>NC_045970.1:35725977-36058943 GCF_010909765.2 Amblyraja radiata | reverse complement strand
GGACTTGTGTAGGCATTGCAGTACAATGAAATGGTTTATCCTTTCTGTATATGTTTTCTTGTAGATTTCTGCTCCCCAGGAGAGGTTGTATTCCACATGGATAGGGTAGGTACTCATTGCTGCATCATGACATCCACGATCTCTGCTTAAAATGAACAAAGTATGGTTTGGTAATGCTCATGGTGGGGGAGGCATGGTTCACCTGTTGCTGCCTTTACTGAACAACAAAGGCTATTGGCATCTTCTGAAGTACACGGTGTTGAACAGTATCAGAACAGTCGGCTGTCTTGTGAGGGAAGATCATATTGATTCTCCAACATATGATCATGGCTGATCCATACCCCGATCCAACTCCCCAGGCCCACTTTACGGGCCGGTATCTCGACTCCCCAGCGGCTTAGGTGGACAGTTCCGGTACCGTTCGACTCATCTCGGAGGCCGTGACCTCTGTTGGTCCGGCAAAGCCACCAATGCCCTAGAACCAAGGGTGCTGCTGGAAAATCAGTGGCGGACCTGTATTCACAAAGAAGTGCAGATGCCAGTATACAAAAAAGACACAAAGTGGTGGAGTTACTTAATGGGTCAGGCAGCATTCCTGGAGAATATGGATAGACAACATTTCAGGTCAGGGTCCTTCTTCAGATTAATTGTGTGGGGGTGGAGGGAGGAGAGAGCCTTGTATTTGTGGAGTGCCTTTTTAACATGTAGATGAGGGCAGGTATGGAGACAAAGGAACTGCAGATACTGGCTTACAAAAAAATACACAATCTGGTGGAGTTTTTCAATTCAATTCAATTTATTGTCATTTGGACCCCTTGAGGTCCAAACGAAATGTCGTTTCTGCAGCCATACATTACAAACAAATAGACCCAAGACACAACATAATTAACATAAACATCCATCACATCGTTGTGATGGAAGGCCAAAAAAACTTATCTCTCCACTGCACTCTCCCCCCCAATGTCAGAGTCAAAGTCAAAGCCCCCGGCTGGCGATGGCGATTGTCCCGCGGCCATTAAAGCCACGCCGGGTGATGCAAGGTCGCGCACCGGGTTCTTGGTGTTAGAGCCCCCGGCGGGCGCTCGCAGTCGCGCGGGGCGGTGATGTAGGCCCCGCTCCAGGAGCCCTTCAACCCCGCAACTCGGGCGGGAGAAGTCGCCGTTGCGGAAGCCCCGAAAAGCGGTCTCCCAGCAGGGACCCGCGGGCTCCCGGTGTCACTGTCCGCCAGACCCGCAGTTGCAGCCACCGAATCTCCGGAGGTCGGGCCGCAGCAGCGTCCACCACAGCTCCACCCGCTCTGGACTCGGCCAGCTCCGCGACGGTGAGGTGAGTAGTCGGCACCACAGCACCCGGTCTTCCTGTTGGAGGCCGCTCCTCGTTGCAGCCCCAACGACAACGGAGACCCGACAAAGAAAAGGTCGGGTCTCCCGTGCAGGGAGAGATTTAAAAGTTACCCCCTCCCCCCCCCACACATACCCCAACAAAAAATAACAAAAACTACATAAAAACATAGACATAAAATAATAAAAACGCAGACGGACTGCAGAGGCCGCTGCTGACGAAAGTCGCACCGCCCACCGAACTCAGCGGGTCAGACAACATCTCTGGAGAACGTGGATAGCACCTGTCCACACTCTCCAGAGATGCTGCCTGACCCACTGTGTTACTGCAGCACTTTGTGTCTTTTTGTTTGGAAGGAATTGAGTTGGGAGAAACCAGTCCCACCCAGCTCTGACAGTGTCCAGGTGGGGCAATAATAATAATGGAGAGATAATTTGCTACAGTCACGATATTGTTCATGGCTTTGACAATGGTTTATCAGGGTGTTAATCTGATGGGAGGGATTCAAACTATTGTGGGAAAGCTGCATATTGATTTGGGCAATGGTGAATTCATGGAGTGGAAAAGGAAATTAGTTTAGTTTATTATATTGTCACGTGTACTGAGGTAGTGAACGTTTTTTTATTGTGTGCTATGCAGTCAGTGAAAAGACTTTTCATGATTGCAATCAGGCTGTCCACAGTGCACAGATAAAGAATAAGGGGAATAGCGTTTAGTGCACGATAAAGTCTGATTAAAGATAATCCAAAGAATTGCAGGAAGAGAAGATGTTTTATGAGGAATTGGTGGTGACAATGGTAGCGGCACATGTGCAAGTTTTTAACTATAAAGATTTGGCAATAAAAAATAACAATATAACCTTTTTTTAAAGTATTATAGTAAAATCAATACCCATTGAAGAATACATTTGTGTTAATGTTCTTTCAATGTTTGTTTTCAGTGGCTCTATCCTGGCATCACTTGACACGTTCAAGAAAATGTGGGTATCGAAAAAGGAATATGAGGAAGATGGGGCCAGAGCAATCCACAGGAAAACGTTCTAAAGTACTTGGCAGAGTCTGTCCAGATGACGTGATCTTGCTTGTCTGGGTATGGTGTATGCCTGTGAGAAGGTGAATGTGTGTACATGAGAACATGGAGGAGAGAAAAAGACTGGGTTTTGGGACGCATGTGATCAAGACAAGAGGTTTCAGTCCATTTCAAGTGTTTTTCTATTTCCCCTTCCCTTTTCCTTCTCCAATTGCATTGTCATTCACAGCTAACATACATGTCAAACCTATTACACTAAACTATGGCAAGTGTAATTTGGCTACATCCACTGACTTGATTTTGTTGGAGGCTTCAATGATAGGGCAGAGCAAGGGATGGAGGAAAATGGAAACTGTGGTGTCTGCTGTGTGACTATTAAAAGCGTGGTATGAATGGGAATTTAAACTGGCTTTTGTTTCTATTTGCTTTTGAGACTGGTAAAGGATTTATAACCTGTTGTGCGTAGACAAATTGCACGTCCCTGAATTAAAAATATTAGCATAGCTCAGTATGAAGAAAATATATATATCCCAGCGCTTTAATGTGTCTCCCGTAACATATACTGCCTGTGCGTCCACTAGATGGGGTGTTCACCCCTGCAGGCTACAAGCATTTAGTGCTATTTAATCAAGTGCTCAGGGAGAGAATGGACAAGCAGGAAACATTCATTAGGAGCAACCCCCCTGCGTGTTAATGTTGTGGCATGTAATATAATTTAACTTATTTGTTCTTCTGTAAATGTTTCAATATAAGCCGATACCAACAAGTCATGAATTCCAACGTCAAACGTTGATTGCCACATGCAAACAATTGTTACCAATAACAGGCACAAAGTGAATGCATTGCAACTTAAAAGCAAGGATCAAGTTGTTCAGATTGCTACTACAGTCATTTTCAACATCACTCTGGTTTGCTGAACTAATGGTTGAAATGAAGGGATACAAAGTGGCTGCACTTGTTTTTAAGTATTTATTCACCGCTGCAGGGGTTGGGGTGGTGGAGGGAGAAAAGCAAGCGTGGAGTTGAGGATAAAGTGAAGGATATTGCCGTTTAATCTCAAATCACAAATCACGAACTAAATTCATGCCTGTGCCGGAGAGCCTTCCTGTTTGAAAACACTCCTCAGTGTTTAGCATGAAAGGAACAAAATAGTGTTTTATTTTAAAAGGGAAAAGTTTAAAGCCTTGAAACTATAGTGCCACTTGTACTAGTGACACTAATCCACAGTGGAGAAGTAAACCACGTTTTGTAAGTGCCAGTCGTTTATTTTAACTGTGCAGTTGTTAACCTTGACTGCAAAGGGAACTGCTGAATGCTACTGAACTGGTTCTGCTCAGTAAATGCAGTAAAACACTTTATTTTACTATGTAGCTTTCATCTGAGTGGTAGACTTGTTTGATTTTGTTTTTAACCTAAGCACATATGTCTTGGCAAGTGACCAAAATTGACTGAAGACCACTGCTTTGTCTCGGCTGCTGTAGAGCTAGGTCCCTGTACGATGGTAACGAATGAATAGGTCCATTCCGACAGTAGCTTTTACTACATTGTCATCCAATGTTTTACCATGCAGACGTATTGCAAACTGTGCTGCCACGTGTTGGCACTGGACGAGAAAATGTTAATAAAACAGTTCAAAAAGCCTGGGATTATTTTGTTGTCATTGAGAAGATAGAACAGTGCAACACAGGAACGGGTTCTCCAGCACATGTCTGTCGCACATTATGCCTAGTCAAACTAATCTCATCTGCCTGCACATGATCTCCATCCCTCCTTATCCAACTGAGGCGAGGACAAATGCAGCTGAGCATAAAGGCGAAAGCTGGAAGAGATTTTCCACACAGGTTAAAGGCATGTAGAGTTTTATAAATGGGTATTGGATTCTAACATCTTAAGATGATCAGCGAGGCTGGCTTCAGACTGTATACGCAAGTGGATCTTCCGTAAAATGGTTAACAGGTAAATCTACAGGTGAGCTAAGAGAGAAATAATTTCTGAGCATAAGAGGGAATAGATTCTTTAAGATAATTTCAGTAAATATAATTTTGATTAGCACATTTAAACCAAAAGTTAAAAACATTAAACTCAAATTAATTCAAAATATCTTTAATTAGGAAGAGAACCACTTTAATTTACATGCTTTTACTTAACACAGTATCATTTAATAAGTAACACTGAGAATTAAGGTGGCACAGAATCAGGTTTAGCTGGTGAGGAACCTCTACAGAAACCTGTTCATAATCTTAAATTTGGTACATTCATCCCAGTTAAGGCAAATATTTAAATCAGGGATCAAAATAGCAAACAATTCTTTTGTTCTGAAGTTAAATCAACATGGCTGTTAATTTAAAGCAAAAAGCAAGTACAAATGTTTTAAAACAAACAAGTCTTCATTTTATTGAAAGCAAATGTATACTGGAGTCCTGAAATCAAAGCAAAGTTGACGAGCCAAGCCTTTATTTAACCTGTAATTCAAAGGGTTTTTAATATACTGAAAATAAAGGTAATGAAACTTACCAGCTCAATGCAGCTTTTGGGAAGCAGGTCAATGAATGTTGACACTTCTCAACATTTAGAAAGTTAAATATTGAATGGAAAAGCAGCTGGAATACATCTCAATTTATTTTCACAGGGTTCCTTTCTAATATAATGGAGGTATAACGCTCATTACTCTGTTGCAAACCATGGGAGGGGTCAGTAAAAAGCAGGCAACTGCAATTACCCCTCAACTCTGGTGTGAAGCAGGATGATAACGCTGCAATATAAACTCCAAGCAAAATATTCACAAATCTTTTGCTGCAGAACAGGATCAGAGACCAATTCCAGATTCAAAGCACAGCTGAAGCTTCCAAACTGGTACCAACTCTTCCAATGCAAAACAGGCTCAATGAAGAACCTGTGATCACATTTTCTCTTC
Organism: Amblyraja radiata; assembly: GCF_010909765.2. Taxonomy (NCBI): domain Eukaryota; kingdom Metazoa; phylum Chordata; class Chondrichthyes; order Rajiformes; family Rajidae; genus Amblyraja; species Amblyraja radiata. The sequence goes on along the minus strand of NC_045970.1, from coordinate 36,053,659 downwards.
CATTCCAGTAGACAGAATAAACTCCACTTCTTCAAAAGCAATTGGGAAGAACAAGGCAAATCATCTATTGGAACTCCTGACTGAATGCCTGACAAAGAGTCCATTATTTAAGCCAAGAAAATTACAAGGTTAGCCAATAAGGGAGAATTAAACCAGTTACATAACCACAATGAAGAGTGTCAAGAGACCAGTTTGGAAGTACAATAAAGTCGTGGCACATCGCATCTAAGACCTTATTCAATCATTAACACTCTCGAGAGTGAAACTGGCTTATATATTATGGAGATACAGGAAAAAGAATTAATTTTGAGCTAGAGTTAGCAAGCCCTTTAAATAAAACAATCTCAAATAATATTTAAAAGCAGGCAAGTAATAATACTTGAAAAAGCACATAAATGATTAGCCTAATATAGGTCTTTAAGATATTTCTCTGTGTGAAACATTAAGTAGAAGCTGCCGGTATAATGCCTATACTAAGTGACAAAAATGTAGAAATCTCATAGGGAATGGCAGAGGAACTAGATAATAAGGGTGGATGGGACAAAATATGCTACACGAACCCTTAGCCACTATCTCTCGTGTTACTGGCTGTTTAATCAAGGGAGAAAGGAATAGAGGGTTCATGGTGATAGATTTAGAGCAGGAAAGATGGCAAGATTATAAAGTGGGGCATCAATGCCAGAATGGTCTGAATGGCCAGTTTCTGGGATGTGCATCCTGGTGGAGTGCTTATGACCATTAAAACAATAGAGATGATCAACTGATCCATCACGCCTGATGTGCTTAGAAAAGCTGGATCATAACAAGACATTTTCTCTTTAAAAAAGGACAAAGGAAGAATTCTGTGGAAAGAATACTTACGTAGGAGTTTAAAAAAATAATTTATCCAATCTTTTCCAAATATGGTTGCCATTTCTGGAGAAGTCTGTTGCTTTTCTACAAATCATAATTTTGGCAAAGTTAACCACCTTTAGATGGCAAGCATAACATTTTAAACATTGACAATAAAACCACACCGAAACTAGTTTACCATTCACGATATCTCCACAATTTAACATTTCACACAAACCACATTCAGCTTCCTTTGGAAATATTGGAAACTCCACCATATGATGTGAAAGCCTCAACACATTCTGCTGTGATTGCAATAGTGGCCATTGCCAGATATGATGCTTATAAATCTCACTGCTTTAGAGTATATCTCAAAGCATGGCATGCACAAGCAGTGAGCGTTCACATCCTGGGCTGATAGACTGGAGGGTAAGGAGTGATAGAGATAAAGTGCGAGATAGGAGTTACCAGTCCCAGCAGCGAATTTGATTTCTCTGTAAAAATCTATTGTGCTAGAAGTTCACAGACCACTAGCGGCCATCAGACCGTCAGCTGCTGAGTCTTGGGATAAAGAGCAGATTGGTTCCTTTAACTCAACGGCCCACAAGGACCTTCAGGAGGAGTGACCTTGCTGTGTGGGGAAGGTTGACCCGAGGTGTAGCACTTGAGCACCTCACCACAGCGGGAAAACATTCAGGTTCAGGAACAGCTCCTTCCCAACGACCATTGAACACATAAAAACTTCAAACTGCCTTGGTTGCACTAGGGATTTCGTGCTTTGTTTTTGTCTTTTGCACTATAATCTTTTTTTTTTTTTAATGTTAGCACATTATTAAGTACTGCGCTTACAAATCTGCGATACTGCTGCTAGAAAGAATTTCATTGTTCCATTTTGACAATAAACGCACCCTTGACTCTCTTGAAAACAGAGCCTGGAGTGCTGAGGGAAGTGACAGACATGGGTTGGCGTGGAATGATGTTGAAGGGGGTGGGGAGAGGGAACAATGCATCCATCCATTGTACAAATAAGAGAGTTTTAATCTCATGTTAACATCTTTAACATCATCTTTGATGTTTGAAACAAACACAGAACTCAGGAGCAGGCTTTGAATATATTTTCAAAGGACACAATGGGAACTTTAGCTGCCAAGTCCTTGAATAAGAAGCAAGCACCTCAGCTGGGATTTGGTTGCACCCTGTGTAATGGGATAGAATGTGACACTGGGGATTTTGGAAGAACCGATTAGTCAGCAACATTCAGCTGGGCAGTTCACCCCCAGCACTTAATGAGACAGACATGTGCGGCAACACCATTTTAGAAGATTTGCAGTGGTATCTGACTAGTAGCCACAAATACAACAGGAGCACAGAGGTTCAAAGGGCCGAATGGTAGCACAGTTTAAAAATACAAATAGGATGGGCTAAATGCAATGGGAGAAAGGACAGGCGAGGAGAGGGACATCGGTTCGCAGGGCAAACAGATGGAGACGCCGGCTGCAACAGACTTTTATGGCCAGTTAGGACTGAAACAGCACCAAAACCTGGCGACTCTTGCATAGAGATTCAGTGGGCTGGTTTGATGCACTATGTACTTAACCAGGGATTGTACTTATGTATGGGAATATCCTGATCTGTAAGCAAAAAAAAAAAAATGACTATCTTGGTACACGTGATAAAGAAACCATTGAACCATTGACATGGCAGAAAACATAACAGGTAAAAAATAGAAAAGTTTAAACTATAATATGGGGCATCTGGCATTATTAAAACCTGGAATTGCTTTCATTTACTGCAAAGCTTTGGCATCAGGGATGACCATTTTTTTTCCATCAAAGATTTTTGTCTGTGGTAAAAAGAAGTATTTCCCCATTGGCCACCAGGTGGCAGCATTGGGTACATGTCTAGAAACAAAGAACTGTCGATGCAAAGACAAAGGTGCTGGAGTAACAAGGTTTCGACCCGAAATGTTGCCTATTTCCTTCGCTCCATAGATGCTGCCTCACCCGTTGACTTTCTCCAGCATTTCTGTCTACCTGCTGGAGTAACAAATCAGGTCAAGCAGCATCCATGGAAGAGTTACGCCAGCACTTTATGCCCTTTTTTGGGCACATTTCTCCCAGTTTAAATACAGTTGGATCCAAACTTCTGCCCCAACAATTGGGCTCCGCTGACAACCCTGGAGTCTTTGTGCTGCTACAGCAGTTTGCACATCCACTGAATTTGAAAAATGTCGGAAAAATTGAATTGCCACGGTTTATGACTGGTGAGCCCTCCATCAAGACTGCTCCTTCCCATTTTACAGAGGTGGGCACTGTAATGTCTGTGAACTTTAAACAGCAAGAGGCAAGAGGCCAGAATCGAACTCACTTCATCATGCATTGCCCACCCAGTTTCTCTCTCTCTCTCTCTCTCTCACACACACTCAGTACAATGAAATGATGCTAGGTTACATAACAAGAGAACAAATATCAATGATAACAATGCCATATCTTTTGTGCAACATATTTACAAATGATTTGGTACAAAAGTAATAGTGGATCTATATTCTGATAAAATTCACAGCACGGATAAAGGACAACAAATTTGGATCTTGTGCACGTGTAGATTATCAAACTGTCCTTGGCTTCAATGTGACATGTGGACCTCTTGTAAATCGCAAAGGCCAAGTAATAAAATTAAAAATTGGTTAGGCACATGGTGTCTTCTTAACTATTAGTCTTAATAGAGTTCGAATTTGCTACATGATTGAAATCTGTTGAAGTCCAGACAGACCGAACAGCAGCATGTTAGTCCTCTGAAGGTTTTCACACCCTGAGCAGTAGAGTCGTCAAAAGTCAGGTCACATCTGACGGAGGCGGACGGATACTGGAGGCTCCAGGGTGGCGGTTCACACCGCTTTAATGTCCAGCAAGCCCTCTTGGTGTGTGTTCTGTCTCAGTGATTTGATGGTCTGGAGTCGTTTCCCGTGGAGGTTGAATTGAGACCAGGCGAGAAGCTGCAGTACTCCGCACGTTATGGGAATGAAGACCAACAGGTAGAAGCATCCTTGGCGGACCGCTTTCATCCAGGCTGTATTTGGCTCCCCCACCGGCTTTGTGCTCACAATATCATGTAGCGCGTCATGCTGGAAGATGTCATATCCTAAACAGGGCAGATCACAACACAATAATTTAACACACAAGCCATACAAAAATACTGACCTTACCCGGTTTGTTGCAGACAGCTTTGTAGCCTATATCAATGGGGACAACCACAAGCAAAAAGAAAATGATCTTACGTTTACTCTAATCTTAGTAGTGCAAAGTCCATAATAGTTTGACACTGAGGTATCAAGGTGCAAGAGCCTGATGGTTGCTGGGAAGAAGCTGGAGGTGATGGGTCTTAGCTTACTAAGCTACATTCAGAAAAGGCTTCTTTTTAAAAAAAGCAATGAAATTGCTGTGTTTCTAGAGTAACACTTTTCCAGTACAGGTAAAGTGGCAAACATCCTGCATGTAGAAGGAAATCAGAGAGCCATCAAATAGAAATAAGGAGAATTCCAGGTATAGCATCAATCGGTATAGTGTTCACAGGCCTATTATACTGTTGCAGGTAAGAATTTATTTACTCCATTGTTGATACATAGGACTATCAAACACTTTTGACTTGAATAAGTCACAAGTCATGTCATAGGAGCAGAATGCATGCATTCGGCCCATTGAGTCTACTTTGTCATTCAATCACGGCTGATCTATCTTTTCCTCTCAATCCCATTCTCCCGCCTTCTCCCGTAACCTTGGACACACGTACTAATCAAGAACCTGTCAATCTCTGCTTTAAAAATACCCAATGACGGCCTCCACAGCTATCCGCGGCAATGAATTCCACAGATTCACCACCCTCTGATGAAAGAAATTACTCATCTCCCTTCTCAAGGTACATCCTTTTATTCTGAGGCTGTTGCCTCTGGTCCTTGACTCTCCCACTAGTGCCTCTCTGCTGGGCACAACGTCAGAGTAGAAGAACAGCTGTACATGGAGCGGTGGCAGTCAAAACGCAGATTGGTCAGGTTAAATGACGTACATGATAGGACATGTTTAGAGGGTCATGGGCCAAACACAAGCAGGTGGGTCTAGTGCAGATGGGACATGTTGGCCGGTGGGGAAGTTGAGCCGAAGGGGCTGTTTCCATTCTGTGAGATTCTATGATTCGATAATTGAGAATAGTTTAAATTACCTGTATAAACATACAAAAGCCATGTCCCAAATAAGGGGGCAAATGTCTGTCCGGGTTTTGTCACCAAGGCAACCATTCCAAATAGCAATGCCGACGCTGCCTGTTTCCTCTTGTTCATCACAAAGTCTTCATCCACTAGGTCAGAGATGACCAAGTTCAAAAGCTTGCAGGTCCCCTCCGTGAATACACGATTACTACAAAGCAGCACAAGAGGTTGGAGAAATTAATGGTCAGTGAGTGAAGCTGGCAAAAAAAATGTCAGTCCAACTACAAAAGCAATTGATAAAAACTTTAAATCCTTAAACATTAGGAATTGACATACAACTCGATTTGTGGAAATAATAAACTTTTCTCTTAACTAATGCATAATCAAAGTAATGAATATGAAACCCAGTCTTTAGAAACCTAATAGACAGTGTCTCTTTTCCACTCTATAGCCTTTTATAATAATGTTTTCAATAGTCCATAGGGCCAAATGGATCAACGTGCATTTGTACACCGCCTTTCAGAACTAAAAGAGATTTTCACAGTTAGGTAGTTTTATAGGTTGTAAAATATTTACTCTAAGCACTAGGGGTTGTTACAAGGTTGAGAAAAGAGTTACATGAATGCTGACACAAGAAACTGCAGAAGGATCCCGACCCAAAACCTCATGTCTATTCCTTCCACAGATGTTGCCTGACCTGCTGAGTTTTTCCAGCACTGTCTTGCATAAATGCTAGTTGTTTGTAATACTGTTGTCTAATGTAACTGATCATTCGTGCAGCACAACACTGTTACACATTGTGAAGTGCTGGCAGCAAAGTTACAGGGGATGGAAGTGCTAGTCAATGAAGTTAGATTGTGATGCTGCTGTTGATGTGCCTCGAGGAAGAGGATTGTTGTACAAAGAGATGTTTTCTCAATTAATCCAATTTAGCATAATGGCAATCTCATTCTACACACTCTGGATGATATATTATGGAGAAAAGTCTTGGGCTGGTTACAAGGACTGAATGACACCTATCCCATTCCTTGTTATCATGAGCAAACATCGTCAGCAGGTCATTCAAGGACAAAACCAACTACCACGTTAGTTCTCCCACTACCTCCTACAAAATTAAATCTAACGGGCATGTTTCCAGACAGTTTGGTCTGAGGTAGTTCTAGCACGTATTAGTGCAAATATTTTGATATTCCCAACCAGGGTATATTTCGAACTCTTGCTCCTATCCCCCACAGTACTCCATGTGGATGAGTAGCCTTGGTTAAGCTGATGAAGATGACCAGATTTAAAATAATGTGTTTAAATTAATCTGTGGAAAAAAGACAATTTTTAACATTAGTAACTGAAGTAACTGAACTGAACCCAAGGGGTTGGACAGGCTAGATGCAGGAAGATTGTTCCCGATGTTGGGGAAGTCTAGGACAAGGGGTCACATTTTAAGGATAAAGGGGAAATCCTTTAGGACCGAGATGAGAAAAACATTTTTCACACAGAGAGTGGTAAATCTCTGGAACTCTCTGCCATAGAAGGTAGTTGAGGCCAGTTCATTGGCTATATTTAAGAGGGAGTTAGATGTGGCCCTTGTGGCTAAAGGGATCAGGGGGTATGGAGAGAAGGCAGGTACAGGATACTGAGTTGGATGATCAGCCATGATCATATTGAATGGCGGTGCAGGCTCGAAGGGCCGAATGGCCTACTCCTGCACCTATTTTCTATGTTTCTAAGAACACAACCTTAATATTTAGACTTGTTCCTGCGTCAATTTGTTTCCCGGAAAGGAAATGGTAGTCAGGAACTGTAAATCTGGCTAGATACAATTAATTCTTGGCAATGCTATTCATCTATTGCCACAGCTACTGGACAATGAAAAACAACTTCTAGGTTTCTCGTTCCAAAGAAGGGTCTCGACCCGAAACGTCACCTATTCCTTTCCTCCAGAGATGCTGCCTGTCCCGCTGAGTTACTCTGCTTTTTGTGTCTATTTTCGGTTTAAACTAGCATCTGCAGTTCTTTCTTATCCAAACTTTTAGGTTAATTGGGCTCCAATTCACCCCGTGTCTAGGGAGTGGATGAGAAAGTGGGATAACATAGAACCAGTGTGAATGGGTGATTGATGGTCGGCGTGGACTCGTTGGGCCGAAGGACCCGTTTCCATGCCGTATCTTTCAGTCAATCAAATTCTACACTCAATGACAGTCTCCACTGAGCATTAAATGAACAATTTAAAGTCTATCAGCACCTCATATTTCGCTTGGGCAGTTTACAACCCAGCGGATGAACGTTGATTTCTCTCATTTTAAGTAACTCCTGCACCTCCCTCCCCACCTTAGTCCTACTAATTCCACAGTTCACATCCTTGTATCCCTGTCATTCGCACATCTTCCCCAGCCAACAATGGCCATTGGGGACTCCACACTTCCTGAGGTCATCGGTTGCCGGCCCCATTTTGTTCTGGCCTTCTCTATCTTTCAGACTGAAGAAGGGTTCCGACCCAAAACATCACCCTTTCCTTTCCTCCATAGATGCTGCCTGACCCACTGATTTACTCCAGCACTTTGTGTCTATCTTCAATTTAAAGTAGTTTTTCAGATCAGTTATGCTGCAAGAGCAAGCAGTGAGCAGAAATGCTTCTGGCTGCAAGCAAACATCCACATACTTTACTTAATGAAAGGAAAGTAATTTTGTGCTGTTTGTTTGCATTGACATTACCAAAATCTTCTTTTAGATTGCACTTCTAATCTTTAGATAGCCCTGCAAGTTTAAGTCTGTACATAGACACAAAGTGCTGGAGTAACTCAGTGGGTCAGGCAGCATCTCAGGAGTACAGGGATAGGTGACATTTGCAGTTGGGACCCTTCCTCAGACCAAAAATAGAGGGGAAGGAACTATACTCTATCAGTCTGTACTCTTTATTGTGTTCTCAGGGAAATGTTGATCAAGGTGAAGAAAGCTAGATTTAAAGCCCAAGCTCGTGTGACTCCGTTACTCCACGTATATACAGGTAACAGAAGCCTTCTGAAGATCTGGCAAAAGAATTAGATGTGTACTTAAAATTAATTGAGTGAATGGTGATGTAGAGTACACTGCCTAATGAATGGTTGAAGTAAGTCCAAAGGGCAATGAGCTACATGTGAAAGGCAACATTTGTAGGGTCAGGGTAGGGTCAGTGATAAAGTGCCAGGGAACAGGACTAATTGAATAGATCTTTGAAAGAGCTGGCAGAGGTTAATAAGTCTGAATGATCCAATTCTCTGTACAATTTTATGGCTATGAAACAACACAAATTGGAGAAATTATGTGGGAAGGAACTGCAGATGCTGGTTTAAACCAAAGATAGACCCAAAAAGCTGGAGTAATTCAGCGGGACAGGCAGTATCTCTGGACTTGGATATATTATTTGCTCAAGATGATTACAATGCAAAAGTCACATCACTGGATTCCGTTATTTTCTTTGGGCACGAGTTCTTGCTGAATTGTTGGAATCTAATTTCTATCTCTATCTCTATCTTACAAAAACTCTCATCTTGTTGGTATGTCCATTTGTTTGCCCGCTTTGTATTCGCGGAAAAACGGTACACGATAGTGCTACAATTTATGGCCCACCTTACTCACCATTGTCCTGTGATGTAAATTAAACAGGTTTCCTTCAGATTGATGGTATATTTTACATGATTGATGTTTAAAACTTGTTAAAAAAAATTAAGTGCCCCCACTTGCCCTGCCCCCACTTGCTGTCTTTACTTGACAGGCATCACAAAGGACACCACATGGGTCCACAGTGCACCCTGGCTGGCTTCACAAAGGACACCACACAGGCACAATTTCAGACCGCCATCTTTCCTTCCATTTTAATGTCTGCCTGCCCCCCCCCCCCCGTGCAGGAGCCGATGCGGAGACCGGGGGCGGGGAGAGGCCGCACCGGGTACCCTCGGTTTCTCCCTCCCCAGGCTCCAGGACGCTCCCCCCCACCACAGCTCCCGCTTCAAGCCATCCCCCCCCCCCCCCCCCCCTCCTCAAGTGCAACTTCATCGCCGCCCTGCTGGAGAAAATAGGGTCGCCAGTAGTTTACATCGAGATCCTGTGGAGGTGAGTAGTGGGGGGATTGAGGGAGAGGAGGGGGTAGGGAGGGGAGAGGGGTTATGGAGGGAGTGACTGAGGGTAGGGGAAAGGAGAGGAAGGGAGAGGGGGAGGATGACTTGGGAAAGAATAGGGGGGGTGAAGAGGAGGGGGAGGGAGTGCTGGGGGATGAGGGGGAATGGAGGAGGATGGGGTAGGAAGGTATGGCGAGGCGCAATTGGGGGAGGGTTGCCGTGACTCACGTCACAATGGGGATCTCTGGCGTCACAACGGGAACCTCTCAGCCGTGCCTGCGCAGTTGGGGGCTATGGGCGTGTGCTGGAACATTACGTTGGGGGAACGGGATCCAACGGGTCCCACTTGGTCTAGTATTCTCTAACAGTAACCACGTGAGCCTGGTAGCCCATACAGAGCGATTTTGTACCGTCAAGTATAATAGATCCCAGAAATAAAAATATACCAATCCATTACTCCGAGGCAGATTGAGGGCTCCTCTGCATAAAGTCATGGCTCCAACCTACAATGGCACAGGAATATATTTGTTTTTATATACCTGGCTATGAAGAAACAAAGTAGGTAGATCTGATCTGGACCTGCCAGCAGCATGATCAGGCTGAGCACCAGTTTCAAGAAGAACAACCAGCGAATGACCATATAAACTCCAAATCTGTGGCACAGTGACAGGAAGTAAAGGTTGTTTAAATGAGGAGCAATATATGATGCACCTAAAAAAAGAGGAAAAAGGGTTTTAAGCTTTAATTACATTCTTTGAGCATTCCTGTTTTTCTTCGGCAATCAGATAATAAGGTTTACTTCTTCAGGTCAGGAAAATAATTAAACTCAAGGCATGACACATAGCACTGGAGTAGCTCATTGGGTCAGGCAACATCTCTGTACAACATGGATAGGTGATGTTTCAAGGCCTCCACCACCCTCTGAGGCAGATAATTCCACAGACTCACAACTCTCTATGTGAAGATAGACAAAAATGCTGGAGAAACTCAGCGGGTGAGGCAGCATCTATGGAGCGAAGGAAATAGGCAATGTTTCGGGTCGAAACCCTTCTTCAGACTGATGTGAGGGTGGGGGGCAGGAGGAAGAAAGGAAGTGGTGGAGCCAGTGGGCTGAGGGAGAGCTGAGAAGGGGAGGAGAAAGTAAGGACTACCTGAAATTAGAAAAGTCAATGTTCATACTGCTGGGGTGCAAACTGCCCAAGCGAAATATGAGGTGCTACTCCTCCAATTTCGGTGGTCCTCACTCTGGCCATGGAGGAGGCCCAGGAGAGAAAGGTCGGACTCGGAATGGGAGGGGGAGTTGAAGTGCTGAGTTGTGAAGAAGTGTTTCCTCGTCTCCGTTCTAAATGGCTTACTCTTTATTCTTAAACTGTGGCACCTGGTTCTGGACTCCCCCAACATCGGGAACATGTTTCCTGCCTCTAGCGTGTCCAAACCCTTAATAATCTTATATGTTTCAATAAGATACCCTCTCATCCTTCTAAACTCCAGAGTATACAAGCCCAGCCACTCCATTCTCTCAGCATATGACAGTCCCGCCATCCCGGGAATTAACCCTGTAAACCTACGCTGCACTCCCTCAATAGCAGGAATGCCCTTCCTCAAATTAGGGGACCAAAACTGCACACAATCCTCCAGGTGTGGTCTCACTAGGGCCATGTGGAGTACCACATGTCAGCTGCTCAGAAGGCTCTGCAGAGGGTAGTGAGGGGAGCAGAGAGGATCATTGGCGTCTCCCTACCCTCTGCACAAGAACTGTTCCAGAGCCGCTGCCTGAAAAAAAGCACTGAGCATAGCAAAGGACACACTGCACCCCCTCCACACACATCTGGATCTCCTGCCATCAGGCAAGAGATACCACACCATCAAAGCCCGGACAACCAGACTGTTAAACAGCTTCCTTCCACAGGCTGCGAGGCCTAAACAGTCACTCCACCTGATTCTGCTGCTTTTTTTGCACTGACAATTTAATAACAAACTCTGGCCACTTAAATCAGCTGCCCTGGACAATTTATGACTGTTTTTACTTGTATTTTAATGTTACTGTTATTTTTTTTTTTTACCTGCACTTTTTAACTATTCGTATTGTTTTTATCAGGGACTGGATTGTTTTTATTTATGTGTGAAATGTTTACGTTTTATGTGCGATGCTCTGTACGACTCGACAGATGCTGCCTGAACCCTGTGGAGTTACTCCAGCATTTTGTGTCCTTCCTTTGTCAACCATCTGCAGTTCTTGATCTCTACAAACCAACAGCCTATTGATTTATTTAATTTCCTTTAGTAAACAGCCTTGGGTTTGGTGGTATGGGCATGGATACAAGCTCCATTCCAGAACAAAGCATTAAATCAAAGGTGCTTTAGTGCAGTGCTGTCATAACAATCACAACTTTTCAGGTGGGATACAAAATGCCGAGTTACTGCAGCATCAAGTGTCTTTCTTTGGTAAACCAGCAGTTCCTTGTTCAGGCAAGATGTTCAATTGAGGGCCATTTACTAACTCCAGTGGATGTTAGAAAATACAATGCACAGTTCAAAGAACAAAAGAAACCATTCATCAATCTGGCCATCAATCAATCCTTAACTGATTAGCTTGGCATTTATGTCATTGTAACATGCCCTGCAAACAGGAAAGCAAGTACACTTCTAAAGCATTTCATCTGATTAGAGGTACTGTACCAAGTTCTTTCATTCTTTCTAACCTACTGTGCCACCTTGGTTCATTATTTATGTAGTCACCAACTTCACTCATCTCGCCAAATTAAACCAATTTTAATCAAATCTCACCTACTGCACCCAGTGCTCCCGATGTGGCCTCCTTTATATCCTTGAGACCAAGCACACGTCAGGCCATTGTGCCATCAAACAATTGCGCTCGGTCCGCCAAGGTTGGCTGGATCTCTTGCTTTCTAACCATTTTATCTCCCCTTCCCCATACTGATGTCTCTGTCCTGGGCCTCATCCATTGCCAGAGAGAGGCCACACACAAACTAGAGGAACAGCATCTCGTTTTCCACTTCAGCAGCTTACAACCCAAATGGTATGAACATTGAGTTCTCCTATCTTTGGTAACTAACCACCATTGCCTCCCTTCTCCCACTTGCCCCACCTGGATGCACACCCATTTCCCCCATGAAACCCCCCCTTTCCCCAACCTCCCCCCAATCAATGAATGCAGCTTACCTAGGAGAAAGGAACCAGTGGAGAGTGAAATTCTGTCTGACAGCAAATACTCCAGAAACAATGGGAAGAAATTACTGTTGAAATGGCAGTGAAATACCTATTCCAAACAAAAAGTTAATATTAGCTGGTTCATAAAAAAGTGTACTATTTCACTAAAGTTAGAAGCAACCATTTTTCAACTATTTTAGTTTACGGGTCCCAATCTGAAATGTCATCCATCCTTTTTCTCCATAGATGTTGCCTGATCCGCTGAGTTACTCCAGCACTTTGTGTCTATCTTTAGTTCAGCCCTTGTTTATAGACACAGCATGGAACCAGGCTGTGTCTCCACCATCCATTCACGCAGTGCGTTCCAGATTCTAACATTTCTTCCTCCAACCTCTTAACTAAAATCTAGTCCTTCTAGCTATAGACGCCTCTGCTCAGCCACACCCCTGCTTGGGGGAAATTTTCTTCTACTTACCCTGTCCACACCCATCATAATTTTAATGCTTATTTTGTAAGTAGAAAATCAGATCTGACCAATTTATTGGAGCTCCATGCTGAAAAGTGCCAGTGCCTTTTAGTATTTTTACTGCACACATTACCTCGGGTGCATAGTGCACCACAAAGGCACTAAGGGATATCTCGAGGCCAAACAAAAACTTTATGTTATGGTTTCTAAATTCATCCACATCCAAAGCCTTCTCACCTCTATAACCTTCATACACTCCATTCTGACCTCTTACTCCTGGACCCTGCTGCACAATTCCTTGCAAAAAGCCTACGCTTCTCTACAGCTTGCGCCTTAAATCCCATCTGCTACTGAGCTTTGGGTTTTTCCTCCTAATATTATTTCTCCGTATGTACACAATACATTTAGCAGTGCACTATTTAAACGTCAGCGTGGAAACAGGCCCATTGGCCCATGTCCACAAGAGATCCCCACACACCATCACTATCCTACACACTCGGGACAATTTACATTTTAACAAAATCAATTAACCTACAAACCTGCACGTGTTTGGAGTATTGGGGGGGGGGGGGGGGGGGAGAGAGAACCGGAGCACCAGGAGAAATCTCCACACGGTCACGGGGAGAACAAAGGACCTCTGGGTTTTTCCCTTAGAACATCCTTTATTTGGGAAATATTGAGATAGGGAGCCCCAGGGAAGTTGGGCTAGACTCACCTGCACTAGGTTCATGGACACAAACCAAACAAAGTTCTGCTGCCGGGACAGTTGCTTCAGGTACTCCGAGAATGTCAGTGTTTGCTCCTGGGCAAGAGGAGTTTGACTGATATGTAACCTGTGCAGAATCCGTAAAAAAGAAATGTTACTAGAAATTACTTGGTTCTGTGTTTCTACCTACTTTCCCCAATCTGTTTTAGCCTTGAGTAAAAAAACAATATATTTTAAGGCAGAACAGTATAGAACAGGAAGATAGACACAAAATTCTGGAGCAACTCAGCGGGTCAAGCAATATCTCTGGAGAAAAAGAGATGGGCGATGTTTCGGGCCGGGACCCTTCTTCAAACCCCATAACTTGAGGAAAGTTTACAGTGGGGGCAATCAGAGGGTGTAGGAAGGACAGCAGATGCTAGTTTATACCGAAGTTAGACACAAAATGCTGGAGTAACTCAGCCGTTGAGGCAGAGATGCTGTCACTGAGTTACTCCAGCACTGTGTTTATCTGCAGTACATGAATAGGATAGGTTTAGAGGGATATGGGCCAAACTTAGGCAGTTGGGTCTATTGTAGATGGGACATGTTGCTCGGTGTGTGCAAGTTGGGCCGAAGGGCCTGTTTCCACGCTGTATGACTCTGACTCTATACAGTTCTTTTCTACACATTTTGTCTGCTCCACTGCAAAATCTCCTCAAGGTAACTTCTCCAGAGATGCTGCCTGACCCAGAGTTACTCCAGCACTTTGTGTCTACCTTCCATGTAAATCACCATCTGCAGTTCCTTTTGACACATTACAGAACAAGAACAGGTCCTGGCTGTCTACCATATCTATATCTCCCCATTAATGAGAGAGGTGGTGCACAAGACAGTAAAATGAACAAAGGGTCTTGGAGTTGGAGGAGTAAACTGGATCATGTTTTTTTTTAGAAGCAAGGATGGAAATCAGGATTCATTCTAAGAGAAATAATAAGAGTTTGAGGAGAGGACAGGGTGAAGGAGGGAAGAATTAACAAATACTTACTCTTTTAACATGGAGGCCTCTATATGTTTTACTTTGACTTCCAACTGGAACCGTTGTCTGAGAATCCAGGTGCATATACTAAAGCCAAAAATGGAAAAGGCAGCTATTGCTGCACAGAAGAGTCTAAACGAGAAGAAGTTGTCTTTGTTCCAGACTGCGTAGGACATGAACACTGATAGGGATCCGAGGGCACAAAAAAGCGAACAGTAAAAATTCAGTCTAGTCCTGTCCTTTTCCGACACGGCCAGGTCTGCCAGTAAGGCATTGTGATTGAGGTCCACAATGGTGAGGAATCCATCGTATAGACAAAGGCAGACCAGAAATTGTACTCCTGGCCTTGCCCACGCCACCCAGAAAGACAGGAACGACAGTGCAAATAGAGGACCATTCCGCATTAGTGCTTTCAGTCGCTTCAACACGACCTCTGGGGAGGATATTGCAGCACCTGACCTGTAAGGAAAATAAGCACATGGTTTACAAGCCAATGCAGTGTTAATGCCCAGCAGTATGAACATTGATTTCTCGAACCTCAAGTAAATCCTGCATTCCTTCAGCATTTGACCTGGCAATTACTGACCAAGTTGACCAAGATAGACAGAATCTTCTTTACAGAGTGGAGATGTTAAAGACTAGAGTGCATACTTTTTAAGGTGAGGGGGAATAGTTTAAAGGGGATGTGCGAGGACATTTAAAAAAAAACAAAAAAAACAGTGGCGGGCTCCTAGAATGTGTTGCCTGCGGTGGTGGTGGAGGCATTTAGGAGGCTTTTAGATAGACACATTGAGATGGTTCACATGCAGGCAGTTTAACCTGGCATAATATTCAGCACATTGTGGGCTTAAGAGTCTGATCCTAAACTGTACTATTATGTTAAGTTACACCTTCATAGTAGCCATAGAAATGTATCAGTGAGGAATTATACTCCATTGATTGTCTCTGAGAGAATCTACTTCCCGACTCATTAACCCTTGTTAAACGTTTTATAAATGGCCCTGCTAACCTTAACTCACGGCACAGTGGTGCAGCGGTAGAGTTGCTGCCTTACAGGTTCAATCCTGACAATGGATGAAATTTGTACATTCTCCTTGTGACCCGGTGGGTTTCTTCCGGGTGCTCCCACACTCCAAAGACATACAGGTTTATAGGTTAATTGGCTTCGGTAAAAATTGTAAATTGTTCTTAGTGCGTAGGATAGTGCTCGTGTATGGGGAGTGATCGCTGATCGGACTCTGTGGGAGGGGCATGATTAGAGAGAAGAGACTCCAAGGCAGTATTCCATGCTCTTTCATGGGGAAACAGTTGGCAGCAAGTGCTGCTCTTCAATTTTTAACTGCTTACGAAAAAAAAGATGCTTCCGGTTTCAATGCAACAACACTGACTGTTGATAGCAAAACCAGTCATTACATCTGCAAAACCTTGGTCATTAAGAAATGAAGAACTGGAACAAAGTTAATTCTTTACTTAAAATCCAATGGAAAATACAAAAAATACAAAAATTCTGAATTTGGCCATGTTTATGCAATGGCTCTACATATGCTCAAGCGAGACACAAAATTCATGACGATTATGAGATTTATATCTATTGTGCATGAAAGCACAAGGAAATACACGCACTGTACTGAACATGGAACACCAAATTAAATTCAGAGTTCTGACCGTGGACTTTTCATGTGTTACCTTAATTGAAAACCTCATGTTTCATTTCGTTGGGGCAGCTCAGTTGTGCAGCTGGTAGGGCTGGTGCTTCACAACACCAGAGACCCGGGATCGATCCCTACCTCAGGTGCCATCTGGGTTGATCTTGTACTCTCTTCTCGTGACCACAGATTTCTCTCTGGGTGCAGGGGCGGAAAACCCGGGGGGCAAGAGGGGACACGCCCCCCCCCCCCCATGTTTTGAGAGGTGGGGACACCCCCCCCAAGATTTTGTCATCCGGATTTTAAAATCTCCGCTTTCCGCGAGACAGTGGAAGTGAGACTGCTGATCGAGGGCGCCGATTGGACGAGAGAGACGTCGGTCAGCAGACAATGGGGGCGGGACATGATGATTCAGCGCGATGATTGGGGGAGTGGGTGGGGGACTGAGGATAGAGTGCAGTGATTGGAGGAGGGAGACGTGGCACAGACCTGCGCCTCATCCGCAGCCAGGATCGATCCCGGCCGGTTCTCTGGCGCTGTCCCATCCCCACCCGAGTGCCCCCCCCACGGGTGGCCAGAGAGGTCGGGAGTCAGACGCGAGCTGTATCTCCAGGCCCACAGCCAGCGCAGAGAAGCAGCGCTAAATCCAGCTCAACTCTGCCTGTCCCGCCAGGTTAACCTGCCTGGGCTTGCGGGAAATATGGCCAGCGCGGAGAAGCAGCGCTGGTATCCCGTCAGTCCAGTCAAGGCTTGTAGGTTAACCCAGCGAGACAGGCAGAGTTGAGCTGCATTTAGCGCTGGATTGAGCCTCCGAAGCCTCGTGCATGTGTGTATGAGTGTGCGCCAAAAAATTATCTCCCCCATCCCCTCCATATTTTGATAGCGAGATCCGTGCCTGTCTGGGTGCACAGCTTTCCTCCCATACCCCCAATGACGTGCAGGTTTGTAGGTTGATTGGCTCTGTAAATTGCCCCGCATGTGGATGCAAAAGTGGGATAACATATAACTAGCGTGAACAGTGATCGATGGTCGGCGTAGTCTTGGCGGGCCAAAGTGCCCGTTTCCATGCTGTATCAATCAATCTATTCTCAGCATTCGTTTGTTACATGTATAATTCTAAATCCTTAATACTCGTGACTTTTTGGAACAGGAACAGTTTGGAGATTCAAGCAACACTCTTCCATTAACAATGCACAACTATTTTTCTGTGATCAACCCAACTTCAAAACCAAGCACAGCGACACCAAATATAAAATAGCTATTAATACGTACTGTTGTGTGCTCAGGAATGAGCGATCGCTTAGCCATCCAAATAATGGATCATTAAGACTATTCCATAGGAGAAAAATGGTCTGAAGATTAAAACAGAAGAAGAATTATGCAACAGCAATATTGAATATCAGTTAAACAGATACACAGTCTTATGAACTCAGTAACTTGTGCCACTAATGGTAACATCAGCACATTATTTATATTTATGTAAATGTGGACATTTTCAGGGTAGATAAATATCTGAAGACAGCCTAAGTTACATTAATCTGATCTTTGGGTTTACAAACAAGCTTGAGTGTGGAAACAGCATAGTTATGCTAACACTTAACTGCTTCAGCCTTAAAAGTGCTGTCAAATTCTCTGCACCTTACTTTAGGAGGAGCATCAATCCCTTGGAGAAAATGCAGATATTTATCACAACAGTATCAGGAATGGAGGAATACAGATGATCTGGAGAACTGAGAGGATCTGGGATTGCTCTTCTCAGAGCAGAGGCCATGTTATACAATTACATGTTAGCTGAGTTCACTCTATGGGATTCTCATCCAATTCTTGACACCCATTTAGTTTATTATTGTCACGTATACTGAGGTACAGTGTAAAGCTTCTGTTGCGTGCTATCCAGTCAGTGGAAAACCTATGATTATGATCAAGTCATCCAGTGCACAGATACAAGAAAAAGGGTATAAAGTTTAGTGCAAAATAAAGTCCAGTAAAGTCCAATTAAAGATAGTCTGAGGGCCTCCAATGATATAGATGGTAGAAGATGAAACCAGTCATTGATTACACTGTTCTGGTGAATTAGTTGGTCCTGACTCTTTTTGTTTAGAGTTCAAGGCAATCAGAAACTAGTGTACTGTGAAGATAGACACAAAAGGCTGGAGTAATTATTTACTCAAGCATTTTGTGGCTATCTTCAGTGTAAACCAGCATTTGTAGTTGCTTCCTAATGTACTATGGTTGTTGTTGAAACTCAAGATTTTTTTTTCTATTTTTCTTTGGAAGAGACTTCAGAGAAATTCATTTCCAACAGATAATGTGAATTCTTGCTTAGCTGCTTGTTATTCAAACAGATACCCTTGAGATTCTCTTAAATAATTTAACAGGACAAGAACAAAGCCCTTCATTGCCAACTTATTACAACAAATATGAACAAAAAGGATAAGAAATTTCTTCAGTCAGAGGATGGCGAATTTGTGGTTCATTGCCACAGATGGCTGTAGAGGGCATGATAATGGGTATTTTTAAGAAGGAGATTGATAGATTCTTGATTAGGAACGGGATGGAAGGTTATGCGGAGAAGGCAGGAGAATGGGGTTGAAAGGAAAAGATAGCTCCAGCCATGATTGAATGGCAGAGACGACTCGATGGGCCGAATGGTCCAATTGTGTTCATATGACTTATAAAAACAGTCGTATTAGAGTTTATCAAAGATAAATAACCATCATATTACCAACCTATTTAAAAACAGTTTTTGTCTTTAAAATAGTTTTTGAACAGCTTCTACATTCTGACATAACTGATTCGTCATTGATTGGTTTAGTGCATGGAAGTGGTTAATGTACATAAGTTGACGATGTTACAAGTTTCAAATCAGAAGTACGTCGATTTTGATTTACAAATTGATTGTATCTGCAATTCTTTGTTTCTGGTTCTTTAATAGTCTTGGACCAAAAGGCTCACTGCAAGATTGTGGTGCAAGGCAGGGAAAACTGTACATTCTATTAGTATCTAGGGAGCAGAGTTTACTGCAGAGATGGAAGGCAATGATTTGGATTTCTTAACATTTCAAGGACCTGGGAGGCAAGGGAAGATGGAGAATATTTGGTTATTGTAAGAGTGTTTGATGGCGCTGTTTCAGTTCAGGATGAAGGGGGGAGGGATTAGTCTCATTGAAAACTACCCAATAATGAAAGGCCTAGATAAAGTGGATGTGGAGAGGATGTTTCCATAGTGAGAGAGTCTCAGAGCAGAAGGCACAGCCTCAGGATAAAAGGATGTATCTATAGAATTGAGATGAGGAGGAATTTCTTTAGCCAGAGGGTGGTGAATCTGTGAAATTCTTTGTTCTTAAATAGGTTGGGAATATGATGGTTATTTATATTTTGTTGCACTCTAGTATGACTATATTTATAGAACAGATGGTGGTGGAGGCAATGTCATTGGGTATTGTTAAAGTGGAGATTGATAAGTTTTTGATTTGTAAGAGGGTCAAAGGTTACGGGGAGAAAGCAGGAGAATGGGGTTGAGAGGGAAAAATGCATCAGCCATGATTGAATGGTGAAGCAGACTCTATGGGCAGAATGGCCTTTTTTTTAAATTTTTATAAAGTTTAGAGATACTGTGCGGAAACAGGCCCTTTCGGCCCACCGGGTCTGCGCTGACCAGCGATCCCTGCACATTAACGCTATCGTATACCCACTAGGGACAATTTTTTTTTTTAACATTTACCAAGTCAATTAACCTACATACCTGTAT
Source organism: Amblyraja radiata (assembly GCF_010909765.2). Taxonomy (NCBI): domain Eukaryota; kingdom Metazoa; phylum Chordata; class Chondrichthyes; order Rajiformes; family Rajidae; genus Amblyraja; species Amblyraja radiata. The sequence goes on along the minus strand of NC_045970.1, from coordinate 36,033,779 downwards.
GTCTTTGGAGTGTGTGAGGAAACCGAAGATCTCAGAGAAAACCCACGCAGGCATGGGGAGAACGCACAAATTCCGTACAGACAGCACCCGTAGTCGGGATGGAACCCGAGTCCCCGGCGCTGCATTCGCTGTAAGGCAGCAACACTACCGCTGCGCCACCGTGCCGCTAAATCTGCTCCTATGTCTTATGAGATGATAGTGAATATTAACAGAGACCAAGGGTTCAAGGGTTGCTTGATCAGAAGGGTGATGGGAGAAGACTGAGGAATGGTCAAGTAGCAGGGACCACCAACTACACCTGAATCTAATGAAATATGGCTTGGGAGGGAAGATTGTTTGCTAGTAGTTTAGTGACAATCAGTCTGAGATTACAAGACATGGGATTGCATTTACAAAGTATTTAGACAAACATGGACAGGCAGGGAATAATGGGTTACAAACATATGCAAGCAGATGGGATTAGTATCATGGTAGGTGCAAACAAGGTGGGCCGAATAGTCTGCTTCTGTGCTCCACTGCCACAGAACACTGATGCCAGTTTGATTGATAGACAAATTGCAGGACTGAATTCATCTTCAAGAACACCATGTAATCCATAAAATAGTACAGTTCCAGGATTTTAGACTTTTAGAATTTTAAATAGGGAGTAGAAGATAGACAGGAAGTAGGCAATCAACAAACAGCAGCTTGGCCAGTCTTATCACTACTCTTGTATCAAAAAAGGGGAAATAAAGACTAAAGCACAACGTTCTGTACCTCCTTACACTGTAATAATCTGGTAATTACAGAGAGTGAGAAAATTATCTTACTCTGATGGGTTACATGAATGTCACAGAATTTACAACAAAATTCTATCTTCAATTACTTTCTCTACCACGTCCACTCTTAAGCAACTAAAGAAATTACAAAAACATTTCAAATATTTTTCCAAGGAATACAATAATTTTACAAAACTATCTTTGGTAAATCCAAGATTGAACTTTGAAATGTGGATTCTATTTACACTACTAACACATGTTCTTTCAAAATAAATAACTATTTTTTTTCAATTACAGAAATCCAGTTTTATTCCTAACACAATCTAATAACTTTTCAAAGTGCCTTAGAGGATCGTATTCACCTTACAAATGGGCTTTAAAAAACACCCAAAAATATTTAACACCAAATATATTGGACAAGATTCATTCATTTGAATGAAATTTCCCAGTCACTCAATCTGACAAATGTGATATTTGGACACAACATCTGGAATTTGCAAAATATTCCACATTGAATTTAATGTAATTGAAAGAATTGTAGAAGATAAATGTATTTTCACTTAATTCAAGTCATATTAGAGTCTGAAATCCATGGACACATTTTGGCTGACTCCCATGAAACAGTAACAGTTGAGTCTGCATTTTTCAAGTGCTGATAAAAACAAATCGCTATCAAATAGATTTTTTTTTTAAAGAAAAAAAACAAAGAATCACTTACCTCACCAATCCAGAAGGATAATTTATCGATTTTGTAAACAGATACAAATGTATCCACATAGTACAGAAGAAAGACGTTATGGAGAATGGAGACAAACAGCGATAAAGAACCGTACAGCACTGCTGTAGGAATGTTCAGGCAGTTTACAGGTCTGACTCCCATGACTTCAACTATCCATTATATCGTAGTCCCAGCTTCTTGGTCATTTCGCTTGCATCATTGCCGGAGAAGTCTCAGAGTTATGAGAGCAGCCAAAAGCCATCGGTCCTGGGCAGGCTGTGAACAGCAATCCAAAGGTAACATTAGTTATCTGAACGATAAGGCACACAGTACACTGCCAAAAATCAAAGCAAAGATGTAGAAAGAATGAACTGCAAATGTTGGTTTAAACCGAAGAAAGACACAGAATGCTGGAGTAACTTAGCAGGTCAAGCAGCATCACTGGGGGAAAGAATAGGCGATGTTTAGGGTCAGCATTCTTCTTTAGATTATCGCATCGCCCAATATTTCTTCCCTATAGACGTCTCCCTGTTGGTAGTCTATGATCATAGTGTACGGGGGTGATGTGATGTGATGGTGGTGGGGGTGGGGTGGGTGTGTGTGTGTGTGTGTGTGTGTGTGCGTGCGTGCGCGTGTGTGTGTGTGTGTGTGTGTGCGTGTGTGTTCCGGCCCCCCGACTGCAGGTCCCACTTGGTCTAGTAATATATAAAATGTTGCGGAATGTGAAGCGGCCCATGTTGTTAGGAAGATTTCTGAGTATTTTGATGCCAAGAGGTTGCTAAATATTGGTCTTAAGAAGGACCTACAAGCTCTTGAAAACTTATTACTCAAATTTAATGCACAAAATCAAAGTTTTGCCAGAGCAATTGAAGAACAGTAGAGACAGTCAGCTCTGGTGAAACCACACTTGGAACATTGTGTGCAGGTCTGATCTCCTGATCTAAAGGAGGATACATTTGGAAATAGAGGAAGTGTAGCGAATGTTCATCAGATTGATTCCCAACATAGTAGGTTGGAAATAAGATGAGAGATTTATACACACTTGGCCTAATCTTTCCAGTGGTTAAGTTAAGCAACAGATTATCTCATTGATATGTACATAATTGTCGTAGGGTTTGACAAAGGTGATGTTTCCCCTGGCTGTGGTGACCAGAAACAAGGGGAAGTGTCAAAATAAGATGTTAAGACGACAGAAATGAAGAAAATAAATATCATCCAAACATAATTAATCATGGAATTCTTTACCCATGTACGAGGAGGCAGCTCAGTATATTCAAGCAAAAACTGATCAATTTTAGTAAACAGTTGGGGTCTGCATGCCAATGTTGCTCATTCCAGCCTCCTTTCCTTGTTTATTCCTACTCTACATTTTCCACATGTTCCATTAAATGGAATAAAGAATAATTGAAATGGAATAAAGGGTTAGACACAAAGTGCTGGAGTAACTCAGTGCAGGAAAGGGGTGCAAATGATCAGAATGGCGAGGTTAAACGATATAGGTAAGAGGGCCTATTCCTGCTTCTATATTGCATCAGCTGTGTAGGGATCAGTTTCCCAGCAAGAAAGACAGTTTGTTCCAAGAATACCACACTTTAAATACGCTTAGACGCGTATCCGTGCAGCTAACAGGAAAAAGAGTTTAGGAAAGGGCATGTTTAAACTAACAGGGCAAGGGGCTGGGACCCAATGCAAGGAGACAGAGGGTCATAAAAGGAGGACAGAAGCAAAGGCTAGAAGGGAGAAAAACTAACCTGAATGCTTTGTGCCTTAATGCGAGGAGCATTTGAAATAAGGTGGATGAATCGAATGTGCAGTTAGTAGTTAAGGGATATGATATAGTTGGAATTACAGAGACATGGCTCCAGGGTGACCAAGACTGGGAGCTAAACATGCAGGGGTATTCGATATTCAGGAAGGATAGACAGAAAGGAAGAGGAGGTGGGGTGACATTGCTGGTTAAAGAGGAGATTAATGCAATAGCAAGGAGAGACATTAGCTTGGATGCTGTAGAATCAGTATGGGTAGAACTGCGAAATAGCCAAGGCAGAAAACACTTGTTGGAGTGGTATACAGACCACCAAACAGCAGTAGGAAGATTGGGGAACAGCATCAAGCAGGAAATTAGGGATGCATGTAGCAAATTGGTTGCAGCGCTGAGGAGGATGATTTCCTGGAATATATACGGGATGTGTTATTTAACCAATATGTAGAGGAACCGACTAGATGGCCATCCTAGACTGGGTATTATGTAATGAGGAAGTATTAGTTAGCGATCTTGTTGTGCAAGGCTCGTTGGGCAACAGTGACCATAATATGGTGGAATTCTGCATTAGGATGGAGAGAGACTAGGGTCCTGAACTTGAATAAAGGAGAATTTGAAGGTATGCGATGGGAATTGGCTAGGATAGACTGGCAAATTATACTTAATTATACTCAAATTATATTTAATTATACTTAAGGGGCTGACGGTGGAGATGCAATGGCGAAGATTTAAAGACCGCATGGACGAACTCCCAAAATTGTTCATCCCTGTCTGGCGAAAAAATTAAAATGGGAAGGCGGCTCAACCGTGGCTGATGAGGGAAGTCAAGAATAGTGTTTAAGCCAAAGAAGAGGCATATAAATTGGCCGGAAGAAGCGGCAAACCAGACTGGGAGAAATTTAGAACTCAGGAGGACAAAGAGGTTAATTAAAAGGTGGAAAAAAAGAGCATGAAAGAAAGCTTGCAGGAAATGTAAAAACTGACTGTAAAAGTTTCTATAGGTATACAAAAAAGAAAAGATTATTGAAGACGAATGTAAGTCTCTTACAGTCAGAGACAGGTGAATTTATAATGGGAAACAAGGAAATGGCAGAACAGTTAAATGAGTACTTTGGTTCTGTCTTCACAAAGGAAGACACAAACAATCTCCCGGAAATACTAGGCAACCGAGAATCTAGTGGGAGGGAGGAATGGAAGGGAATCCACATTAGTCCGAAAATGGTGTTAGGTAAACTGTTGGGAGTGAAAACAGATAAATCCCCAGGGCCAGATGGTCTGCATCTCAGAGAACTCAAGGAGGTGGTCCTAGAAATCGTGGATGCATTGGTGATCATTTTCCAATATTCTCTCGACTCTGGATCAGTTCCTGTAGACTGGAGGGTAGCCAATGTAACTCCACTTTTTAAGAAAGGAGGGAGAAAACGGGGAATTATAGATCAGTTAGCCTTACATCGGTAGCGGGGAAGATGCTGGAGTCGATTAATAAAGATGTTATAGTAGCGCATTTGGAAAACAGTGAAGGGATCGGTCAAAGTCAGCATGGATTTATGAAGGGGAAATCATGCTTGACTAATCTTTTGAAATTTTTTGAGGATTAACAAGCAGAATGGATGGGGGAGAGCCAGTGGATGTGTTCAGGACTTTCATAAATCATTTGACAAGGTCCCACACAAGAGATTTGTGTGAAAAATTAGACCACATGGTATTGGGCATAGGATATTGGCATGGATAGAGAACTGGTTGGCAGACAGGAAGCAAAGAGTAGGAATTAACATGTCCTTTTCAGAATGGCAGGCAGTGACTAATAGGGTGCCGCAAGGCTCGGTGCTGGGACTCCATTTGGTTACAATATATATTAACGATTTAGACAAGGGAATTAAATGTAACATCTCTAAGTCTGCGGATGACACAAAGCTGGGTGGTAGTGTGAGCTGCAAGGAGGATGCTATGAGGCTGCAGGGTGACTAGGATAGGTTGGATGGCAGATGCAATAATAATGTAGATAAATGTGAGGTTATCCTCTTTGGTGGCAAGAACAGGAAAGCATATTATCTGAATGGTGTCAGGACTGCTTTGATCGCACCGACTGGGACCTATTTGCACAACAGGCTACCAGTGGTACAGAGATAGACTTGGAGGAGTACACATCCACTGTGCTCTCCTACATCAACTGCTGTGTGGAGACTGTCACAGTGGACAAGAAAATAGAGAAGGTACACAAAATTGCTGGGGAAACTCAGTGGGTGCAGCAGCATCTATGGAGCGAAGGAAATAGGCGACGTTTCGGGCCGAAACCCTTCTTCAGACCCTATATATATATAGACCCAAAATAGAGATGTTCCCAAACCGGAAACCCTGGATGAACAAGGAGGTTCAGGATCTGCTAAGGGCATGCAACAACGCCTTTAAATCCAGGGACACTTCTGCTTACAGTGCGGCCAGGTCGAACCTGAACGGAGGCATAAAAAAGGCCAAAGTCATCCACAGGCAAAGGGTAGAAGACCACTTCAATACCGCGGACACCAGAAGCATGTGGCAGGGTGTCAGGGACATCACTGACTACAAGAGCAGCCCCGCCTGCCCCCACGGTGATATCACACTGGCCAACAAACTAAACACCTTCTTTGCCCGGTTCGAAACTGGCAACACCACCAGGTGTGGAATAACCCCGGCCATAGCGGAGGGACAGGCCTTAACACTGAGCACTCAGGAGGTACAGTGCGCTCTGCGTAGGATCAATCCACGCAAGGCTGTAGGCCCGGATGGAGTCCAGGGAAGAGTATTAAAGGACTGTGCTGGACAGCTGGCGGAGGTATTCACGAGAATCTTCAATCTATCTCTATCTCTGGCAACGGTCCCCAAGTGCCTGAAAACAGCCACCATAGTGCCGGTGCCGAAAAAGTCCAAAATCACCAACCTCAACGACTACTGGCCGGTTGCCCTGACTCCAATCCCTATGAAGTGCTTCGAAAGGCTGGTCCTCTCCCATATTAAATCCAGCATCCCTGCCTCACTGGACTCCCATCAATTTGCATACAGGGCAAATAGATCGACAGAGGATGCCATCTCTCTGGCCCTTCACACTGTCCTGACTCACCTGGACAGACAGGGCACGTATGTGAGGATGCTCTTCATTGACTATAGCTCTGCATTCAATACGGTCATCCCCACCAAGCTCACCACCAAACTCCACCAGCTAGGCCTCAGCTCACCGATATGCGCTTGGATCCTGAACTTTCTCACGGAGCGACCGCAGGCAGTGAGACTGGGCCCGCACCTGTCCTCCACCATCACCCTGAGCACCGGCACACCACAGGGTTGTGTACTAAGCCCCATGCTCTACTCCCTCTTCACTCACGACTGTGTCCCTGCATTCGACACCAACACCATCGTGAAGTTTGCAGACGACACAACAGTGATTGGGCTGATCACCAACGGTGATGAAACAAACTACAGAGCGGAGGTGCAGAACCTGGCGGACTAGTGCGCCAATAACAACTTGGCACTAAACACCTCCAAGACCAAGGAGCTGATTATTGACTTCAGGAGGTCCCATTCTGGAGAATACGCCCCAATCTCCATTTATGGGGAAAGTGTGGAGAGAGTGTCCAGCTTTAAGTTTCTGGGCACTCACATTTCAGAAGACCTCACATGGTCCACAAACACCGCCGCGCTGGTCAAGAAGGCACAGCCACGACTGTTCTTCCTGAGGACATTAAAAAAGACTGGTCTGCCCCAACAGCTGCTGACAACGTTCTACCGCTGCACCACAGAGAGCATACTAACGTATGGCATCTCAGTGTGGTATATCAGCTGCACGGAGGCGGAGAGGAGAGCTCTTCAGCGCGTCGTCAACAGAGCGCAGCGGATCATCGGGACAGAGCTACCAGCCTTGGAGGGCATCTACCACACGCGGTGCCTCAGGAAGGCCCTCAGCATCCATAAGGACTCATCACACCCCTGCCACGGTCTGTTTCAACTACTTCCCTCCGGCAGACGTTACAAGGCCTTCTACGCCCGAACCTCCAGACTCAGGAACAGTTTTATCCCAAGAGCTATAGCAGCTCTGAACCGACCCTAATGAGTGCCCTCCCACCCACCCCCTTTGGACAGTCTCCCTCAGATGGTCACGTCAATCAATTCAGCTTGCTTATTTATGTATTGTATTTATTTACCTTTCTTGTACATCAGTGGAGCTGCACACTAAATCTCGTTGCACTGACGTGCAATGACAATAAAATATGTTATTATTATTATTATTAGAAGGGGAGATGCAACTAGACCTGGGTGTGCTTGTACATTAGTCACTGTAAGTAAGCATGCAGATACAACAAGCAGTGAAGAAAGCCAATGGCATGTTGGCCTTCATTGCAACAGGATTTGAGATTAGGAACAAGGAGGTCCTATTGAAGTCATACAGGGCCCTGGTAGACTGCACCTGGAGTATTGTGTGCAATTTTGGTCTCCTAATTTGAGGAAGAACATTCTTGTTATTGAGGGAGTGCAGCATAGGTTCACCAGGTTAATCCCCAGGATGGCAGGACTGACATATGATAAAATAATGGATTGACTGGGCATGTATTCACTGGAATTTAGAAGTATGAGAAGGGATCTTATAGAAATATATAAAATTCTTAGAGGATCGGACATGCTAGATGCAGGAAAGATGTTCCCAATGTTGGGGTAGTTTAAGAATAAGGGATAGTCCATTTAGGGCTGAGATGAGGAAAAAAGTTTTCACCCAGAGAGTTGTAAATCTGTGGAATTATCTGCCACTGAAGGCAGTAGAGGCCAATTCGCTGGATGTTTTCCAAGAGAGAGTTGGATTTAGCTCTCTGGGCTAACGGAATCAAGGATATGGGGGGGGGGAAAGCAGGAACGGGGTACTGATATTGTCTATTATCATATTGAATGGCGGTGCTGGCTCCTTCAGCCACCTCATTCTCCCCCCACGGCCTCTGCTCTCCCAATGTTCTCCCCTCCTCCGTTTTCGCCCTCTTACCCACTTCCCCACCTTCACTCCCCCGCGACTGCATCTCCGCCGACCCACCGGTTCTCCTTTAACCCATCGGCTCTTCCGGCCGCGACTGCCACCATGTCCCGCCGTGAGGGGAAGCCGACTCTTGCCACGACGGACGGACGGAGGGAGGCGGCGCTGTGTATCTGCTGCTGATCGTGCGGTCCGTCTCTCTCCCGTTACCCGTATAGGATCTGTGGTAACCATGGCCGCCCGCGCTCCAGCCCCGCCCGCGCTCACTCCCTCCTCGTGACACGCTCCTCCAACCGCCAACCGCCGGCCGGCACGCCGCTGAACCCGCCCCCTCCACCCCCGCCCATTGGCCGAACCCGCCCACGGCCCGCCCACAACGGCAACTCCCATTTGCCGCACCTGCCCGTCACTGGGATGACGTCTCGCCGGCTGCTCCAGCGTCGGTCTCCTGCGCACGCGCGGTAACATTCAGGGGAGGCGGGGGCGGGGGCGCGCGCGCGCGACCACTTTGATTGGCAGCTGCTGCAGACGTGGCGATCCCAGGGATTTCAAGGGCTTGTGTTGGGAATGGAAGGATTAAGGGAGAAGAGGATACAGGACAGGGAGATAGAGATAGAGAGAGAAAGAGAGAGAGAGATATAGAGAGAGAGATATAGAGAGAGATCTGCAAAATGTTGTTGGCAATAAAATTACAAAGGGACGGAACCGTTGTTTTTTTATTCCAAAAGCGATTTTTAAAAAAAAATGTTTTAATCTTAAACAAAAGGAGCAACAGCGTTGGTTTACAAATACCAGAGTTGAAACTAGCGTATTTCGTTAAAACACGGATGTCTCTTTTTTTTGTGATTTCAAAAAAGTCAACTTGCTTTAATGTAATGCCTTTCACAATGTCCCAAAGCCAAATAATGCTTTTGTAGATATGTAACTGCAGATGTTGGAATATTGTGCGAAAGACTGGAGCAAAGTGCCGGAAGAACTCAACGGGTCAGGCGAAATTGCTAGAGTTACTCCAGCACTTTGTGTCTTCTTTTAGAGTCATAGAGTGATACAGTGTGGAAACGGACCCTTCGGCCCAACTTGCCCACACCGGCCGACATGTCCCAGCTGCACTAGTCCCACCTACCTGCGCTTGGTCCATATCTATCCAAACATATCCTGTCCATGTACCTATCTAACTGTTTCTTAAACGTTGGGATAGTCCCAGCCTCAACAACCTCCTCTGGCAGCTTGTTCATACACCCACCACCCTTTGTATGAACAAGTTACCCCCTCAGATTCCTAATAAATAATTTCCCCTTTAATCTATTTCCTTTGGTCCTCGATTCACCTACTCTGGGCAAGCGGTTCTGTGCATTTAGCCGATCGATTCCTCCCATGATTTTATACACCTCTATAAACCACCATCTGGAGTTGTAAGGCAGCATCTACAGTTCCTTGTATCCGATGGAGGAACTCAACAGGTCAGCAGCATCGAAGTTAGACACAAAAAGCTAGAGTAACTCAGGCAGCATCTCTGGAGAGAAGGAATGGGTGATGTTAGGGGTCGAGATCCGTCTTCAGATTGAAAATCACAGGAAAGGAAAAAGAGATATACTGTAGACGTAGAGAGATTGAGAACAATGAATGAAAGATATGCAAAAAAGGAAACAGGCCATTTTTAGCTGTTGGTTGGGTGAGAAAGAGAAGCTGGTGCGACTTGGGTGGGGGAGGGATGGAGAGAGAGGAAATGCATGGGTTACTTAGCGTTGGAGAAATCAATATTTATGACACTGGGTTGGTTCATTCCAGGTCTGCATCGTCTATGGAGGGAATAGACAGGTGACGTTTTGGGTTGAGAGCCGCCTTCAGGCTGAGTGTAGAAGTGGGGAGAAAGCTGGAAATAAAATCTGAATACAGGTTGGGAGGGGAGGGATGATTGGCAGATGGGTGGACTGTGCAAAGGCAAGAGGTGAAATGGAGATAAACGGTATACGGTAAGGAAAGGGGACGGAGATGTAAAGCCGGAGGGACGGATATAGGTGGAAAGGGGGGATAAAAGGGAAATGAGGGACTTGGGAGATGTGCAAAGGAGTGGAAAGATGCAAGGTAACTGAGAGGGTGGGGGGGGAGGGATGGGAGATAGTGGGAGAAATGAGTACACACCAGAGAGGAGGGGAACAAGAGAGAGGAGGATTTCTTGAAAATAGGAGAACTCAATGTTCATACCATTGGGTTGTTAGATACCCAAGTGGAATATGAGGTGCTGTTCTTCCAGTTTATGTGTGGCCTCACTCTGGCAATGGAGGAGCCCCAGGCCAGAAAGGTTGGTGTGGGAAGGGGAGTTAAAATAGTTTGCAACCCGGAGATCCAGCAGGCCTTGGCGGGCAGAAAGGTCGATGTGGGAAAGACCCATCACTGTTGCAATGCGGGAAAACACAGATTGCTGCAGTGTTGATACCTCATTATATCAATGGTTCATCTGCACTAACATTTGATTGTATTTCATATGGGGATGGTGTCATTAAAATGGCTGAGTAGCATAATGTTCAAGATGGTGCAAGGTTTGCCTGTCCCTTTACAAAATTTGCCGCTTATAAATAATGTACCATTGGCACTGTGGAACTTTGATGGCAAACTTTGATATCTGGCATTGAATACCTGGGTTGCTGTGGAAACCTATGTAATGAACAGTATCTTTTGTAGAGGCTGTTTATGGTACATAATGTCCCAGAACTAATGGTTGCTCCCCAGGTTGCTAAGATGCAGAAGATTAACAAGATCATGGCAAAATAATGACATTTAGAGTCATAGAGCTGACCAGCGTGTCGATCAATGCTAATCTCACTTGTCTGCATTAATCACTCTCTGCCTTGCTCATTCAAGATGCCAGTTAAAAGTTGTTACTGTTCCCATCCCCAGTATGTCTTCTTGTAGCTCATTCCAGATTCCAACTACACTGAGTGTGAAAAATCTTCCTCTTAGATCCCCAATAAATCTACTCCATCTCACTCTAAAACAATGTAGGTTTAAAGTGGATAGGTAATAGTTAGACAGGCAAAAACAATGCCCTATCCACTTTAAACCTACTCTCTCTCTCGTCTTTCTCTTGCTTGGACAGAGTGGATGTGGAGAGGATGTTTTCAGTAGTGGGAGAATCCAGGACCAGAGGCCAGAGCCTCAGAGTATAAAAACTTTCCTTTTGAATGGAGATGAGGAGTAATTTATTTCGCCAGGGTGATGGATCTGTGGACTTCATTGCTGCAGATGGCGGTGGAGGCCAAGTTATCGGGCATTTATTAAGCAGAGATTGATAGGTTTTTGATTAGTAAGGGCATCAAAGGCTACAGGGAGAAGGCAGGAGAAAGGGGTCAAGAGGGAAAAATAGATCAGCCATGATCAAATGGCGGAACAGACAACAATGGGTCGATTGACCAAATTCTGCACCTATGTCTTATAATCATCTTATGACCTTATACCTAGACCTTGTAGTTTTAGACACCCTTCCCATGGGACACAGATTATGGCTATCTACCCTATCTGTGCCCCTCATAATCTTATACACCCCTGTCATGTCACCCTCCGCCACCTTTGCTCCAGGGAAAACAGACCCAGCCTATCCCTTCTCTCCTCACAGCTCAAGCACTCCTTTCCATGGGACGTCCTTGTGAATAGGTTCTGCATCCACTCCATTCCTTCTTGTAACATGACGACAGGAATTGCACACAATACAACGACAGACTAATCAATATTTTGTGCCACATCCCAACTCTTATACTCAATGCCTCGACTGATGAAGAGACACAGTGGCGCAGCGGTAGAGTTGCTGCCTTACAGCGCCAAAGACCCGGGTTCCATCCTGACTATGGGCGCTGTCTGTAACGAACTGAAACCCTCTCCTCTCCTTGCCCGGGGGTGCTTCCTGCTGCTGTCCTGAAGGCGCTGGAGGCATCGCCCCAGTTCACTCTCCTACTGGCCCTTGCTCCTCGCATCCACCATCTCCAGTAAAGTAAAGTAAGTAAAGTAAATTTTATTCATATAGTACGTTTAAATCAACTCGCGTTGAAACCAAAGTGCTTTCCATAAAATAAATAATAAAGTTTCTGTACATCCATAGAAAAACATTTTTTTTTAAAATGATACAACACATTATAGAATTCAACATGAACGTCCCCCCACAACAGAATCAAATTTTTTCACTGTGGGGAAAGGCATCAAAAAGTTAAGTCCTCTTCCTCTGCGAATCACCCGAGGTCAGGGCCTATTTGTGGCCTCCACAGCCAGTCTGATGTTTTCAGGCCCTCTTGCTGGAATGCTGGAACTCCGGCGTCGGGTGAACAATCCTCGGCGGCTTGGAAATGTCTGGAGCTCTCTCCCGGTTATTTATGACCAAAGAGCCGGTTCCCGGACACGCTGTCCATCGAGCCTTTGGCGGATCCCAATATCCGACGAGCCTTCGGTATCATAGGACATTTATCAGTATAAAGATCGACAAACTATTTGCCTGTCTAACTACTTGGAGCACCTGGATGTTAAGTGTTGCTGACGTGTGCGCAAGAACATCCAGGTCCCTCTGAAAATCACCATTTTAATAGTACTCTGTTCTGGACCATAGAACACAGCATAGGTTCACAATGTCTGTGCTGAACATGATGCCATGACAAACTCATCTAATTTGCCTGCACGTGTTCCATATCACTCCTTTCCCTGCATATCCATCTGCCCATCCAAATGCCTCCAAAACGCCACTATACTAACCAAAGATCTTATAGCAGAGCTATAGGATCTTTGATACTAACTGCCTCCACCACTACCCCTGGTAGCATGCTCTAGTCTAAGCACCTATTAGTTTTGGCGTGACAAACTTGCCCTGCACATCTCCTTTAAACTTTGACCCTATCACCTTAAAGCTATGCCTTCTAGTCTTTCAAATTTGCACCCTTTCCTGAGGAAAAGATTCAAACTGTCTACCCTATATTTTTACCTCTCATAATTTTATCTACGTTTATGGTGGGTGGGGGGGGGGGGGGGGGGTCTGCTTCTATTTCTTGCTGTTGTCATCTGGGGATTATTTAGCACCATGATAACATTCCAAGAAGCACCTCGCAGCTGCTGAACTTGGTTGAATTAGTTTAAGGTCGGAAAGCACCCGTCAAAAGTGTTTAATTGTCATATGTACCCACAAAAAAAACACAATTAAATTCTTACTTGCAGCAGCATAACAGGTCGGTAAAGACGATGTTATAGATATATAATAACAATATCAATAAATCAATAGCCCCAATGTAGAGAGAAAATATTAATCTTTTTTACTCCTTTATTCTGTCTTCCCTTCCTGCATTCGCCACTCCCTGTCTCTCGCCTCCCTCCCTCCCTCCCGCATCTCCTCCCCCGCCTTGTTGTCCTCCCACCCCGCCTAGTAACGGGGTCACTCGCACACAGCAGCGGGCAGTGAACGGCTAGTTTGCCTGAGGCGGCGTGTGGTGGGTGAAGGGGACAGTGGCTGGGAGACGGGACCGGCGCCGGAGAGAAGGAACCGTGACTGGTACACCGGGCCGGGTCTGGAAGACGGTAACGGGAGACCGGGACACGGGTCTGGCGCTGCGAACCCGGGACCGCCACTGGAAACACGGCGCCCGGGGCTGCAGCACATCAAGTCTCTTCCAAGCTCTCTCCAAGGTCTGTGCTTCCTGCAGCAATCACAGCCGTCTTGCTCCGCTTGGTCACCAAGCATGTTATATTTAAAGCGCCCATTTTCAATCTTCGCTTCGTGTTAGGCTTGTGTGCATGAAATATTTATCTGCTCGAGAAAGTAAGTAATAAATCTTTCCCTTTAAAAAAAAAGCCTCTTAAAATTCTTCATAGGAACCTTGAGAGGCAACTTTTTCACTCAGTGGGTATGTGGAACTAGCAACTAGAGGAGGTAGTTGAAGCAGGTGCCATAACATTTAAAAGCCCCCTGGACAGGTACATGGATAGGGACCATAGAAGTTTAGAGCAATATAAGTTGTAGGAGCACGATTAGGCCATTCGGCCTATCAAGTCTACTCCACCATTCAATCATGGCTGATCTATGTTTCCCTCTCAACCCCATTCTTCCGCCTTCTCCCCTTAACCCCTGACAGCCGCACTAATCATTAATTTATCAATCTCCACCTTAAAAACATCCATTGACGTCCTCCACAGCCTTCGGTGGCAATGAATTCCACAGATTCACCACCCTCTGACTAAAGAAATTCCTCCTCATCTCCTTTCTAAAGGTATGTCCTTTCATTCTGAGGCTATGGCCTCTGGTCCTGGACTCTCCCACCAGTGGAAACATCCTCTCCTCACTCACTCTGTCCAGGTCTTGCACTATTCGTTAAGTTTCAATGAGGTCTCCCTCATGGGTCACATGTGAGCAGGTGGGACCAGAGTAGATGGGGCATCTTGGTCAGCATGGACGAGATGGGCTGAAGGGCCTGCTAATTTACTAAATAGAGTGGTCTCATATGTGTCTCTTACCTGAGCTATTCATTCCGGTAAAACATACTGGCTACAGGCTATGCTGAAGAACACAGATTTGAACTATGAATGTGTGGCGGGATGTTATTTGTTTCTCGCTTGAGCGAAATGTGAAAGGATTTATTTATTTTTAATATTTATGAACCTTTTGAAGTTATAGTGTTCTGTATTTAAACAAGGCAAGATCCATAAACCAACCCTCGAGTTCCTAAGAGGCAATAGTTGTATTTGTGGTTCCCATACTCCATTCATCACTAGGAAATGAGAGGTCAGGTAACCTTATATCACTAATTTGTTGCTTGTAACGTCATGGGTTTGAAGGTTATGCAATTGTTCTGAATCAGTCTTGCGTTGTGGCACCGGTAATTCACAACATTTGCAAGGCAGGGAGGAAAGTATTTTACAGAGTTGTAGTCAAACAATTCTGCTATTTATCTTGAGTGTGTAGAAAGGAACTGCAGATGTTGGTTTAAATTGAAGATAGACACAAAGTGCTGGAGTAACTCAGCCGGTCAGACGGCATCTCTGGAGAAAAAGGATGGGTGACATTTCGTTGGTCGAGACCCTTCTTCAGACTGAAAGTCGGGTCTCGCAGCACTCCGGTCGGAGAGGAGGAGAACTCCTTCAAAGTAGGCATTCCTTGAGATTTAGCAGTGGAGTAGAATGTGAAGAAAGTAACTGCAGATGCCATTAATCTTGTTTGCTGTATATATATATGTTTAGTTTAAGATTTAGAGATACATAAGTTCATAAGTGATAGGTGCAGAATTAAGCCATTCAGCCAATCAAGTCTACTCCGCCATTCAATCATGGCTGATCTATCACTCCCTCCTAACCCCATTCTCCAGCCTTCTCCCCATAACCCTTGGCACCCGTACTAATCAAAACAGTTTGAAACAGATACAGTTGCAAAGAGGCCCTTCAGCCCACTGAGTTCATGCTGTCAAGCGATCACCTTGTACACTAGCACTATCCTACAAACTAGGAACAATTTACAATTTACAGAAGCCAATTAATCTACAAACCTTCATATCTTTGGAGTGCGGGAGGCAATGGGAAATCCCAGGGAAAACCCATGTGGTCACTGGTACAAATTCTGTGCAGACAACACCCGTAGTCAGGATCGAACCAGGCACTCTGACGCTGTAAGGTACCAACTCTACTGCAGTGCTACCGCCATTTGTTTGCCCATTCCTGCTTAGATACCTGGGTCCTGTTACCCTTGGCCTTTTCATCTTGTCCAAATGGGAAGTGGGGCCAATTCTATCTAATGTACTTACGTTTGCCTTGCTTGTATTTATGTATAGTATTATCTGATCTGATTAAATAGCATGTAAAACAAAGCTTTCCACTGTATCTTGGTACATGTGACAATAATAAACCAAAACTTAAATAATGCTCAGGTGGGTTTTATACACACGTGGTTGAGAAAGCCATAAGAGCACAATTAGGCCATTCAGCCCATCGAGTCTGCTCCACCATTCGATCATGGCTGATCTATTTTTCCCTCTCAACCTCATCCTCCTGCCTCCCCGTAAAACCTTGACCTCCTTACAAAGAAACTATCAATTTCAGCTTTAAAAATACCAAATGAACTGGTCTCCACTGCCGTTTCTGGCAATGAGTTCCACCGATTCACCAGCCGGCTAAAAATCCCCCCTATCTCCATTCTAAAGCTACGTCCTTTTATTCTGAGGCTGTGCCCTCTGGTCCTAGACTAGGTCCTAGACTTTCCCATGACTGGAAACATCCTCTTCACATCCACGCTATCTCGGTCTTTATCATGCGGTAGGTTGCAATGTGATCACCCCCTCATCCTTCTAAACTCCAGTGAGTACAGGCCCAGATTCATCAAATGCTCCTCAATACATTAACCCTATCATCCATGGGATCATTCTGGTAAACCTCGAGACCTCCTCCAACGCCTTCCACATCCAACCTCAGATATGGGGCCCAAAACTGCTCACAATGCTCCAAATGGTACGATTGAGGCTCACTCGGGTGGCACAGCGGTAGAGCTGCTGCCTTACAGCGCCAGAGATCCCGGTTCAATCCTGACTACGGGTGCTGTCTGTATGGAATTTGCACATTCTCCCTGTGACCATGTGGCTTTTCTCCGGGTGCTCTGGTTTCCTCCCAACCGCCCAAGACGTGCAGGTTTGTAGGTTATTTGGATTCGATAATTTTTTTTAATTGTCTGCAGTGTGTGTAGGTTAGTGTACGGTGTGACACTGGTCAGTGCGGACACGGTGGGCCGAAGGGCTTGTTTCGTGCTGCATCACTAAAGCCCAAAGAAACAGTGAAAGCTGCAGTTAAAACTAAAACAAGTTGTTTCTTTTCTTTCACAGCAAGCGGAAAACTGAGGCTGTGATTGTGACGTTTCAGCGGAGAGAGTGGCCGGGACTCTCGATAGCCAAGTGCTGGAGTGAGCTGGCGATGCAGAGACTGAGCCTGCCTTGACCATGTACCCAGCCCCCGTGCCCTATGGACCTGTGGCACCGTGGAGGGTCACGGTGCCCGCTGAGACCTTTATGCTGCCTCCCATCCAGATGCACAACTTTTCCAGTCGACCGCTCACCTTGGTCATGGTGGACCCCACCTTGGACCATGAAGGTCCAGGGAAGCATACGGAGTACCACCATTTCTACAGGACTCCTTACATCTCCCCGTACTGGTACCCACCACTACCACCAGTGCTGCCACCTGCAAACCCGACCTCCTACCAATACCCACCATACTACCCGTACACGGGGTATGTCCCTCCTGCCGCGGGCGCCTGGCCCGAAGGTGCCTCCCTGAGGGGCGATTTACACTGGGGTAAGATGGGACAGATTTACGGCCCCAGTAGGGAGCTCCCCGAACTCCTGCAGAATGACCTGCGGCGCGTCTACGGCACCTACCCCAAGACCCACGTCACCATCTCCTACCAGAACGGAGAGTACCTGGTCAAAGCAGAGCCCAAAGTCGGGGAGCAGAAGTACAAGGTGGAAAAGAAGGTCATCAGGAGGCCGCTCACCCCCAGCGACGACGAGATCGAGGTGGTGGTGGAGAAGCCGAAAAGGAAGTCCAGACGCTAAACACTCAGAGATGTGCTGAACGGCGACTGCTGTCACAACGAGGTGTGATGGCATCCAAGCCATCACCGCATTGCCACACAATTACAGTGAGATCTGCACACCAGGAACTGCAGGTGATGGTTTACAAAGAACAAAGGCACAAGGTGCTGGAGTAACTCAGCGGGTCAGGCAGCAACTCTGGAGGACGTGGATAGATGATGTTTCAGGCCGGGACTCTTCTTCAGACCATGGACACAAAGTGCTGAGGGTCAGACAGCATTTCTGGAGGACCGAGACAGTGACATTATGGGTGGGGACTGATTGTAGTAGGGAGATCCAGCGGGCCTTGGTGGACTGAGCGTGTGATTGGAGAAATGGTCACCAAGTCGACTCTTGGTCTCGCCGATGTACAGGAGGCCATATCAACCACAGGGTGACATTGGGAAGAAGATGGCTCAAAGTTCCATGGACACCAAGGTTCTCCACTCACTCAATCCTGGTCCAAACTGAGGTTGGTTCCTTGGCGCCAAGGTGCTCCAGCAGATGTGCCGTGTTCTGAGCACGCTTTGAAACCGTGGAACAGAGGAGAGCCAGTCTGGGAATGTGCCAGGAGAAGAAGGGGCCAGGAGTGAAGATGTCTCACCAGCGACCCTGGGATGATGCTGAGTATGAGTACGAGTTGTCACAGAGGGAGCTCACCAGGATAACAGAGCAAAGCAAGAAATAGAAGCAGGAGCATGTTATGCTCCACCATTCAATAAGATCATATAACATCGAACAGTACTGTACAGCACCGAAAAGACCCTTTGGGCCACACTGTCTGTGCTGAACATGATGCCAGGACTAACTCTAATCTGGCTGCACATAATCCACACCTCTCCACTCCCTGCATATCCATGGGCCTGTGCAAAAGTCTCTAAAATGCTGATATTTTCTCTCAATACCGCTTTCTTTTGATTTCCTTATCATTTAAAACTTTGTCCCTGCCTTGGATATCCTCAGTGACCGACCCACCACTGCTCTTGGGTGACGATTTGGTAAGATTTACTACTTAGTGTGTGAAGAATTGTCATCTTTACCCTGAATAGACATTTACTTAACTTGAGACTGTGATCCCTGAATCCAGGTACCCCAGACATAATGTTCACATCATGTCCTTAAGAATTGTGTGTTTGCATGAGATGAACCTCTCAGGTCTAGAGAGTGTCAGGTTTAATCTTTCTTCATTTGGACAAATGCATCCTCCCGGGAACCAAAACTGAACAAGCCGTCAACAGTCAGCTGGTCAGCCAGAATCTGTGGTGGGAGAAAAACAAGAGGAAGAAAAGAAGGACCATCACACTGGGAAACGTGAGAAGCATGTTTTAACATAGGCCCTTAGGCCCACAATGTCTGTGGCGAACATGATGCCAAGACCAATTCTTACCTGCCTGCACATAACCCATATCCCTCCATTCCCTGCATATCCATGTGCCTATCCAAAAGTCTTTTGAATGTCACTATCCTATCTGACTCCACCATCACCCGCCACACCAAGTTCCAGGCAACCACCATGTCCCACGCATCTATCTATCTATATCTATCTATATCTTGTATATCTATATAATATTAAAACTCTGTGGCTGCCGGCTGGCTGGCTGCTGGCAGGCTGTGTTTCTGCCTGACTTGTGGTGGCCAGCCTGTGGGTGCCAGCCTTTGATTCGTTGCTACGCCAACACCAGACCCACAAACGCCCAGAATTTTTCCATTTCGGTAGAGATTATTTCACTTTTCATTCCAAGTACCCACTCCTGATTAAATTTCGTCGTGTTTATGTACACATTTTTAATAAAATCCTTCTACCCCCCCCCCCCACTCACTCATTTTGTTGCCTCCTACTGGCCAGCGACCATAACGGCTGTTGGCGCCCGACTCTCGCCTCAAAGACGCCATTTAAAAACAGCCGCACTTCTGAGTGCTGGAATCTTATGTTTGGGAACAGCTTGAGTTGGAGGACCACACCTCCCGTGGGGGCTATGGGTAGGGAACGGCTGCGTTGGGGGAGCAGACCCAACGGGTCTGCACTTGGTCTAGTATACTTATAAAAGTCTCATCTTCTTTCTAAGTGTGTGTGTGATTGTATTTTCGCCAAAACGGTACACATTAGCGCGAACATTTTTGCAAAACCCCATCGTCGATGTAATAAGTTTCCTTCAGATTTGATGTTATATTTCACAAGTTATTGATATTTTAAGTTTAAAAGAAGCCAACTTTGAAAATAATAACTGCCTGTGAGAGGGAGACTTTTCTAGCAGCTTTCAGTGATGATGGCACAATGGCATCTCACAGTCGGCCAATCACAATGGGATCTCATTTACACAAGCGGCCGTGAAGATTCCGGAAACCGAAAATTACATCACAATGTGATCTCTGCTGCAAATGCACAGGCTATGAGAGTGTTTTTACATTGTTGTAAGGAGAGGGACGTAGAGAATCTACCAGCCTAACCCAGCACGACAAAGTTTAATGATTAGATTTGGGTAACAAAAGATGGCCTTGTCAGTGGCACCTACATCACATTAAATCTTAGTGTAATTGCATTTTTTTTAAAGTTTAAAATGAGGGAGTGGATTATTGTGTTGGGGAATGGGTTGCGTTTGGGGAATGGGTACATCACAATGGAATCTCACCAAGCAGCAAATCTGGAGGGGGGGGGGGGGGTTAGTGTGTGGAGTGGGTTAGTGTGGGGGAGGGGGTTAGTGTGTGTGAGGGGGGGTTAGTGTGTGTGTGCATGCATTGGGGGACGGGGCCCAACGGGTCCCACTTGGTCTAGTATACTTATAAAAGTCTCGTCTTGTTTCTATGTGTGTGTGTGTGTGTGTATGTGTGATTGTATTTAAAGTTTAAAAAAAGCCAACTTTGAGAATAATAACTGACTATGAGTGAGACTTTTCTAGCAGCTTCCAGTGATGATGTCACAATGCCATCTCAGACTCCTCCAATAACAATGAGATCTCATTTACACACGCTGCCGTGAATAATCCGACAACCGAAAATGACATCACAATGTGATCTCTGCTGCCGATACACAAGCTATGAGACCCAAAATCGAGTCTATTCATTGGTTCCGGGAAGCATCGACTGCTCCCCCCACGTGGGAAGGATTCATTGCCTCCAGGGAGCACCAACGCTGACCCAAGAGTCGAGTCAATTCATTGGCTCCAGGAAGCACCCACTGCCCCCCCCCCCCCAAAGCGGGAAGGATTGATTGCATCGGAGAAACGGGTTGCATTGGAGGAAGGGGTGAGTGGTGGAAACGGGTTGCGTTGGGGAAACGGGTGAGTGGTGGAATATAGCGTTAAGGAAAATGGGTCAGGGGGGTAGGGAGGAGGGAGGGGTTATGGAGGGTGGCAGGGCGTGACTGAGGGTAGGGAGTGATTGAGGGTAGGGGAAAGGAGAGGGAGGGAGAGGTGAAGGAGGGAGTGGGCGAGAGGAGGAGGTGAGGAGAGAGAAGAGGGAGGGTGAAGAGGAGGGGGAGGGTGTGTTGGGGAAAGAAGGGAAATGAGCCACACCTTTTCCACCACAGTTGGGGGCTAAGGGTGAGTGGTGGAATATTGCATTGGGCGAACGGGTTACGTTGGGGGAACAGGTGATGGGAGTGATTGGATCCGGGGGGCGCCTGTCTCCGGGGTGAGCGCCAACGCCGCGTTCGGGGACTAGCCCTCCCATGTGACGCCGCGCCCTACCCCCCCCCCCCCGCGTTGGGGGACGGGGCCCAACGGGTCCCACTTGGTCTAGTATACTTATAAAAGTCTCGTCTTGTTTCTGTGTGTGTATGTGTGATTGTATTTTCGGCAAAACAGTACACAATAGAGCGCAAATGTTTGCAGAACCTTACTCGGCTTTTTCCCGTCATCGATGTAATAAGTTTCCTCCAGATTTAGTTATATTTCACATAGTTATTTATATTTAAGGTTAAAAAAAAAAAAACTCTTTGCTGCTGATTCACAATGGCATCTCACAGTCGTCCAATCACAATTGGGATCGTTCAGGTGAACGAGCTGCAGTGAACATTCCGAAAATGAAAATGACATCACAATGTTATCTCTGCTGCCAATACAACAAGCTATGAGAGTGTTTTACATGTTGTAAGGAGAGAGGGACATATGAGGGTGATATAAAAGTTTTAAAATTACATTAAAAGTCGGATTCTTTCAGACATCTGCACTGGCACATTAGGGGCAGTTATGATCCGTCACAAATGCCACTGCCAGCTACAAGTTCTATCCCAGAACACTGAGAGTCCTTCACAGCTAATGTCCTTTCTGGGAAAGTATCTGCCCCTAACCTAACCCAGCACAGCAAAGTTTAATGATTAGATTTGGATTATAAAAGTTGGCATTGTTGATGGCACCTGTAGATCTATCAGTACTAGTTGACCTGATCCACGTCATGTTTTACTGCATACCACTGCACACTCAATCAGCTATCTGGTTTGAGTGTCTCATATATTATCCAGCCTGCTAGTCCAGCCTCTAGTTAGATTTGTCGTAGAGCTTGAGCTTACAACACCTATGTATTTGAGCTCTGTGTGCTTTATTAATAAACAACTTATACTTGTGTATGGATTCTGAGTTATTTGACATTCTCACAGCACCTACAACACATTAAATCTTAGTGCAATTGCATTTTAAAAAAAAGTTTAAAATGACCCGCACAGTTGGGGGCTATGGGTGAGTGGTGGAATATTGCATTGGGGGAACGGGTTGCATTGGAGGAATGGGTGAGTGGTGGAATCTTACGTTGAGGAACGGGTTGCGTTGGGGGACCAGGCCTCCCATGGGGGCTATGGGTGCGTGGTGGATTATTGCGTTGGGGGAACAGGTGAGTGGTGGAAACGGGTTGCGTTGGGGGAACTGGTGAGTGGTGGCTTATTGTGTTGGGGGACGGGGCCCAACAGGTCCCACTTGGTCGAGTCTCCTCTGAATTTTACCCATTTCACCTTGCCCTCAAGTATTTGATGTTTTTATTCTGGGATAAAAGTTCTGACTGCCTACCTCAATGCTTCTCATAACATTTTATACTTCTATCAGTTCTCCCTTCAACCTCCTGTGTTCTGGAGACAACAATCCAAGTCTATCCATGTTCTCTAGTGGGACTCCAGCTTAAATGGGGCACCTTGGTCAGCATGAACAAGTTGGGCTGAAGGGCCTATTTCCGTGCTGTACGAATCTTCTCCCCGCAGCTAATACCCACTGAACCAGGCATCATTCTAGTAAAGTTCCTCTGCATGCTCTCCAAAGCCTCTTAAACACCGCTATCGTGTCCGCCTCAACCAGTACCCCTGGCAACGCATTCCAGGCACTTGCTACCCTCCGTGTAAAAAAGAAACTGGCCCCACACATCATATCTGCCTGTCTGCCTGTCTATCTGTTTCTGCCTGTCTTGTGGTTGCCAGCCTGTGGGTGTCAGCCTTTGATTCGTTGCTACGCCAACACCTGACCCACAAACGCCCAGATTTTTTTTCCATTTCGGTAGATATTTCACTTTTCATTCCAAGTATCCACTCCTCATTAAATTTCGTCGTGTTTATGTACACATTTTTAATAAAATCCTTCTCTCCCCCCGCCACTCACTCATTTTGTCGCCTCCTGCTGGCCAGCGACCATAACGGGTGCTGGCGCCCGCCTCTCGCCTCAAAGACGCCATTTAAAAACAGCCGCACTGCTGAGTGCTCGAATCTTCAGTTGGAGGACCACGTCTCCTGTGGGGGCTACGGGTAGGGAACGGCTGCGTTGGGGGAGCAGACCCAACGGGTCTGCACTTGGTCTAGTATACTTTTAAAACTCTGTGTGTGTGTGTGTGTGGGTGTACGGCATTTTGCATTTGAAACGTATCTCCTCGAAAACCAGATGCAAAACACTAACACTAAGGGGCAGAAAACGCTGGTGGGTGTTGTGTACAGGCCACCTAACAGTAGTAGTGAAGTTGGAGATGGTATCAAACAGGAAATTAGAAATGCGTGCGACAAAGGCAAAACCGTTATAATGGGTGACTTCAATCTACATATAGATTGGGTGAATCAAATTGGCAGGGGTGCTGAGGAAGAGGATTTTTTGGAATGTATGCGGGATAGTTATCTAAATCAACATGTAGAGGAACCAACGAGAGAGCAGGCTATTTTAGACTGGGTATTGAGTAATGAGGAAGGGTTAGTTAGCAGTCTTGTTGTACGTGCCCCCTTGGGCAAGAGTGACCATAATATGGTTGAGTTCTTCATTAGGATGGAGAGTGACATTGTTAATTCAGAAACAATGGTTCTGAACTTAAAGAAAGGTAACTTTGAGGGTATGAGACGTGAATTGGCCAAGATTGACTGGCAATTAATTCTAAAAGGGTTGACGGTGGATATGCAATGGAAGACATTTAAAGACTGCATGGATGAACTACAAAAATTGTTCATCCCAGTTTGGCAAAAGAATAAATCAGGGAAGGTAGTGCATCCGTGGATAACAAGGGAAATCAGGGATAGTATCAAAGCGAAGGATGATGCGTACAAATTAGCCAGAAAAAGCAGCATACCGGAGGACTGGGAGAAATTCAGAGACCAGCAGAGGAGGACAAAGGGCTTAATTAGGAAAGGAAAAATAGATTATGAAAGAAAACTGGCAGGGAACATAAAAACTGACTGCAAAAGTTTTTATAGATATGTGAAAAGAAAGAGATTAGTTAAAACAAATGTAGGTCCCTTGCAGTCAGAAACGGGTGAGTTGATCATGGGGAACAAGGATATGGCGGACCAATTGAATAACTACTTTGGTTCCGTCTTCACTAAGGAAGACATAAATAATCTGCCGGAAATAGCAGGGGACCGCGGGTCAAAGGAGTTGGAGGAATTGAGTGAAATCCAGGTTAGCCGGGAAGTGGTGTTGGGTAAATTAAATGGATTAAAGGCCGATAAATCCCCAGGGCCAGATAGGCTGCATCCCAGAGTACTTAAGGAAGTAGCTCCAGAAATAGTGGATGCATTAGTAATAATCTTTCAAAACTCTTTAGATTCTGGAGTAGTTCCTGAGGATTGGCGGGTAGCAAACGTAACCCCACTTTTTAAGAAGGGAGGGAGAGAGAAAACGGGGAATTACAGACCAGTTAGTCTAACATCGGTAGTGGGGAAACTGCTAGAGTCAGTTATTAAAGATGGGATAGCAGCACATTTGGAAAGTGGTGAAATCATTGGACAAAGTCAGCATGGATTTACAAAAGGTAAATCATGTCTGACGAATCTTATAGAATTTTTCGAGGATGTAACTAGTAGCGTGGATAGGGGAGAACCAGTGGATGTGGTGTATCTGGACTTCCAGAAGGCTTTCGACAAGGTCCCACATAAGAGATTAGTTTACAAACTTAAAGCACACGGCATTGGGGGTTCAGTATTGATGTGGATAGAGAACTGGCTGGCAAACAGGAAGCAAAGAGTAGGAGTAAACGGGTCCTTTTCACAATGGCAGGCAGTGACTAGTGGGGTACCGCAAGGCTCAGTGCTGGGACCCCAGCTATTTACAATATATATTAATGATCTGGATGAGGGAATTGAAGGCAATATCTCCAAGTTTGCGGATGACACGAAGCTGGGGGGCAGTGTTAGCTGTGAGGAGGATGCTAGGAGACTGCAAGGTGACTTGGATAGGCTGGGTGAGTGGGCAAATGTTTGGCAGATGCAGTATAATGTGGATAAATGTGAGGTTATCCATTTTGGTGGCAAAAACAGGAAAGCAGACTATTATCTAAATGGTGGCCGACTAGGAAAAGGGGAGATGCAGCGAGACCTGGGTGTCATGGTACACCAGTCATTGAAAGTGGGCATGCAGGTGCAGCAGGCAGTGAAGAAAGCGAATGGTATGTTAGCTTTCATAGCAAAAGGATTTGAGTATAGGAGCAGGGAGGTTCTACTGCAGTTGTACAGGGTCTTGGTGAGACCACACCTGGAGTATTGCGTACAGTTTTGGTCTCCAAATCTGAGGAAGGACATTATTGCCATAGAGGGAGTGCAGAGAAGGTTCACCAGACTGATTCCTGGGATGTCAGGACTGTCTTATGAAGAAAGACTGGATAGACTTGGTTTATACTCTCTAGAATTTAGGAGATTGAGAGGGGATCTTATAGAAACTTACAAAATTCTTAAGGGGTTGGACAGGCTAGATGCAGGAAGATTGCTCCCGATGTTGGGGAAGTCCAGGACAAGGGGTCACAGCTTAAGGATAAGGGGGAAATCCTTTAAAACCGAGATGAGAAGAACTTTTTTCACACAGAGAGTGGTGAATCTCTGGAACTCCCTGCCACAGAGGGTAGTCGAGGCCAGTTCATTGGCTATATTTAAGAGGGAGTTAGATGTGGCCCTTGTGGCTAAGGGGATCAGGGGGTATGGAGAGAAGGCAGGTACGGGATACTGAGTTGGATGATCAGCCATGATCATATTGAATGGCGGTGCAGGCTCGAAGGGCCGAATGGCCTACTCCTGCACCTAATTTCTATGTTTCTATGTTTCTAAAAACGCGGAGATTTTTACAATTTCGGTAGGGAATTAACTTACGGTTTCAGAAACTCCTCTCTAAATTCGGTCAATTATTTCCCCAGATTTTGAATAAAGTTGTTCACAAAACTCACTTTTTAAAATAAAATCGCCGCTTGCTAGCTGCTACGTCACAATGCCCACATGGCTCCTGCACCCCCCCCCCCCCCCCCCCCCCCGCTGAAAGATCGAGAAAGTTCTGCAGAACAAATATACTACAGCTCCGTCCCGCTATAGGATCTTCCTTCTGCAGATCCCGGATCAGCGGCGCCTCTCGCGCTGAACCTTTTCCTCACCTGCCGGCGCAGCTCGTGAAGCCCCGCCTCTTCCAGCTATGGGTTTCCAGAGAGTCAGAAGCCGGTGCTTCTTTGCTGTCAACGCCCGCTCGCTCCTGGGCGAACGCGTCTTGCCTTAGCAAGATACCGCTATAGGATCTTTGCTCTCTACCCGTCACAGGGGATGATCGTCTGTCTCCCCCGGCCCGGCCCGGCCCGGCTCTGTCACACTGGTGGAAGCCACGATCGGCTGGTCCCCCCGCTGATTCTCACCGTCCTCAGATCGCTCCGTGCCTCGCTCGGGCTGTCGACCTGCCCCTCTTCTCTCTCTCTCTCTACCCTCCCTCTCTCTCTCTTCTTCCCCTCCCTCTCTCTCTCTCCCCTCTCTCTCTCTCCCCCCCTTCCGCTCCCCAAACCCCCTGCCCTCCCCCACCCTCCCCTAAACCCCCTTCCACCCTCCCCCACCCCCTTCCCTATCCCCTTCCCTCCACCTACCCTTCTCACCCTCTCTCCCCTTCCCTTCCCCCCCTCTCAGCCCCCTTTCCCCCCTTCTCTCTCCTCCCATCTCTTGCTCCCCTCCCCCTCCCTCCCCCTCCCCTCTTCCTCTGTCTCTCTCCATTCTCGCTCTGCCCTCACTCTCTACCCCCCCCCCCCCCCCCTCCCCTCCCTCTCTAGAGGCGCCTGCGAGTTGGGGGCTATGCGTCAGTGGATAGGGTGGTAATGGGGTAAAAGGAGCAAAGTAATAATATTAATATAATATCAAGGGGGGTAGTTAGCGTTTGTGCGGAGGGGTAGTTAGTGCGTGACGCTGCATGCTGCCCCCCCCAGCCCACTCCCCCTCCCCCGCAACCACACGTTGGGGGAACAGACCCAACGGGTCTGCACTTCGTCTAGTATATTATTAAAACTCTGTGTGTGTGTGTGTCGTGTGTGTATGTGTGCATGTTATTTTGCCTGTGAAACGTATCTCCTCGAAAACAAGACGCCGAAACGGGAACATTTTTACATATTTCAGTAGAGATTTTCCTAGTGATTTTAGAAATCCACTCCTCTGTACATTTGGTACATTATTTTCCTGACCTTTTTAATTAAAATTGGTGACCAATCTGACCTTTTTTTAAAATCTGACCGCTGCCCAGCTGCTGATGTTACAATAACAGTGACATTTTTACATCTTCTGGTAGAAATTTTCCTTATGATTTCAAAAATCCAATCCTCTATAAATTTGGTCCAATATTTCCCGAGATATTTACTAAAATGTATCACCAAACTGACATTTTTAAATAATACTAGACTAAGTGGGACCCGTTGGGTCCCAGCATCACACAGGAGGGCTGGTCATCCAATGCAATATTCCACCTCTGCACCAATTCACCAATATTATTTTTCATTGATGGGAAGAATTCTCTGCACCTGCTCAGCGGAGGGGGACTGAGTAAGATGGCCAAAAATCACAGCCGTAAGTGGTAGCGTTTTATCTAAAATCAATATACAGTGCAAACAGGAAGTAAGTGCATTTACAGTAGTGCCTTTCAACTTCAAACCAAAGCACCCAAGCCACCATTTGCAGTAAGTAGTGCATTTCAACTTCATGCCACCATTTGCAGTAAGTGGTGTCTTTCAACTTCAAACCAAAGCACCCAAGCCACCATTTGCAGTAAGTAGTGCCTTTCAACTTCAAACCACACCCAAGCCACCATTTGCAGTAAGTATTGCCTTTCAACTTCAAGCCAAAGCTCCCAAGCCACCATTTGCAGTAAATAGTGCCTTTTAACTTCATGTCACCATTTGCAGTAAGTAGTGCCTTTCAACTTCAAGCCACAATTTGCAGTAAGTAGTGCCTTTCAACTTCAAGCCACAATTTGCAGTAAGTAGTGCCTTTCAACTTCAAGCCACACCCAAGCCACCATTTGCAGTAAGTAGTGCCTTTCAACTTCATGCCACCATTTGCAGTAAGTGGTGCCTTTCAACTTCATGCCACCATTTGCAGTAAGTGGTGTCTTTCAACTCCAAGCCACACCCAAGCCATCATTTGCAGTAAGTGGTGTATTTCAACTTCAAGCCACACCCAAGCCACCATTTGCAGTAAGTAGTGCCTTTCAACTTCATGCCACCATTTGCAGTAAGTAGTGCTTTCAACTTCAAACCAAAGCTCCCAAGCCACCATTTGCAGTAAGTAGTGCCTTTCAACTTCAAGCCAAAGCAACCAAGCCACCATTTGCAGTAATAGTGCCTTTCAACTTCAAGCCAAGCTCCCAAGCCACAATTTGCAGTAAGTAGTGCCTTTCAACTTCAAGCCAATGCACCCACGCCCCCATTTGCAGTAATGCCTTTTAACTTCAAACCACACCCAAGTTACCATTAGCAGTAAGTAGTGCCTTTCTACTTCAAGCCAAAGCTCCCAAGCTACAATTTGCAGTAAGTAGTACCTGTCAACAACATGCCACCATTTGCAGTAAGTAGTGCCTTTCAACTTCATGCCACCATTTGCAGTAAGTAGTGCCTTTCAACTTCATGCCACCATTTGCAGTAAGTGGTGTCTTTCAACTCCAAGCCACACCCAAGCCATCATTTGCAGTAAGTGGTGTATTTCAACTTCAAGCCACACACAAGCCACCATTTGCAGTAAGTAGTGCCTTTCAACTTCAAGCCAAAGCAACCAAGCCACCATTTGCAGTAAGTAGTGCCTTTCAACTTCAAGCCAAACCACCCAAGCCACCATTTGCAAAGTACTGCCTTTCAACTGCAAGCCAAAGCATCCAAGCCACCATATGCAGTAAGTAGTGCCTTTCAACTTCAAGCCAAAGCAACCAAGTCACCATTTGCAGTAAGTAATGCCTTTTAACTTCAAGCCACACCCAAGCCATCATTTGCAGGAAGTAGTGCCTTTCAACTTCAAGCCACACCCAAACCCAAGCCACCATTTGCAGTAAGTAGTGCCTTTCAACTTCAAGCCAAAGCAACCAAGCCACCATTTGCAGTAATAGTGCCTTTCAACTTCAAGCCAAAGCTCCCAAGCCACCATTTGCCGTAAGTAGTGCCTTTCAACCTCATGCCACCATTTGCAGTAAGTAGTGCCTTTCAACTTAAGCACCCAAGCCACCATTTGCAGTAAGTAGTGCCTTTCAACTTCATGCCACCATTTGCAGTAAGTAATGCCTTTCAACTTCAAGCCATTGCACCCAAGCCACCATTTGCAGTAAGTACTGCCTTTCAACTGCAAGCCAAAGCACCCAAGCCACCATTTGCAGTAAGTAGTGCCTTTCAACTTCAAGCCAAAGCAACCAAGCCACCATTTGCAGTAATGCCTTTCAACTTCAAGCCATTGCACCCAAGCCACCATTTGCAGAAAGTACTGCCTTTCAACTGCAAGCCAAAGCACCCAAGCCACCATATGCAGTAAGTAGTGCCTTTCAACTTCAAGCCAAAGCAACCAAGTCACCATTTGCAGTAAGTAATGCCTTTTAACTTCAAGCCACACCCAAGCCATCATTTGCAGGAAGTAGTGCCTTTCAACTTCAAGTCAAAGCTCCCAAGCCACCATTTGCAGTAAGTAGTGCCTTTCAACTTCATGCCAATGCACCCACGCTACCATTTGCAGTAAGTAGTGCCTTTCAACTTCAAGCCAAGCAACCAATCCACCATTTGCAGTAAGTAGTGCCTTTCAAATTTACATGCCACCATTTGCAGTTAGTGCCTTTCAACTTCATGCCACCATTTGCAGTAAGTGGTGTCTTTCAACTCCAATCCACACCCAAGCCATCATTTGCAGTAAGTGGTGTCTTTCAACTTCAAGCCACACCCAAGCCACCATTTGCAGTAAGTAGTGCCTTTCAACTTCAGGCCAAAGCAACCAAGCCACCATTTGCAGTAAGTAGTGCCTTTCAACTTCAAGCCAAAGCACCCAAGCCACCATTTGCAGTAAGTAGTGCCTTTCAAATTTACATGCCACCATTTGCAGTTAGTGCCTTTCAACTTCATGCCACCATTTGCAGTAAGTGGTGTCTTTCAACTCCAATCCACACCCAAGCCATCATTTGCAGTAAGTGGTGTCTTTCAACTTCAAGCCACACCCAAGCCACCATTTGCAGTAAGTAGTGCCTTTCAACTTCAGGCCAAAGCAACCAAGCCACCATTTGCAGTAAGTAGTGCCTTTCAACTTCATGCCACCATTTGCAGTAAGTAATGCCTTTCAACTTCAAGCAATTGCACCCAAGCCACCATTTGCAGTAAGTACTGCCTTTCAACTGCAAGCCAAAGCACCCAAGCCACCATTTGCAGTAAGTAGTGCCTTTCAACTTCAAGCCAAAGCAACCAAGCCACCATTTGCAGTAAGCAATGCCTTTTAACTTCAAGCCACACCCAAGCCATCATTTGCAGGAAGTAGTGCCTTTCAACTTCAAGTCAAAGCTCCCAAGCCACCATTTGCAGTAAGTAGTGTCTTTTAACTTCATGCCAATGCACCCACGCCACCATTTGCAGTAAGTAGTGCCTTTCAATTTCAAGCCAAAGCAACCAACCCACCATTTGCAGTAAGTAGTGCCTTTCAACTTCATGCCACCATTTGCAGTAAGTGGTGTCTTTCAACTTCAAGCCACACCCAAACCACCCCCAAGCCACCATTTGCAGTAAGTAGTGCCTTTCAACTTCAAGCCAAAGCAACCAAGCCACCATTTGCAGTAATAGTGCCTTTCAACTTCAAGCCAAAGCTCCCAAGCCACCATTTGCAGTAAGTAGTGCCTTTCAACTTCATGCCACCATTTGCAGTAAGTAGTGCCTTTCAATTTCAAGACACACCCAAGCCAAGCCAACCGGGGGGGGAGGCTTTCTGGAGCGCTAGTATGAACCATTTTAGAACCAATAGACTTTTTTTTTGCAAGCTTTAGAACCAATAGACATTTTTTGCAAGCTTTAGAACAAATAGTCTTTTTTTGCAAGCTTTAAAACCGATAGACATTTTATTGCAAGCTTTAGAACCAATAGACATTTTTTTGCAAGCTTTAGAACCAATAGACATTTTTTGCAAGCTTTAGAACCAATAGACATTTTTTGCAAGCTTTAGAACCAATAGAGACATTCTGCAAGCATTTTAGAACCACTAAGGGCACTTACATTTGAGTAGACATGTGTTCAGTGTTATTCATAGCTCAGAGAAACGTGACCCTCTGCCTTCCTCCAGCTTGCAGACACTGATTGAGGCACACCACTTCCTGGTTTTATAGTCCCTCCCCCCTGCCGCCAGCGGGGGCAACAGAGAGAATGGGGAATTTTGTAAAATCATTAATATCTCTTTCATATTTCATCGACGGGAAAAATCCTCAGCACACATTCGGCGGAGGGAGGCTCTGAGCGAGGTGGCCAAAAATGACGGCCATAGGTGGCGGCGTTCTCTCGGAAATCGCAGCACAGATCGCCAAAACCGGTCAAGAACAGAGTTTTAGTAATATAGATATGGACACACTGATCTGTTCCGTAGTCATGCCTACTATGTTCTGTTGTGCTGAATCAAAGCAAGAATTTCATTGTCCTATCAGGGACACATGACAATAAACTCACTTGAATCTTGAATCTATTTTAATTGCAGAGATTGACAGGTTCTTGATTTGCAAATGTGTCAAAGTTTATGGGGAGAAGGCAGAAGAATGAGGTTGAGAGGGAAAGATTGATCAGCCATGAGTGAATGGTGGAGTAGACTTGATGGGCCAAATGGCCTCATTCTGCTATGACATGAACATATGAACAGAGGGTGTTGAAAATGTACAATGAAGCGGAAATATGATCCATGCAAATTTGGCATTTGCATGGCACCAGAACATTAACATGTCTGCATTCCCGACCCTTCCCTTCATTCCATCTGATATTTTAGTAATCCATCTCTGTCATAATTAATATCTCTGTCATTTTTAATCGACGGGAAAAATCCTCGGCACACATGTGTGCCAAAAATGACGGCCGTAGGTGGCGGCGTTCTCTCGGAAATCGCAGCACAGATCGCCAAAACCGGTCAAGAACAGAGTTTTAGTAATATAGATTAAGGTTGCCCGGCTGCTGACCTCACAATGCCTTTCCTCGTGCCCCCCCCCTCGCCGCTCTGGATTAATGCAGCTACTGTCAACGCGCATGCGCAGTTTTCCACGAGGTACGTTAGCTCCCCCCCCCGTTCTTCAAAAGGCGCAGAAAGATCGAGAACGTTCTGCAGCAAAGACCCTACAGCTCAGCTCTGCTATAGGATCTTTGTTCTGCAGATCGCGGGGTCAGCGGCGCGCACATGCTGAAGAAGTTTTCTCCTCACTGCCGGCGCAGCTCGTGAAGCCACGCCCCTCCTATCCCCGCCTGCTCACTCAGCTGCCGGTTTCCAGAGTGTCAAGCCGCTTCTGTCTCTCTCCGCATTTCGCAGCCCACTCACTCGCCTCCAACCCCCCCCCCCTTCTTCTCATCTGCTCCCCTCTCCTCCCTCCCTCTCTCCCCTCTCCTCTCTCCCTGACATGGGCCCGATCATCTGTCCCCCCCCTTTTATTTGTCATTTGAACCTCACATGAGGTTCAAACGAAATTTGGTTTCTGCAGCCATACAAGAAAAGAACCAAGACACACACCAACACAATTCACACAAACATCCATCACAGTGAGTCTCCTCCTCACTGTGATGGAAGGCAAAGTCTTGTCTCTCCCCTGCTCTCCATTCCTCTCCTGAAGTCGAGGTCATCCAACTCAGTATCCCATCCCTGCCTTCTCTCCATACCCCCTGATCCCTTTAGCCACAAGGGCCACATCTAACTCCCTCTTAAATATCGCCAATGAACTGGCCTCAACTACATTCTGTGGCAGAGAATTCCAGAGATTCACCACTCTCTGTGTGAAAAATGTTTTTCTCATCTCAGTCCTAAAGGTTTTCTGTAAATTTCATAATCCCTGTAAAATGCTTTGGAACAGTTTGCTTCATTAAAGGCATGATGTAAATGAAAGTTGCTGTTGTACAGTGGCAGAGCACTTGATCTCTGGCAGGGATTGAAGTTATTGAGAGGTCTACACTGAGGTAAGGTACCAAGAGCGCTCACTACTGCCCTCTGCTGGTGCTCAGCGGGTCAGGCAGCTGTAGGACCTTTGGGCAGCATCTGTGGAGGACATGGATAAGTGACATTTCCAGTCGAGACCCTTACAACCCTGTCTCACTGTACGAGTTCATTCAAAGAGTTCTCCCGAGTTTGCCCTGATACGAACTCGGAGCTTTACGGTAATGGCGGCTCGTCGGTGCTCGGGGCTCTCGTGGACATTGTTCAACATGCTGAAAAATCTTTACCAGTCTTCCCGAGCCTGTCGGGTGCTCCCTCCCTCCCACATCCCAAAGACGTGAAGGTTTGTGGCTTAATTGGCTTCTGTAAATTGCCCCCAGTGTGCAAGCGCTCTCTCTCTCTCTCTCTCTCTCTCTCTCTCTCTCTCTCTCTCTCTCTCTCTCTCTCTCCCTCTCTCTCTCTCTCTCTCCCTCTCTCCCTCTCTCCCTCTCTCCCTCTCTCCCGCTCTCCCTCTCTCCTCTCTCCCTCTCTCCCTCTCTCCCTCTCTCCTCTCATCCCTCTCTCCCTCTCTCTCCCTCTCTCTCCCTCTCTCTCCCTCTCTCTCCCTCTCTCTCCCTCTCTCTCCCTCTCTCTCCCTCTCTCTCCCTCTCTCTCCCTCTCTCTCCCTCTCTCTCCCTCTCTCTCCCTCTCTCTCCCTCTCTCCCCCCCCCCCCCCCCCCCCCCCCAGTCCCTTAGTATGTATCGCCCCTGCGTTCCTTGGCGGCTACATTTAGTGCCTTTATAGCAGTGGGGTAAAAACTGTTTTTAAGTCTGTTTGTCCTTGTCCTTGTAGATCTGTACCGTCTGCCTGACGGCAACAGTTCAAACAGGGAGTGTCCGGGGTGGGAAATGTCCGGGGTGGGAAATTCTGGGATTTTTTGATGCAGCGGGAACTGTGTAAGTCCTCCAAGGTAAGGAGTGGGCAGCCGACAATCCTCTGGGCGTTGTCAATGGCCCTCTGGAGCGCTTTCCTCTGAGCCGCTGTGCAGCTGGTGTACCATACGCATACACAGTATGTTAGGAACATCCACGTTTCAAGTAAAATTTCTGCTTTGTGAAAGAAGTTTTCATTTGCAGGGGAAGGGGGAGGGTTGAAGAGAGATTTGTGATCAGGTGGTAATTGAGAGAGGAAGTTGAAAATACAATGAATAGCAAAAACATCATTGAGGGGGGAGGGGGGGGGGTGTGGTGCTGGTCTGAGCAGGAACAACAATGTCTTGTTATCCACACCTATTTGTTAGTTAGATTTTGTAAACCCCAGTCCCTGTATCACAATGGTTCTGTTCTTCCAGAGCCGCGAGCTGGTTGAGTCATATAATGTGCGCTCGAGAGATCAAATATAGTGCACCACTGAGTGAAGCGGTGACACAAGCAGAAATAGTATGCATCCCTCAAATGATACTCCATCAGTTTTGCAAAGATAGAGCACTTGTGGCTTTATAACGAAGGGTTTTAAACGGTGGAACAAGAATGTAAAATCAGGAGCACTTCCGTAAGGCACTTCCGAGCCTTTCCACTGGGTAGCCTGTGACACGGTGGTGCAGCTGGTAAAGCCGCTGACCCGGGTTCGATCCTGACCCCAGCTGCTGTCCGTATTGAGTTTGCTCGTTCTCCCTGTGACCGCGGGGCTTTCCCTCGGGTTTCCTCCCACATCCCAGACATGCGGGCTAACATAGAACATCGAGCAGCACAGCACAGCAACGGCCCCTTCTGCCCACAATGTTTGTGCCGAACATGATGCCAAGTCAAACTGATCTCATCTGCCTGTACACGATCCATGTCCCTCCATTCCCTGCCTGTCCACGAGCCTATCTAAAAGCCTCTTCAGCTCCACTATCGTATCTGCCTCCACGGCAGCCACTTCCAGGTCCAGCTACTGGCTTGACCGATCCAGCCGCTTTCCTTCACCGTTTGTTCATGCCTTGGTTTGGGAATGTAGCAGTTTAGTTTTGTTTACTTTAGAGATAAAGTTGTGAAAACAGGTTCTTCAGCCCACCGA
This sequence comes from Amblyraja radiata, assembly GCF_010909765.2. Classification (NCBI taxonomy): domain Eukaryota; kingdom Metazoa; phylum Chordata; class Chondrichthyes; order Rajiformes; family Rajidae; genus Amblyraja; species Amblyraja radiata. The sequence goes on along the minus strand of NC_045970.1, from coordinate 35,998,142 downwards.
GCCCACGCCCAACATCTATCACCCGTTATCCTAATCTCACATCCACTCCCACTAAGGGCAATTTATAGAGGCTGATTAATCTACAAAGCTGCACGTTTAGTTTAATTAAGTTTAGTTATACAGCATGGAAACAGGCCCTTCGGCCCATCGAATCTTCACTGATCACTCACTCAAACTAGTTCTATTTTATCCCACTCTCTCAACCATTCCTTACATAATAGGAGCAATTTACAGAGGACAAACAATTGTCATATTCCAAAACATGTCTTTGGAATATGAGAGGAAACCGGAGCACCCAGTGGAAACCTTGGAGAGGTGTGAGCGTGGAGCGATTCCGGCCGAGCCTACCCCCAGCTCCGTCGGAATTGCCCATAGGACCTACGGCCCGGGTCCCTTCCCGAGAGCCGGCCCCACGCAACATGAGCCGGGGCCGTTCCGAGTTGCCCAGCGTGCCTTTCCGTGACGCGGAGACACGCGTACTGTACAGGCTGCTCCTGCACACTCTGCACATCCTCGCCCTCGTCTTCTGTCTGGACACAGTGGTCCTCAGCGGAGATCTCTCTATAAGGGAGTCCTCCCCCTTTTACATCGGGGACCTGGGGTGGAGAGTGCTGCACATGGCTGTGGTCTGTAACATGTACTTGTGCCGGTTCACGGACTCGCCAGACGCCTGTCACTTCTGCGGCGAGGAGGAGACCGTGTTCCACGTCTACATGCAGTGTGAGAGGTACATGCAGCCCCTGTACGACTATCTGAAGGGGCTTTTCCTCAAGTTTTGGCTCCATTCGAGCCCCGCGCTCCTGATATTTGGGCACCCGGCACCTGGGGGGATGGTCGGCCGATGTCCGTCTGCTCCTGGGCCTGGCCAAGATGGCCATTCACGGGTCCAGGCAGCAGGGTAGTCGACGGCCGCACTAGGGTTGACTTCCTGCCCCTTTTCCAGGCCTACGTCCGTGCCCGCGTGTCCCTGGAGCGGGAACGCGCGGTGTCTACGGGGTCTTTGGAAGCCTTCCGTGAATGCTGGTTGCCGTGGGATGTTGAGTGTTTTGTTGATAAAGTTGGCGTTATATTAATTTGATGATCGTTTGTTTGTAAAATTGTCAACATAGGCAGTCTTTGATTGTGCTAATTTGTATATTTATTTTATTTTTTTGAATAAAAGTGTTTGTATAATTAAAAAATAAATAAATAAAGGGGAAACCCACCCAGTAACAGGGAGAATATGCAAACTCCACATGGACAGCACCCGAGGACAGGATCGAACCTGGGTCTCTGGCGCTGTGAAGCAGCGGTTCTACCAGCTGTGCCATTGTGCCATGCGTGCCGGCTGGAGTTGGAGCTGGGCTTGAACCACTGTCAGCCAGTCACTAAGCTGGGGAACTCAGTCATTAGAGCGACCAGCGGAATTGTTGGAATAATTTACATTAGACGCGAGTGACTATCAAACTGTAGCTACTTTCTTAGCAATAACTTGTCAGTCAAGGAGAACAGTCAAGCAAGAGACTGTCCTCACGGTTCCAAACATGCAGTATTTTTAAAGGTAGGCAAAAATGCTGGAGAAACATGCAATATTTTTATATCATTTTCGATAGCATAATAGGAAGTTTATTCACATGCACTTGTTTACAGGGTTAACTATTGTGATCCAGCATTCAGTAACTTTCCATTGAGAAACAAGCTTCTTTATCTACTGTATGTAGGAAGATTAAGGAGTCTCAGTGTTGCCTTGAGTTCACAAGCTCTTCTTTGTGTTTTGCGAACTTGTTTTCTTAACTCTGTGGGCCACGTGCACCAGGAATGTTTAGCCATTCACTGGAGTAAAGTTCAATTCCCACAGAGTGAAGCAAAGATCCTATAGCGAGCAAGACAGTCCACTCGTCGAAAAATACGTAGTACTGTCATGGGCAGATTCATGGGTAATTTAAGGCCCCTTTTCCGTAACCGGCTTCCGTCTCCACACCAAAGACCCCATAGGATAATAGTGCGGAGACGGAAGCCGGTTTCGGAAACATCCTCATAAAAATAAATGTTATTTGGTAAAAATCTTCTCCTCATTTTCAGAATTTAAATTTATTAACACAAACTGTTCCCCCGCAACGTTGATTACACTGCGAGTCGGGTCGGGTCCGGTCCGGTTACGAAAATGGATGAAAAAAAGGCCCACGTTCCGTTCTGTTGCGTACTACACGTCAGCCCATTGTATTTAGCAGGAGTGGTCTATCTTGCTCCGCTATAGGATCTTTGGAGTGAAGCGCTGTCCACGTTGAAAGACAAAATGGAAGAACAGCTCAGTTCTTCCCACAATTCCCACAGAATCCAGTTCTCACAGCTGAGCAAGACATCAACCAGCTTCTGATATTGTGCCCAGAGTACCTTATCGTGTGATTAAAGATGAGATTTAAAACTCCATTCCCTGCATTACCATGTGCCTATCCAGAAGTTTCTTAAATGCTCGGTGGTGGAGGCAGCAAGTGTAAACAAAACTGGATGTTACGTGTCAATAGAAGCAGTTGTAGCTCATGCAAATTCCACTACTTCAAGAGCTCAGTCTGCCTTGGGGAAATCAGTCCAGTATAACTGGTCCGGCCACACTATGGGAGATGTCTGCCTTGAATGAGGTAATGATGTGTGCAGACAGCACCTAGCCTCGCAGGTATTGCACCTTACACAATACTGGAATGTCTCCATCTTGCCTTAAGCCAACCACAGCACAGACAGAAACACACACATGAACAACACATGCTCCATACGGACCCAAGTACAAATAATAATAATAATAATATATTTTATTGTCATTGCACATAAGTGCAACGAGATTTGGGTTTGCAGCTTCCATCCGATGTCATAACTTAAATAACTAATAACATTTAGATTTAGATACCCCGAGAACATGGTTTGTACAAAGAGCATTATAACAGTGAAATAGTCAAAACAGTTCAAACAGATTAAAGTGCAGATGTGTCTGTGCGACGAGACCATCCGAGGGAGACAGTCCATGGGGGTGGGGGGCACTCAGCAGGGCCGGTACAGACACAGACACAGACACAGACACAGACACAGACACACACACACACACACACACACACACACACACACACACACACACACACACACACACACACACACACACACACACACACACCACAATAGACAAGACGAATCAGTGAAAATTTGTTTACATTTGTAAACCAGCATCTGCAATTCCTTGTTACTACTGTTTATATTCATGAACAACACATGTTCACACATGGAGTCAAGTGCAAATGCACACAAACACGCACGCATGCACACATTAAATACAATTAGAACCATACAGTCACGGGGCAGTCACGGTGGCACAGCGGTAGAGTTGCTGCCTTACAGCAAAAATGCAGCGCCAGAGACCCGGGTTCGATCCCGACTACAGGTGTTGTCTGTATGGAGTTTGTACGTTCTCCCCATGATCTGCGTGGGTTTTCTCCGAGATCTTCGGTTTCCTCCCACTCTCCAAAGACGTACAGGTTTGTAGGTTAATTGGCTTGATAAAAATGTAAAATTGTCCAAGTTGGCGATATGCAGAGTACTGCCCTGCCAACTACAAAAATTCAAAAGGTTCAGAAGGAACAACACGCGTACAGGCACACCCAAAAAACATGCACATTTACACCACATGCTCACACGTGCAACCAAGTGCACACACACACACTCGCGCACGCACACACGTACACAACGCAATGAGGAGGGGTGATTGGCAGATGGGTGCACACAGTACACAGCCTTGAGGTGAAATGCAGACAAAAGGATGACAGTGTGGAATCAGGTGAGGAATAAAAAGGAGTGGAACACAGAACTAGAGGGGGGGATTAGTGCATGGAAGGAAGGGGGAAAGAGGAGATAAAGGCTACTCACAGGAGGATGGAATGGGAGATGAATGGATAGAGGAGGAAAAGGAAGTGAGTGACTGGGGTAGGGGGAGAAAGTGTGTGTTTGGGTGAGGGGGCAGGGGTGCTTGTAAACAGGGTAGATGAGAAGGAGGGGTGGGGGAGTGTTTTACCTGATATTGGAGAGTGCCATTGAGTTCAAAGCTATCCAAGAGGTGCTACTCTTCCAGTTTGCATGTGGCTTCACTCTGGCAATGAAGGAGGCTCAGGATAGAAAGGTCAGTTTGGGAATTGGAGGAGGAGTTAAAAAGGTTAGTAACCGTGTGACCCATAAGGTCATAAGTGATCAGAGCAGAATTAGGCCATTCAGCCCATCAAGTCTACTCCGCCATTCAATCATAGCTGATCCACCTCTCCCTCCAAACCCCCATTCTCCTGCCCTCTCCCCATAACACCTGACACCCGCACTAATCAAGAATCTATCTATCTCTGACTTAAAAACATCCATTGAATCATCCAGCGGGTCTTGGTGGGCCGAGTGCGGGTTTGGTGAAATGGTCGTTTAGTCTATGCTTGGTCTCGCCAATGTTCAGGAGTCCACTTTGGGAACACTGAATGCAATAGATGAGATTGGAAGTAATGTCCATGCTGACCAAGATGTCCCTTCTACACTAGTTCAATTTACCTTGGTTTGGCCCATATCCCTTCAAACCTTTCCTATCCAGGCATCTGTTTAAATGTCTTTTAAATGTTGTTGTTTCACCTGTCTCAACCACTTCCTCTGGTCGCTCGTTGCATATGCCCACCACCCTCTGAGTGAAGAAGTTGGGCCTCAGGTTCCTATTAAACCTTTCTCTTTTCGCAAACCTCTGTCTGCTAGTTCTTGATTCTCGTAACCTGGGTAAAGGACTCTGTGTATTGGGATGAATTGCACTTCAATCAACAGTTACAGAGAAAATGGAGATAATTTTAAAGAGTGGAACGGCAACAGTGCAGAATATGGGGTTGAAGAGAAAGTGCAAATAAAACTAAACGAAAAAGAAAGAAATGTGCAAGGTCCACAATGAGGTAGGTTGGGAGATCAGGACCGCACCCTAACCCAGCCAGGGCAGCACAGTGGTGCAGTGGTAGAGTTGCTACGCCAGAGACTCGGGTTTGATCCTGACTACAGATGCTGTCTGTACAGAGTATGCATGTCTCTCTGTGAATGTGTGGGTTTTCCCCGGGTGCTCTGGTTTCCTCCCACACTCCAAAGACATACGGGTTTGTAGGTTAATTGGCTTCGGTAGAATTGTAAAATTGTCCCTAGTGCGTAAGATAGTGTAAGTGCATGGGGTGATCATTGATCGGCGCGGACTCTGGGGGCCAAACGGCCTGTTTCCGCACTCTGTCCCTAAACTAAAACAAACTAAACATCAGAGAACCATTCACCAGTTTGATATCAGCGGGGAAGAAGCTGTTCCTGAATCTGGTGGTACGTGCTTTCAAGCTTATGTATCTTCCGTCCCCACGGGAGAGGGGAAAAGAGGGAATGACCGGGATAAATATGGTCTGCACGATGCAATACAAGGAACTTCCACGGGGGACTATCACAATTATGCAACAACCAGAGAGTAATAACTAATGAGGCCAGTTTCAATTTTTCTCTTGATGAAGAAGCTGATATTAACTGAGGAAGTAATAAAAGCTTTGCCTGCTGCTGCGGCAGGAAGTTCAGCCAGGGTACATGGTGGACCAGCTTCACTTCTTGTCAAATAACTTTCAGGGAACAAAGGAAATATATATCCACCACCCTCTGGGTGAAAATGTTGCTCCTTGGGTTCCTTTCCCCTCTCACCTTCAACCTATATCATCTGTCTCTTGATTCCCCTCCCCTGGCTAAAATACTGTGCATTAGCCCAATCCACTCCCCTCTTGATTTTATACACCTCGATAAGATCATCCCTCAGCCTCCTGCGCTCCAAGGAATAAAGCCCTAGCCTGTGCAACCTCTCTCTCCCTGGGTGTAGGGAGACCTGTAGCGTTGGGGCATTGCGGTTGTGACAGGAAAAGGTTGTGGGGTGAGATTGTCGGTGGCTGAGGCGGTGAAAAGGAAGTGAGCTACTTCAACCTTTGTCAAGACAACTTTGAAGCTGTCCGCGTCGAAGCAGTCTGTATACCTCTAAACCTTTACTGCCCGTTTACCTGTCCAAGTGTGTTTTAAATGCTGTTATAGTACCTGCCTCAGCTACCTCCTCTGACACCTCGTTTCATGTATCTGAGTGAAAAAGTTGCCCCTCATGATCTTTCCCCTCTCATCTAGCAGACTGCTTTGAATAGGAATGGGAATGTAAGAATCAAGCCATGGACAAAAGGGATCTTAGATTTTAGATTTTAGAGATAGAGCATGGGAACAGGCCTTTCGGCTCGCCGAGTCTGCGCCAACCAGCGATCACCTCGTACACTAACACTTGGGACAATTCAAAATGTACAATTTTACCAAAGCCAATGAACCCACAAACGTGTAAGGCTTTGGACTGTGGAAGGAAACTGAAGCACTCGGAGAAAACCCACACAGTCACGGGGAGAACGTACAAACTCCATACAGACAGCACCTGTCATCAGGATCGATCCCGGGTCTCTGATGCTGTTAGGCAGCAACTCTATCGCTGAACCACTGTGCCGCCCTAGGTTTAAGATGAGAGGGGATAGATCATGAGGGGCAACTTTTTCACTCAGAGGCAGCAGATACATGGAACAAGGTGTCAGAGGAGGTAGCTGAGGCAGGCACTATACAGCATTTAAAAGACACTTGGACAGGTATATGGACAGCAAATGTTTAGAGGTATATGGATTAAAAGTGGAGAAATGGGACAAGCATTGACGGGGCAGTCAAAATTATAGAAACAGGGAACTGCAGATGCTGGTTTACACAAAAGGACACAAAGTGCTGGAGTAGCTCAGCAGGTCAGGCAGCATCTCTGGAGATCATGGATGGGTGACATTTCAGACCTGGACCCTTCTTCAGACATGGTAGATTCAGTAGAAAACATTTTATCGGGATGCATCACCGCATGGTTTGGGAACAAGTCCATCCAAGACTGTGAGAAATTGCAGTGAAATGTGAACTGTGTAGACCATCACACAAACCAACCTCCTTTCCATTGACTCCATTTATATCTCACTCTGCCTTGGCAATACCGCCAGCGTAATCAAGGACGAGTCACCCTTGTCACTCCCTCTTCTCCCCTTTCCCATCAGGCAAAAGGTACAGAAGCCTGAAAACGCACACCTCCAGATTCAGGGACAGCTGTTATCAGGCAACTGAACCATTCTATCAACAACTTGAGAGCAGTCCTGAGCTACTATCTACCTCATTGAAGACCCATAGGCCCTCTTTAATCGGACTTTACTGGACATTATCTTGCACTAAACATTATTCCCTTTATCATGTATCTGTGCACTGTGGGCGGCTCGATTGTAATTAAGTAGTCTTCCCGCTGACTGGAAAAAGTTTTTCACTGTACACGTGACAGTAAACTAAAACTGAATATCTTGGTCAGCAATGACGAGTTGGACTGAAGGGACCGTTTCCTTGCTGTACGACTCTATGACTCGCAGACTGACCAACTGTTAGTGAAATTCTGCCTCTGCACTTTCAACAGGCGGAAGAACGAGGAGACACGAAACGCTGGTAACAATATAAGTGCTGGTTACAATCTGGCATCAGTGACCACGATGTGTTTAGAGAGTTGGAGAAAGAGGACTCACCGACAAACAGAAGCAGCAGCAGACCCTGGCACAACCATCCCTCTGAATGATGTGGAGGAAGGAGCTGCAGATGCCAGTTCGCACCGATGATGGACACAAAATGCCGGAGCAACTCAGCGAGTCAGGCAGCATCTCTGGAGAAAATGGATGGGTGACGTTTCAGGTCGGAACCCTTCTTCAGACTCCAGGCTGCCAGAGGGAGGTAGTTGAGGCAAGTACAATAGCAGCATTCAAAAAAGACACATGGATCATGAAAGGACAGTCCACTCCGAATGATGGCGACTCCTCGGACTGTGTTGCTTTGGGCACTGTTGTTGAGCTCTGGTTTCTGGTTGACGAAATCGTCTTTCCTGGTCGAGACAGCCCACTTTTTTCAGAAACTGGGAAGCTGTGGGAGTAGAGGCTTGCCTGATGTTTCAGTTCCACCGAAGGTTTATGACTCTCGTTGTTCCTTTACATGAATTCTTGGGAATTGCAACATGTGGAAAGTGTGGTGTTTGGGGTTAGTTTATTTGAGTTTAGTTTATTGTCACGTGTATCAAGGTACAGTGAAAAGCTTTTGTTGCGTGCTAACCAGTCAGTGGAAAAACAATACATGATTACAATCGAGCCGACCACAGTGTTCAGATATAGGATAAAGGGAATAACGAGAAAACGCTTAGTGCAAGATTAAGCCCAATAAAGTCTGATCAAAGATAGCCTGAGGGTCTCCAATGTTGAATAAAATTCAAATTTAAGACCACAAGACACAGGAGAAGAATTAGCCCATTCAGCCCTTCGTCTAATCCACCATTCAATTATGGCTGATCTATCTTTCCCTCTCAACCCCATTCTCATGTCTTCTCACCATGACCTCTGACACCCTTACTGATGAAGAATCTGTCAATCTCCAACTTAAAAATATCCGTTGACTTGACCTCCACAGAAGTCTCTGTTCTTCCAGCACTTTGTGTTTTACACTTTAGAGATACTGCGCAGAAACAGGCCCTTCGGCCCACCGAGTCTGCGCCGAAACCAACGATCCCTGTACATTAGCACTATCCTACACACTAGGGACAATTTACAATTTACAATTTTACCAAAGCCAATTAACTTACAAGCCTGTATATCTTCGGAGTGTGGGAGGAGACCGGAGCACCCGGAGAGATCGTACAAACTCCATACAGACAGCACCCGAGGTCAGGATTGAAGATAGGTCTCTGGTGCTGTAAGGCAGCAACTCTACCACTGCACCACTGTGCCAATCCTATTGATGGGTATGTGAGAGATAGTATGTTACAGAAAGCTCAGTAGCACATGGTTTTCACGGGATTGCTCTGAAAACAGGCATTGTATCAATGGGCCAAATGGCCAACTTCTCTGCTTTATGAAAGTACTGAGACCACAAATTTTGGGCATGACTGTTTCCCACTTCCACTCTTCCAAAACGATCTGAAGAAAGGTCCCGACCTTTCAAATAAGTTAATGTTCATAAATGAATGTCACCTGTCCATTTTCTCCTGAGATGCTGCCTTGCCCACTGAGTTACTCCAGCACTTTGTGTCTAAGTTTGGTATAAACCAGCATCTGTAGTTCCTTTTCATTAAATTTTGGACATGATGTGAATCAATGGATTCAGTGACTGGATGGGAAATAAAGTGGAAACAAAGGATCTTGACAAGCAAGATAGGGGGTGGCTGGAGTTATTCGGAGAAGGCAGGAGAATGGGGTTGAGAGGGAAAGATAGATCAGCCATGATTGAATGGTGGAGAAGGACCTGATGGGCCGAATGGCCTAATTCTGGTCCTATAATTTATGAACATTAACTTATTTGAATTAGTGATTTGTCGCATGTGGGGACACATTCACGCTCAATTCTCCGTCCTGCCTGCTAGCAATAGTTGTAAAATGTAAAACCACTGGAGTGTGTTCGACACCCCTTTGTCGTTACAATTGTACGATGCAGGAAAAGGGGAGAATGGAACAGAATGAAATAATCACCAGCCAGTAGTTCTTTAGCCAAAGTGCTGAACGCAGTTGGCTGTTCAGCCTTGACATTTGCTTCATGTCAAGGGTCCTGCAGATGTCCGCAGACATAATTACCAGCCTTCAGCTTTGGGAGCTTCTCTCATTTTGTCTCCAAGAAAGACTAAGTGCATTTCCCACAGTGAAGCATTTAAACTAATTATTGCGCTGGTGACAAAGCTCTTGGTGAAAGGTGAAATCTGAGTGCATGGTCTTTCTTGACATATATAACTGCTCAGGCCTGTAATTTTCGATAATCACTCAATTTTGGGGGCAAAAAAATCCACTGAAGGCAATTTAAGCAATCATTTCCTACAGCACCACTGCGACATTTTGGCTGGATGAAGCGGTGAAAAGCAATGTTCAGATAATCAAGAGAAAATGAGTCATTTTGTCAGCAGCTCACTGTTAACCCCTTACTGCCCTGCTTGCTGACATTGTTTGGTTTCAGTGGTGTGAAGTGCAAACGCACAGTGAAATTATTTTCCTACAGTCTAGTAGAGTATTGCCATACTATCCTCGATTAGCGATTGCACGGCAATGGTCCACTCAGCATGCATGCAAGCGGTGCCATGTTTTGGTGCCATTTCTTAAGAAAAGGTTACCATTTTTAAATAGCCTAAGTGTCCAAATAACATTCACACAAGAATTCACAATATAACATGATTTTTAAATCTCATTATCATGAATTTATAGGCCAAATGGAAAGAATTTAATGTTTAATTACCGTAAATTAATGTGCTTTTAAATCATCTTGCGAGTGGGTTTTTGTGGAACGCGATCGATTGGAACGTTGCGGTTGCAGTGAATTTGATCCTCATATCGGCAGGAAAAACACTGCCGGTTCGTATGGGGCCAAAATCACATTTTCGCTAAGGAAATTTTGATTAAAGTCATCCTATGAAGCAAGTTTATATGTAAAATAAACGACTTACCTTATGTTTTGTCCCCTACGTGAGATCCATCCCGTTGTCAGCGTTGACGGCATTTGAAATCGCTTTTTTATTTTACTCCAGCGATTAAATTGTCCCGCTATTTTTTTTTTAAACTTCCGAGAACGGAAGTCGGAATGATTTTTCTGCATCAGCTAGCAGCCTGAGAAAATATATCTCGGACAGGCAGGAGAAAACAGCATTTTAATCCCGCTCAAATGCGCCAAAGATCTATCGCAGTCGCTATCTCAAAAAGGCTGGCAGTATCATCTCGCTGGAGAGGAGAGGGGGGGGGGGGAAGAGGAGAGGGACGGAAGAGGAGAGGGGGGGAAGGGAGAGGGGGAGAGGGGGGGAAGAGGAGAGGGGGGGGGGAGAGGAGAGGGAAGAGGAGAGAGGGGGAGAGGAGAGAGGGGGAGAGGAGAGAGGGGAGGGGAGAGGGGGAGGAGAGGAGAGGGGGGAGAGGAGAGGGGGAGAGGACGAGGAGAGGAGGGGGGAGAGGGGAGATGGGGAGAGGGAGAGAGGAGAGAGGAGAGGGGGGGGAGAGGACGTGGGGGGGGAGAGGAGAGGGGGGGAGAGGAGAGGGGGGGAGAGGATGAGGGGGGGAGAGGAGAGGGGGGGAGAGAGTTGAGGGGGGGGAGAGAGGAAGAGGGGGGGAGAGAGGAGAGGGGGGAGAGAGGAGAGGGGGGGAGAGAGGAGAGGGGGGAGAGGAGAGGGGGGGAGAGAGGAGAGGGGGAGAGAGGAGAGGGGGAGAGAGAGGAGAGGGGGAGAGAGAGTGAGAGGGGGGGGAGAGAGGAGAGGGGGGAGAGGAGAGGGGGGGAGAGAGGAGAGGGGGGGAGAGAGGAGAGGGGGGAGAGAGGAGAGGGGGGAGAGGAGAGGGGGGGAGAGAGGAGAGGGGGAGAGAGGAGAGGGGGGGGGCGAGGAGAGGAGGGGGGAGAGGAGAGGGGATGGGGCGAGAGGAGAGGGGGGGAGAGAGGAGAGGGGGAGAGAGGAGAGGGGGGAGAGAGGAGAGGGGGTGAGAGGAGGGGGGGGAGAGAGGAGAGGGGGGAGAGGAGAGGGGGGGAGAGAGGAGAGGGGGGGGGAGGGAGAGAGGGAGGGGGGGAGAGAGAGGAGAGGGGGGGGAGGGGAGAGAGGAGAGAGACAAGGGGGAGAGAGAGAGAAAGAAAGAGGGATAGGGAGAGAGAGAGAGAGAATGCCTTTTTACTCAACCCAAACCCCCCAAACAACCATTTGCAGGCAGTGCTTTTTTCCTTCAAACTAACCATAACCATATTTTCATTTTCAAACCAAATTAAGGGTACTTACTCACAGCTGTGTAGACATTTGTTCAGTCATTCAGAGCTCAGACCTCCATGTTGTAGAGACTGATTGGGGCACACCACTTCCTGGTTTTATAGTCCCTCCCCCATCCCACCAGCAGGAGCAGCAGAGAGAATGGGGAATTTTGTAAAATCATTAATATCTGTTTCATATTTCATCGACGGGAAAAATCCTCAGCACACATGCGGCGGAGGGGGGCTCTGAGCGAGGTGGCCAAAAATGACGGCCGTAGGTGGCGGCGTTCTCTCGGAAATCGCAGCACAGATCGCCAAAACCGGTCAAGAACAGAGTTTTAGTAATATAGATATGGACACACTGATCTGTTCTGTAGTCATGCCTACTATGTTCTGTGTGCTGAAGCAAAGCAAGAATTTCATTGTCCTATCAGGGACACATGACAATAAACTCTCTTGAATCTTGAATCTATTTTAATTGCAGAGATTGACAGGTTCTTGATTTGCAAATGTGTCAAAGTTTATGGGGAGAAGGCAGAAGAATGGGGTTGAGAGGGAAAGATGGATCAGCCATGAGTGAATGGTGGAGTAGACTTGATGGGCCAAATGGCCTCATTCTGCTCCTATGACATGAACATATGAACAGAGGGTGTTGAAAATGTACACTGAAGCGGAAATATGATCCATGCAAATTTGGCATTTGCATGGCACCAGAACATTAACATGTCTGCATTCCCGACCCTTCCCTTCATTCCATCTGATATTTTAGTAATCCATCTAACTGCGTCCACTCTACATGCTTAGCTTGATGTGGGTATAGCAGAGGGGAATACTAAAATCATCCCCTATGTCCAAAGCAACTGCTCTATGTAATGCTGACAATACCCAGCGTCCTCCCGAAACGTCACCTATCCATGTCCTACAGTGCGCCTGGCGCAATTAGTTTAGTTTAGGGATACAGCATGTAAACAGGCCATTTGGCCCAGCAAGTCCACACCTGTCCACACTGTTTCTATGCTATCCCATTTTCTCATCCACTCCCTACACACCCAGGGCAATTTACAGAGGGCCAATTAATCTACAAACCCACACATCTTTGGGATGTGGGAGGAAACCGGAGCACACGGAGGAAACCCATGCAGACACAGGGAGAACGTGCAAACTCCACACTGACAGCACCCGAGGTCAGGATCGAACCTGGGTCTCTGGTGCTGTGAGGCAGTAATTCTAACAGCTGCACCACTGTGCGGCCCTAGATTTACCCCAATATACTCCAGTATGTTGTGTTTTCTTTATAAAGATCTGTCTTTCAAGAGTCAAGAGCATTTAAATGTCATACGCAACGGGAATGGAACATTGATATTCTTACTTGCTCCAGCTTTACAGGCTCAATAATGCAACAACACATCATAACAGATAAATATACAATAATCAATAATGCAATAAACAATCAGTAATACGAGATAACTAACTAACTAAGTTCATAAGTCATAGGAGTAGGATTATATTCAGCCCATCAAGTCTTCTCGGCCATTCAATCATGGATGATCTATCTTTTCCTCACAACCTCATTCTTCTGCCTTCTCCCCATAACCCATGACACCCATACTAATCAAGAATCTGTCCATCTCCGCTTCAAAAATATCCAATGACTTGACCTCCGCTGCCGTCTGTGGCAATGAATTCCACAGACTCACCACCCTCTGACTAAATACATTTCTTCTCATCTCCCTTCTAAAGCTACGTCCTGCGGCTGTGCCCTCCATAACCAGACCATAATATTGCAAATAGAAGTGCATTGTGCAACCCAAACAAAAGACATAGTAGATTGTTGCTGAGGTCGTGCTGTGGTTAGGCTTGTGCAATATGGTTCAAGTGCCTGATGGTTGATAGGAAGAAGCTGTTCTCAGTTCTCAAGCTCCTGCACCTTCTTCGTGGGATGAGAGCGTGGACAGGATACTGTGGATCTTGGATGATATTAGCTGTCTTCTTGAGGCAGCACTTCCTGTAGTCCCATTTGATGGTGGGGAGGACAACACTCGCGATGGACTGGGTAAAGTCCACCGCTTTCTGCAGCCTCCCTCGTTCTTGGCCATTCTGCTTACCAAACCAGGCTGTGGTGCAACCAGATAGTATGCTCTCTACTGTACACCTGTAGAAGTTAGGTCCTTGTACTCTACCCTTCAGAAGAATGAGAGGTTTAGTTTAGTTTAGAGATACAGGGCGTAAACAGGCCCTTCGGCCCACTCAGTCCGCGCCGTACAATGATTCTCATACACTAGCACTATCCTACACACTAGGGACAATTTACAATTTTTACCCAAGCCAATTAACCTACAAACCTGTATGTCTTTGGAGTGTGTGAGGAGATCGGAGCACGCGGGGAAAATTCACCCGGTCACGGGAGAAACGTACACATTCCGTACAGACGGCACTCATAGTCATGATTGAACCCGGGACTCTGGCGCTATAAGGCAGCAACTGTACCGCTGCACCAACACGGTGATGTCACTGGAATTTACAAATGTTCTCACAGCGCTCAAGAGCCTAAGATTCATGTGGGATGCTTCTCCTCGTTGGAGGGACTAAAACCAAGTGTTAAGAGTCTCTGAACTAGGCTCTGATGGGAGAAGATATTTCTGCACTCAGAGGGTAATGAATCTTTGGAATTCTCTAGCCCAACGATGAGTTCATTCAGAACAGAGATTGATAGACTCCTGGATATTAAGGGAATCAATGGATTTGGGAATATGCTGGAAAATTGCATTGAGGTAGAAGATCAGCCATGACTGTGATGGATGTCGGTGGAAGCTCGAAGGTTCAGATGGGCCAATAATGCTCTTAACTATTCATTTTATAAACTAGGGGCTTTGAAAATAGATCTCATATTATTGCAGATAATGAGAACTTTTGGAAGTCCCCGCAAATTCACCTTCACAGCTGCGTGACTTATTTGACAAAAACTAATTATATTTGAGGACCTGTGACGGATGATCATGCAGCCAAAACAATGATTATTTTCTAGAATTCTATCTCACCTACTTTCTAACCAGATGACTGATGAAGCAATCTTCATCAGACAAGCTACAAATTCTCTTGCACTATAATTTGCATGACACATTTCCTTTGTTGCTCTGCAAGCCATGTGATTTTCCAGTGTTATGATTTCTCAATGCATGGGTGTGGCGGCATGGACAACCTACTACTCACTATAAGGCCTGGGCAGAACCCACATGTAGGCTGCAGCCCGTGGGCTATATGCCACGTGCTATGACGTTAATGGTTTCTCCTTCCAGTGCGTGTTTCTCACGCAATTCCCTCTAATTCTCCACCATTTCTTTTCAATCTATGCCCACTAGTTACTGGGCTTTTGATTTATCTGCGCATCCTGCTTCGTCCTGTCATGCCACCTTACAGTTAAACGTACCTTCGACAAATCGTCGCTTCTTCTCCTTTGTTCTCAGAGATGACGATGTGTTTCAATTTGCCTATTACCACATACATGTCAATAGCAGATGCTATCTCAAATCGGCTCTCCACTCTGCTCTGAACCATTTGAATAACAGGGACACATACGTCAGACTGCGCTTTAGACTTTAGAGATACAGCGTGGAAACAGTTCCTTCAGCCCAACGGGTCCACGCCAACCAGCAATCACCCCGTACACTAGCACTATATTCCTTCCTCTGGCTTCAGATTTCCTGCCTATTCTATCATTATCTCTGCATCTCACACTTTTTGTCTCTTCATCTCTGGCCATTGTCCAACCTTCTGCCAAACAAATCCCCCTTATTTGTATCCACCTATCGCTCGGCAGGCTTTGTCCTGCCCCCACCTCTCTTCCAGCTTTCTTCACCCTCCTACGTTAGTCTGAAGAAGTGTCTCGGCTCAAAAAGAAAATCCTTCTTCAGACCTGAAAAATCACAAGAGATGCTGCCTGAACTGCTGAGTTACTCCAGCACTTGGTGTCTATTTTTCCCCAAGGAACTAATAGTTGACTTCAGAAAAGGGAAGTCATAGACCACATGCTAGTTTTTATTAGAGACACAAGGAACTGCAGATGCTGAATCTTGAGTAAAAAAACAAAGTGCTGGAGGAACTTAGCAAGCCAGGCAGCATTTGTGGAGGGAATGGACAGATGAGTTTTCGAGAGGGCCGTACTTCCGACAGATCAGACCAACCTGAGAAGAGTCCTTACATGAAACATCGTCTGTCCATTCCCTCCACAGATGCTACCTGACCTGCGTTTTTTTTAGAAATACAGCATGGAAACAGGATCTTCAGCCCACTAGGCCCACGCAGACCGTCGATCTATGCTATCCCATCCGACACACTAAGGGCAATTTACAGAAGCCAATTAACCTACAAACTTGCACGTCCTGGGAGTGTGGGAGAAAACCGGGGGGCACCCGGAGAAAATCCACCCAGTCACGGGGAGAACGTACAAACTCCACACAGATGGCACCCGCAGTTAGGATCGATCCCGGGTCCCTGGCACTGTGTGGCAGCAGCTCTGTGCTACTGTGCTGCCCTGCTGAGTTCCTCCAGCACTTTTTTTTCTTGCCGGATTCCATTGGTGGGTCAGAAGTGGAGAGTGTCTGCAGCCTCAAATTCCTAGGAGATAACGTCACAGATGACCAATCCTGGGCCCAGCCCGTAAATGCTACCATGAAGAAGGTGTGCCGGCACCTCTATATCTTTAGGAGTTTAAAGAGATTCAGCATGCTTTCGAATGCTCTAACAAACTTCGACAGATGCCCTGTAGAACGTATGCCGTATCAGGCTGTGTCATAGCCTGATACGGTAATTCCAATACACGGGAACGCATGAGGCTGCTGGGAGTGATAGGCTTAGTCCGGTCGAAATTCCCCGCCATCAAAATCATCCACATGTGGCAATGACTCAAGAAGGTGGCATCTAACATCACGGAACCCCACCATCTGGGACATCCCCTCTTCTCGCTGCTACCTCTGGGCGGGACGTACAGAGGCCTGAAGTCCCACACCAATCGTTTCAGAAACAACATAATAAAAAGGAACTGGCTGATGCTGGTTTACCAAAGAAAGACACAAAGTGCTGGAGTAACTCAATGGCCAGGCAGCATCTCTGGAGAACACGGATAGGTGACGTTTTGGTATATTGATATATTAGACTTTAGACGTTACTTTAGAGTTTAGAGAAAATATAATGATATTGGTCAAGTTCAGGAACAGCTACTTTCCTACAATATCAGGTTCTTCAACCGACATGCATCATCCTAATCCTACCTCAGCAACAGAACACAACGGACCACCTCTTTCACTACCATGGGATGTTTGTTAGTGTTCTTGCACTAATTCGTGTTTATGCATGTTCCTTTTCTTTATCATTGGCTCATAAAATTAAAATTAATTTATTTATTTCTCTGTTGTCTGAGTCTATGATGCAGCTACGAACAAGATTTTCATTGTGCCTGTTCTTCACCATTTTGTGTACATAACAATAAACTTGACAGTGTAGGAAGGAACTGCAGGTGCCGGTTTAAACCGAAGATAAACACAAAATGCTGGAGTAACTCAGCGGGAAAGGCAGCATCTCTGGAGAGAAGGAATGGGTGACGTTTCGGGTCGAGACCCTTCTTGACAATTAAAAAAAAATAGAATTACAGTTTAGGTGATCCTTCCGCATATCTAAAATAATCCAGTGCTTGCAATCTACTCAGAGTCTTCTCTGCACCTTGCCACATCCTTCCTGCGGTGTGGTCAGCAGATATTACACTCCCTAACTAATCCTTTATACAGTTTGTATTACCTCCTTGCATTTATCACCATGGTCGATGAAAGCAGGTATCGGGATGCAGTCTAAACTAACGTTCCCATGATTTGTCCATCTTGTGGAAGCACACCATGTTCTTCTTCACTTCTTGTGATTTGAAAAGATTTATGAGGGTGTTGACAGGACCCGAGGTTCTGAGCTCGTGGGAGAGGTTGAGCAGGCTAGGAAAAAGCCAGGAATCACATTCTATGGCCAAACTTCTGATCATTAAACCACCTGCTGATTTATATCGTTACAGTTACCTCGGAGGTGGTGGATGGCTGGAACATATTGCCAGAGCTGATGGTGAAGGCAGATACGATAACGCCCTTTAAGTGGCTTTTAGACTGGCACACGGATATGCAGGAAATGGATTACTTGCAGGCAGAGGAGATTAGTTTAGCTTGGTGCCATGTTCGGTACAGACAATGTGGGCCGAAGGGCCTGTTTCTATGCTGTACTATCCTCTACTAAGTCAATTGTGAATCTAGCTTACTACTTTCCTCCTATGTTGTCTTGACATTTACAGAAGCCAATTAACCTACAAACCTGCACATCTTAGGAATGTGGGAAGAAACCAGAGCACCTGGAGAAAACCGACGCGGTCACAGAAAGAACGTACAAACTCCGTACAGACAGCACCCGTAATCAGGAATGAACTTGGGTCACTGGCGCTGTGAGGCAGCAACTCTACCACTGCGCAACTGTACTGCCACTGATAGTGCAGGGTACCCTGTACAAGGTAGCTGGACGCTGACTAGCCCTGTGTTATATAACCATATAACAATTACAGCACGGAAACAGGCCATCTCGGCCCTTCTAGTCCATGCTGAACACGTATTCTCCCCTAGTCCCATCTACCTGCGCTCAGACCATAACCCTCCATTCCTTTCCCGTCCATATAGCTATCCAATTTATTTTTAAGTTATAAAATCGAACCTGCCTCCACTACTTTCACTGGAAGCTCATTCCACACAGCTACCACTCTCTGAGTAAAGAAGTTCCCCCTCATGTTACCCCTAAACTTCTGTCCCTTCATTCTCAAGTCATGTCCTCTTGTTTGAATCTTCCCTACTCTCAGTGGGAAAAGCTTATCCACGTCAACTCTGTCTATCCCTCTCATCATTTTAAAGACCTCTATCAAGTCCCCCCTTAACCTTCTGCGCTCCAAAGAATAAAGACCTAACTTGTTCAACCTTTCTCTGTAACTTTATGAACACCTGACTTATAGGAACCTACATATGAATGAGCTCTCATAGTAATACACTCAGAAGTCTGACTAACATACTTACATTTGTTCCTATGAACAGCAGTATGAGTTCCCTCTCCCTTTCTCCACTTTTATTAATTATTTTTCCTTATCAGTCTTACATGCTTTTGATGCCATTTGTGACCATACCGTGGAGGAGTGGTTATTGAAGTGAGCCATTTTGTGTATTTTATAGACAAAATCAACTCATGGACATATTTGGACATGAATGAGACCCATTTTGTTACTTGGGGACGGTATAATACAACTTATTTTACATGGTATTTAATGTCTGTATGAACCATGGTTTTATATTTACGCAGAATTATTTCTGCAATGTTATGCTCCAGCTTCGAGTTTGATTACGATAGGATATCGTTAGCTGGCATCATCAAGGACCCACACTACCCTGGCTATGCTCTCATTTTACTCCTGCCATTGGGAAGAAGGTACAGGAGTCTGATAACTGTGATCTCCAGGTTCAAGAACAGGTTCTTCCCAAGAACCATCAGGCTCTTCTTCTTCTTCTTCTTCTTCTTCTTCTTCTTCTTCTCGAGTCCACACACAAGATTAGAAGTTGTTCAGCCAGAGCTGAACACACTTCTCGGCATCTGCACGATGGTGTCTGTCTTGCGCTTCTTGTGCTTCTTGTGCGTGGTGGTGGTGGAAAGATTGGTTGAAACAGGGCCGCGACGTGAACGCTCTTTCCTTGGCCCCATCAGGCTCTTGAAGACTACCAACACTAACCAAACTTCAAGCTACAAACTGCCATAGTTGCACTCGGGACTTTGGGCTTTCGTTTTGTCTTGCACTAATATTGTTTTTTTTAATTTATTGAACTTGTTTATTGTTTGTTCATTATGTATCTATCAAGTTCTGTGTTTACAGTGTTTTTATGCTGCTGTAAGAAGGAATTTCATTGTTTCCTTTCGGTACATATGACAATTAAACACACTTAGTTCTTGGAAGGATCATAGAATTCAAACAATTCAAAGAATTAAATTCTAAGAATTCAATATGTGTCGATCACAGACAGAGATAAAGTGTCACACAGACACAAAACTAATTATTCCACATTTGTTCCTTGTAAAGCCATTTGAAATGGCCAGGAAGGTAATGGAAAAGAGGATGCGTGTGAGGTGAAGGGTTGGTGAATCTTTGAGCAGAAAAATTTGACCTGGAAGAAAAAATGAATTTAACTTAGTTTAGTTTATTATTCTCATGTGTCAGCTAAGTGAAAAGCTGTTTTTGTTGCATGCTATTAAGTCAGCGAAAAGACCACACATGATTACAATCAAGCTGTGTACAGATACAGGATAAAGGGTTTAATCTTAGTGCAAGATAAAGTCCGGTAAACGGGATGATCTTATTTGAAATTGTTCTGATCAGAAAATGTCCAACAGTCACGAGTCATGAGTCACATGAATACACTTCATATTTGGATGCCATAGGCAATCTGTACACAACAAAATCCTACAGTCATCACTGATAAAAAAAACCTCTTAGGGTAACGAAGAGTGAAGTCCATGTTCTTCTTTACATAGGAATCATATGACGTTTTACGCCTAATTTAGAGAATAGGCAGGCTTTCAAATTCATCCAAAGGGTAAAGCTGCAATAGTATGGCATTCGCTTGGCACTGTACGGTATGGCAGCCTAGCTTTGTATGTTTCTTGAGAAAGAAATTGCAACCTATTGACTCAGTCAAAAGTACTTCCAACTCAGTCACCGCTGATACTGCAATCACTTTCTACATTGATTACCTTCAATGTACTGAAGATCCAGACAGCCAACCCAGGTTAGTCTGGTTCCAAGTCCATGTTGATTTAGATCATGTTAGCAGCACCGGTAATATGACCTGAAACTTCACCCATTCCTTCTATCCAGAGATGCTGTCCGTCTCACTGAGTTACTCCAGCATTTTTCGTCTATCTACAGTCAGCATGTACTTTGATATTGATCTGAGACAGTTGTTCCCATCAGGTAGAAACAAAGATCTGCAGATGCAAGTTACTGTACAAAAGGACACAAAGTGTTGGAGTAACTGAAGAAGGGTCCCGCCCCGAAACATCACCTATCCATTTTCTCCAGAGATGCTGCCTGATGTACTGAGTTACTTCAAAACTTTGTGTCTTTCTTTCATATAAACCAGCATCTGCAGTTCCTTTTTATTATGTGTACTTTGATCCCCTGGCCACACTCTTTATGAACTGGAT
Source organism: Amblyraja radiata (assembly GCF_010909765.2). Classification (NCBI taxonomy): domain Eukaryota; kingdom Metazoa; phylum Chordata; class Chondrichthyes; order Rajiformes; family Rajidae; genus Amblyraja; species Amblyraja radiata. The sequence continues at coordinate 35,977,067 of NC_045970.1, read as the reverse complement.
TGTGGCCAGACTATTAAATTGTGGGATTACCCGTGTTGAGTAATCCTTTCCGCATGTGATTTTTCATGTTTTGGTAAAGTAGACTGATGAAAACCACAAAAGGACACAAAGTGCTGGAGTAACCCAGCAGGTCAGGCAGCATCGGACAAGAAGTTTGGGATACTTCTTCAGACTCTGAAGAAAGGTCCTGATTCAAAACGTCTCCTATCTATGTTTTCTAGGGATGCTGCCTGACCCGCTGAGTTGCTCCAGCACTTCATGGCTTTCCTGGGGTAGATGTTGAATGGCAGATGGGTGGTGTAAGTGACAAAGGCGAGAGGTGAAAAGAGGACTAAGTACTTCAGTTTGCAGTGTTATGGTCTGTTTCCCATTTATTTATAAATGTTTTTTATCGTTATTTATTGTGCTGTGCTAATGTACCAGCAAATCAGCAACAAGTGACATCTTCATTGTTCCTTTTCCGGTACAAAGGACGATTATAAGTCATCATCATCACATCCTGCCCACCCACTGGATATATCCTCTCCTCCATTGAGGCAGAGACTGCAGCTCTGACATTGGCTTCATTAGCCAATTTGGAAATGGAAGGCCATCCTCGTCCCAGAGGGGGAAGAATAAAATGCAGATCCATTCCTGACACATTATTCCCGAGAAAGTGAGAGGCACGAGCAATAAAATAAAGTTTATTAATACGATACGATAGAACTTTATTTATCCCAGGAGGGAAATTAATTTGCCAAGTCATAAAAAACACAAAATACATGAAACATGTGACGAGTGGTAAGGCTTTGGGGATGTGTTCAGTCTCAGTCTATCCCACACAGAAGGGGGAGGAGTTGAAACGTTTGATAGCCACGGGGAAGAAGGATCTCTTGTGGCGTTCTGTCCTGCATCTGGATGGAAACAGTCTGTTGCTGAAGGTACTCCTCAGGTACAAATTGAGCGCAAAATCTAACAGGCACGCATTCAAAATGCCATCAGAAATGGACGTGGAGTTGTCGCTTGGTTCGCAAAACAGATAAAGTAGTGCAAAACAAAAGTAAGCACTTAATAAGTAACTCGTACAAAACTAGTGACGAGCTATTTAGCGCAACCGGGTATTTGAAATAAAGCTGAAATTATAAGACATAAGAATGCAATGTATCGCTAGGACTTAATGCAACAACAACATTGCACAAATTGAGATTACAAAATCGACAGTCGGATTTAAATCTATGTTTTTTTGCGCTTTTGCACAATGTCGTGGTCCGGGGCGAAGCTTTTAAAAGGGGAACTAGGCGCCCCGCGCGCTGCATTGCGGGAGTTGTAGTCCGCTACTCTGGGGTTGGCGAGGCTGCGCAGTGGGCGCCGCGGCCGTGTGGGACTACAGCTCCCAGCGGCCGCCGCGCTAGCCCGCCCGCCTGCCTGCGCTGCGCTGTAGCCGGGAGGAGGCCGGCGGTGCGGTTGGGTTGAAGGTTCGCAAACGGGAGGCGGGAACCGAGGGCGAAGGCAGGAAATAATACAAGGCGGGATTCAAAAACAAACTCCCGGCGGTTCGGCGAGGGGGGGGATGATGCGGCGCGGTTTGTGGACCAGGCGGGGGCCATGAAGCAACGCAAGCCGCTGGTTCCCGGCAAAGGGTGAGGACTGGGCCCAGGCTGCGGCCACGGCCTTTCTCCGCTTCTACACTCACTGCGCGCTGGGATTCAGATCTGCCCTTCGCCCCCTCTCCTCCCTCCCTCCCGCCCGCCGTGAATGTTCACAAGCCGCGCCCTCCCGCCTACTTCCTTCCCCTCGGCCGCTCAAACTCTCGGTTCTCACCCACCTGCTTCCGCAGTCTGTGTCCGTCACCACCAGGCGCTGCTCCCCCCCCAAGTCTTTGACGATCATTTGTGCTCCCCTCCCTTCCCCTTGACGACCAGCTTGTCATTTGTGCTCCCCACCTCCAGATCTCCTTGACGACCCAGGCACTGATCACCCCTCCTCTGGCGATCATCTGCGCTCCCTCTCCCACCTCCCTCGACAACCAACTGTTTCCCCCACCCATCTCCTTGACAACCAGGAGCTGCCCCCCCCCCCCATGTCCTTGACGACTAGGCAATGAATCCAATTTCCCTGGCAACCATTTTTGTCCCCCCCCCCATCGCCTTGACAATCAGATGCGTGTCTACCCCCCCCCCCGTCTCCTTGACGACCAGGCACTGAGACCCCCCCCCCCTTCCTTGACTTTGACAACCGTTAGTGTGTTCCCTCTCTCCTTGTCCCGTTGACAAATCAGGTGTGTGTTCCCTCTCTTGTCTCCTTGACAAATCAGGTGTCCCTCCCCCAATGTATTTGACGATACACATGCCTTCACCTGCATACCCCTCCCCCCTCGCCTTAATGGCCACGTGTCACCCTGTGCCCCCCCCCCCCCCAATCATCCCTCCATCTCTGACGACTAGGTGTGCCCCAATCTCCTTGATGACCAGGTACAGAGCTCCATCTCCTTGACAACTAGATAAGCCCCCTTGTCTCCTTGATGAACAGGTGTCTCTCTCCCCCCCCCCATCTCCTTGACATCCAGGTGAATGACCCTATCTCCATCTCCTTGATGACCAAGTGTGTGCTCATCTCCCCCCCCCCCCAATCTCGTTGACACCCCTTCACTCTCTTTGACGACCAGGTGTGTCCCACTCTCAACGCTGACCTTCCTGACAACCAGGTATGTGCAGTGACCTACCTTATCTTCCTGATGACCAGTTGTGTGCCCATCCCAACCATCCCCTTGACGACCAGGCATGCATTCCCCTGCCCCCTTCCTGATGACCCAATGTGCTGCCCTAGCCATTTCCTGGAGTCATATGAAGGTCCTTCTGAGTTCTGCCCTATTACACTAATCCTACTCTGAACCAATTTTATTCTATTTAACAATTCAGGTGAGCATTGCCCTGCCTGCTACCCTGGCACCAATTAAAGTTTGTTGCACTCTTCCTGCTTCTCTATCATTCCAATTCCGACTTTAACTGCTTTTTCATCACTTCTTTGTCTCCCGAACACATGTTTTTATCCATTCTCTCACCTTGTCTACTATTTTGTACAGTCTTCCTTCCCTGATAATTTTCTACCACCCTTTTCGTGCTATCTGCCCATGATGCTCATTTATTTCCCACCACCTGCTCCCCTTGCAGCCCCCCAGAAATTGTTATCTGTTTTCTATTAATTCATTCGGAGTTCATCTTGTCACGTTGAGCCTCTGCTCTTGATGCAAACTGAAAGAGCACAAGTAAATGCGCTTTTGCCACAACACTTCTTGTGATTGGCTGACTGTCGTACAAGCACGGAGCCCTGGGGGTTGAGCTGATCACTAAAACTTGTGACTCGGGCAATTGGAACAACACTACTGAATGGCAACTGTCAGGAAGTAACATTGAAGGATTTAAGGTCTAATGTTGCCCCTTTTCATATTTGCAGCTATCGCACAGAACGCTCTTAATTTTACTTTTGTGGTTACTATGTTTTAAAAATTAATGGGTAATGTATTGCATGAATTGTTTTTTTAATGTACTTGATGGCATGCTGTTAGATAGGCAGTAATCATGCAGAACCTTGTAGAGCTGATTTTGTTTCTAAAGCTTAACTCGCTTTGGGCTTGTTTGTGTATTTTATCAAATTAGCAAGGCAGTGGAGCAATGAATGTCTGCTAAAGATATTGCGAAAGCTGGTAATGCTTTAGAGATCTGCAGTTTGTGACAATTGCTACTGCCTTTGTAACCAGGAAGCGTGAGAATGTGTGTATTTAATCAGTAATCTTGTGTTAACCCGATTTGAGTTTGCCAAAATGCTGTCTGTTGTTTTAATGCCATGGTAAAGACACCAGTGCTTGTACACACTGTTGGATACCATTTACCTATCATGTCTGGACAATTGAGTGCTTCATAGTCTGATACTTTTGTTTTACATTTTGGGAAAGAATTAATATTTATAGGAAGAATCCAGTAACATTGTTTGAATCATAATGTTCTTTTAAGACACTATCATGTCAGAGCTGAGCAGCTGTGAAATTCATGAAGCAATTGGTGGTCTCTCAGCTTTCCAAATTAATTTGTAATTTTCCTTTCACATGGCAAAATATGCCTTGATGCTTATCTGAAGTAGTTGTAGGTATAGTTTAGCGGCCCAAAGTCTATATAAAGGTAAAATTAAGAAAAGTGGACAAAGCAAATACTTTAATTAACACAGGGGAACCCATGGCAGCTCATAATATTGTGCTATGTATATACTTTGTTTAAAGAACATAAGGGGGCAGAAGTAGGGCATCTGACTCTTTGAGCCTGTCCTGCCTTTCATTAAGATCATGGCTGAGCTTCTGTCTCAGTGCCATTTTTCAATACTATCCCCATATCCCATGATTCCCTTAATATCCACACATCTTTTGATCTGTGTTTTGAATGACCAGCGAGGGAAAATATTATCCATGCACTCAAGCCTCTCACACCTTTAAATTTTATATTTTGAGCGGTCTATTAATAGTCTGTACCAGAATTTGTTCTTTATAGAGTTTTTTTTTTCCATTTTACCAATGTGCAAAGCATTTGATAGCGGAGAGCAGAAGGTTAAAAATCTCAAGGAACAAAAACAGGAAATGTTTGTGACACTCGGTAGGGGAGGCAGCTTTGCTGAAGAGAGAAGGTTTTCAGGTCATTGATCCATCGTCAGAAATTTTTGGTCATTCAGTACTGAGATGAGGAGAAATTTCTTCAACCAGTGAAATGTTTGAATTTTCTAGCATGAAGTGTGGTTTTGTCATTGACTATATAAAGGTAAATAGGCTTTTGAACATTACGTGAAATTATGGTATTTGTGTAGTAAGATTCTGAATGACAGAACAAATCTAAGGAGCCATTTAGTGTATATTCTTTTATTTCCTTTATTCTTAATAGACCTGTAACTTGACATTTCATTTTAAGATCAATTATTATCTTCATAAATTGTGTATCAGTTTTGCATGGACAAATGGCCTTGTCCTACTAATTAGTATGCAATGTGCCCCTTTCATATTGAAACACCTTTCAAGTGCCATTGGGTGCTTTTACTTCCTGATGTCTAGTTCCTGTTGTTGGCGAGGGTGTTGCAGATATTTGAGCTGAAACATTTCTGGTGTTTCGAACACTTGTTTCGATTGTTGCTTTGAGTACTTGACTTGGCTTTTGCATACCTAAATGTGGTTTGAGGGACTGTGCTGTTTAATTGGAGTTAACAATTTTATAATTATTTAATTTCAATTTGGAGTGATGACATTTCCTTTTGGTGTTAACTTCAATAGTTAGGTGATTGCATGTAATTCATCAATATTTCGATTTTGCCTTTTGGATATATCGCTGTTGGGAGGATCCGGCATTAAATTTACTGTTTGCTGTTAATTGTATCTTTTTTTACTTGTCTCCTAAATTAAATATATGTTCTCTGTCTGTCCCCAAAATCTTTCTTAAAATATCTTGAGGTCCCTGCTTCAACTTTATTTGTGGTAAGTTGATTAGAAGTTGCTAAGTCATCTGTTTAGTGAAAACATTTCTTTTAGCCTTTTATTTTTATAATAATTAACTTTCCCTCACTGATATACAGTAATTTGGTATTGTAGTATTATGATACTGGCCATCTGTGTGAATTCCATTAGTGCTTGAATTTAAATTCTAAATTGAATCGTATTCTTGATCACCTGACCGTGTGTAATTTCCCTTTTATATGAAAGAGCTCTAGCCTATCAAGTTTATCCTGATGTGAAATGCTTCATTCAGTATGATATTCTGGACTGAAAGATTTGGTTCAAATAATGTTTTTATAGCATCTCTAAAAACATTAATTTGACCTATCAAGATTTGATGCAAGTGCTTTGTTGTCTGTTTGAATAACCTTTGGTGCTACTTTGAGTAATCTGTGTCTAGTTGCGTAAAGGAAATTTAATAACGCTCTTCTCTTGTGGGTTACAAAATATCTAATATAAAACTAAATATCAAAGCTCGGCTACACATGAATTCGCCAAAGGCCGAATTTCATTTAAATTCTCAAATTCTATATTTTTCTTTTTTTTAAGGCAGCTGTTTATTCATGCCATACTTTGATATATTCTGTGTTTAAAACCACTTAAAATAAGTGAAATGTTTAATTTGTAGTTTTTGTTTGTGCAGAAACAAATTATTGTATTCAGATCTTGATTTTCAAACTGTTGCAAATTCTGCCGTCGACAGAGATAATGAGAGGTTCTAGTTCTAGATGAATTACCAATTAATTAAATGTCGCTGTTTTACGATTAAAACTTTACCAAACTGTAGGTTCTCTTTTCCCGTTGTAACATTGAAATTAAAAATACTTGAGTTTTAGGTGTTAATTTCTTCATTTCTAATTCTACTTTTTTAAGTTAAAGAATTTATCTGGAAAAGGGAGAAGATGGGAACTTGGTTTAATGTCGCAAAATAAGCTATAAAGGGTGCAGAGAAAATTTAACGAGGATGTTGGCAGGACTTGAGGGCCTGAGCTATAGGGAGAGGTTGGGCAGGCCTGGAATTTCCTCCTTGGAGGACAGGAGAATGGAGGGTCATCTTATAGAGTTGTGTAAGATCATGACGGAAAGATGCACAGAGTCTTTTACCCAGGATAGAGGACTCGAGAACCAGAGGTGACAGGGGCATGATTTAATAGGTACCTTAGCGGCAACCTTTTCACACACAAAGTGGTGGTTATATGGAAAGACCTACCTGGGAGGTTGTTGAGGCAGGTACGAGAACAACATCTAAAAGACATTGGGGCAGGTGCATGAATGGGGAAGATGTAAAGGGATATGGGCCAAATGTGGGTTGTGTTGATGGGAAATCTTGGTCAGTATGGGGTTGACGGGCCTGTTTCCGTGCTGTATGACTTTCTGTACACCTTTTTATAGTGATGTGTTCCCACAGTGCTGTCAGCATGTGCTTGCCTCACTTAATTGCTCAAAATTCCTGAAGTGAAACATCAACCCACAACGTTTTGACACACACACGTGCTGTCGTTGAATCGCTGCTGCCATCTGTGTTTTAATTACATTGCTGTGATGTACATTTATTTGGCAGCCAATACTACCAGCCAGCAGTGTGGTTAGACTGACTTCCAGTACCCTTTGACTAGCCATTCATTAATCTCACATAAGCCAAGTAACAAAGGTCAATATGCTTTACAATTGAACATCTTTCCAGCTGTGCCCAATTTATTGTTATTTTTCATCAGTTTAATTTTTTCCCCCAAATTGATTTATAGAGTTATAGAGACATAGTCATACAGCGTGGAAAAGCCCTTTGGCCAAACTTGCCCACACAGACCAACATGTCCCATCTGCACTAGTCCCACCTGCCTCCGCTTGGCCCATATCCCTCTAAACCTACACTATCCATGTACTTGTCTAAATGTTTCTTAAACGTTGCAATAGTTCCTGCCTCAACCACCTCCGGCAATATTTTGGACATATGGCAATAAAACACTCTTGGCTTCTGACTCTTGACTTGACTCTGATGTCCACTATTACCTTGGGGGTGGAGGGGGGAGTTATCCTTTAAATCTCCAGCAGGGCTCGGAATTAGCGGTTGCCCTGGTGCCAATGGCGACCTAAAGTGCTGCCGGGCAACCTAAATGCCATGCCATTTTGCCCGGCTCGGCAAGCAACCGGGACACCTATCGTTCAACTCTCAGCGGGCCTCCCTCTCTATCTCTCTCTCTCTCTCTGTCACTCTCCGTCTCTGCCCGCCTTCCGATTCCGTGTCCGGGTCTCCGCTCACTCCTCAATTGCCGGCATGGCCGGCCGCCTTACACATGCGCACTGCCGCGGCCTGCACATCCTCCCCCAGCACATGGGCACAACCACGGCCAGCACATCATCGGCCGTCGACCAGTTGCTGTGGCAGTACGCATGTGCAGGGCGGCACGTGCCATGACGACATGTGCTGCCCTGCACATGAGTACTGCCACAGCAACTGGTCGACGTCGGCCACTTTCTCCCTCCCTTTACATTGTGGGAGATCTGGCTGTCATTGCTGCCCGGTCGCCACCTCGCCGCGACCGCTGAAAACCAACACAGAATCACTCCCTGAAGCTGGAGTAACTCCCTGGAGTAACTCTTGCTTCTTGGTTTCCTAGTCCTCCAAAAATATTCCAAATGGAATTTAAACAGGAGTGGACCCACCACCAACTCCAAACTCTGAAAAATAACAGCCAATTGCATTTTATCTGTTTATTTATTGTGTGTATATATGGTCTATGGTAGGTACACAAAATTGCTGGAGGAACTCAGCGGGTGCAGCAGCATCTATGGAGCGAAGGAAATAGGCGACGTTTCGGGCCGAAACCCTTCTTCAGAGTCTGAAGAAGGGTTTCGGCCCGAAACGTCGCCTATTTCCTTCGCTCCATAGATGCTGCTGCACCCGCTGAGTTCCTCCAGCAATTTTGTGTACCTTCGATATTCCAGCATCTGCAGTTCCCTTTTGAACACTATGGTCTATGGTATATAGACACACTGAACCTTTATCTCCTGTTCTGTATTATGTTTACATATTCTGCTGTTCTGCACATGACAATAAAACTCTCTTGACTCTTGACTTGGACTTAAGCAAAAAAGGGTTCTTGGGAAATATGAGCTACCTTAAATTTAGTTGGGTCTGGTTGGGCAACTATGGTAGGGTGAAGACTATTCCATGCTTTAATTGTGCAGGGGAACTCCATGGAGCAGCCAGCATCTCTGGATAGAAGAAATTGGGTGACGTTTCGGGTAGAGACCCTTCTTTAGATTTCCTCTGTTTTTAGTTTAATTTAACGATACAGCGTGGAAACAGGCCCTTCGGCCCAGCGAGTCCACACCGATCACCCTATCCCACACATTAGCGACGTGAGTCAAGAGTGTTTTATTCTCTCACGTCCCAGTTAGAATAATGAAATCCTTACTTGCAGCAGCACAACAGAATATGTAAACATAGTACTCTGTAAGCAGTTATAAACGAGAAAACTATATATATATATATATATTTCTTTTTTTTAGTAACCAAAGTTATCAACGTATAATTTTTTGTGTGTTGGAAAATAAAATACAGTGGTACGGCTGGTGGACTTGCTGCCTCACATGCCAGAGATCTGTGTTCGATCCTGTCCTCTGACTCTGTGTTGAATTTGCACATTCTCCCTGCAAGCGTGCGGGTTTCCTCGCACATCCCAAAGACGCATTGGCTTTGTAGCTTAACTTGTCTCTGTAAAATTGCCCCTAATGTGTAGGGAGTGGGTGAGGAAAGTGGGATAACAGAACTTGTGTGAATGGGTAGACAAAAATGCTGGAGAAACTCAGCAGGTGAGGCAGCATCTATGGAGCGAAGGAAATTGGCGATGTTTCGGGTCAAGACCCTTCTTCAGACTGATGTGGGGGGGTGGGGGGGGGGGAAGAAGAAAGGAAGAGGCGGAGACAGTGGGCTGAGGGAGAGCTGGGAAGCGGAGGAGAAAGCAGGGACTACCTGAAATTGGAAGTCAACTGGGGTGTAAACTGCCCAAGTGAAATATGAGGTGCTGCTTCTCCAATTTATGGTGGGCCTCACTCTGGCCATGGAGGAGGCCCAGGACAGAGAGGTTGGATTCGGAATGGGAGGGGGAGTTGAAATGCTGAGCCACTGGGAGATCAGGTTGGTTATTGCGAACCGAGCGGGGGTGTTGGGCAAAGCGATCGCCAAGCCTGCACTTGTTCTCACCGAGGTTGATCACACGCTGAATAATCCAACCAGATTTTTGTTTGGAAGTGGAAATAAATAATAATTGCAATGTGTGAAAAGAGATGAGATACTGTATTGTAATTTTGCTGCTTGTCATTGTGGTATATATCATGTCTTGATTGGTGAATATGTTTAGTTTGTGACATTATTTGAAGCAGAAATAATATGTGAATGCTTCATTGACCATAATTCCGACTGGTAACTACGCACTTCGTCCGAGCACTTTATCGCACGTGTCATGCAAGCCGTCTTAAATGACCACCTAAACTGTCATTTGGCAACCTAAAAAGCTGCCTAGGTTGTCCGGCTGGCAACAGAGAAAAAAAGTTGTAATATTACTCTGTAGTAATATTGTTTCCTCTCATCTTAAACCAATGCTGTCTTATTTTAAACACCACAGTGACGTGGGGGAAATAATTTGGCTTTATACTCGATCTATGCCTCTCAATCTTGTGTCAGGTCACCCCTCAGCTTCCTTCAATGAAGGCATCAGGGAAAATAAACACAACCTATTCGGTTTCTTCCCATCACAAAAATCCTCCAATTCTGATTTCTAAAGTGCTGTTATAAAAATGACGTCTCTGCCCACGCAGAGAGTGACTGGCACGGATTGGCAGAGAGTAATCTGATCTTGAAATCTCTGAAAGTACACGTCAATAATGGCGTTCTCTGCATCTTAATTGCCGTCTTACGAAACATTGCCTTTTAGATACCCAGCTGCTCCAAAGTCCATTTGCTTGCAGATCTGTTATTTCTTTAGTGAGGAGATTTGGCTAAAGCTGCTTGATTCTACTCATTGAAGTCGGGAGGTGATGGAGGCTAGGGGAGCACACATATGGTCGAATTGCTGCCTCACAGCACCAGAGTTCCGGGTTCGATCCTGGCCTCGTGTACTGTCTATGTGGAGTTTGTACATTCTCCCTGTGACTGCATGAGTTTCCTCCAGATGCTCTAGTATGCTCCCACATCCCAAAGATGTACACATTGTAGGTTAATTGGCCTCTATAAAATTTGTCCCGAGCGTGTTGGAAGGAGTAAATGGTGTAACATAGAACTAGTGAATGTCGGTGAACTAGTAGTGGCAGAAGTGCCTGTTTCCATGTTGTATCTCTAAACTAAACTAAAAACGCACAAACACTCCCCTCCCCTATCCCCTTCTCCCCCTTTCGCCACCCTAGTCGTTTTACCCAGTTTCCCAGTTCACCACATTGTATCCCTCTAGAGATTATAACTTCCCCAGACATCCATGGCACCAGGGCACCTCCCTGCCTGCGGTCATTTGTTGCTGGCCCTGATTGGTCTTTTCTCACCTTCAGCTCTTCACCCCCTACTTTTCACATAGGATTTAAGAGACCTTTGAGTAAACATGTATATGGAGGGATATGGATTGTGTACAGGTAGATAAGAGATGGTCTTGACATCATGTTTGGCACAGATGTTGTTGGCCGAATTGTTTGTTCCTGTGCTATACTGCTCTTAGATGCAGAGAAAAGGTCAGAGAGGAAAGGGAAAGTATGAGAAAAGCTGGAAGGTAGGAGAGAGCACTTATATGAGTGGTATAGGTGATGATAATTAAATTACATGTTGTTAAATATTTTTACTTGGCCCCCCAGAGTGATGCATTCAAACTGATATTTCTATGCTGCTTATTAACAATATTCAGTTTGATTGGCCAGAGGATACATGGTGTTTGAGTTGGTGGGAGTTGTTCAATTTGCTGCAGATTAAATACTATTCTGATCACTGAAATTTTGGGTAAGTGCGTTATTGCTGTCTGGGTTCTATAACAGCTTCGAACATTGTTGTTGGTAGATCTGTAACCAAGTATGTTAATGCAGTTTTATGTGTATCATGAAACTTTAGATCCAATAATGATATTTGTTTAAGTGAAAGATAATATGCATTAGCTAATGTTATGCAGCAAAATGTAAGTATAAGCTTGTGGATGTAGTTTAATATGGATAGGAATAAATAATGTTATTTAAATCCCTTTGAGTTTCAATTGAGATATAAAGGATTGGAGTTTGGCTTTGAAATGACTAACTCTGAATTAAAAAGGTTGGTTTTAATTACAATTTCTACCAGATTTTTTTTTTCTTCAGTAAACATATTCTGGTTTGTAAATGATTGAATCAAGCTAAGCAATCAAATCTCAATACCAGCAGAATCCTAATTGTCCGTATCCGCACAGTGCACAGCAAATTTATTTGGATCAGCAGAGCTTAATTAACTGCAACCAATTTGATGAACAGATTATAAGATTTTCGAGATTACCTTCTTTTGTTTTATGAACGGACATTCTTTCAGAAATGCCTGAGCACATTTATTTAATATGAGCTTGTTCTGTTTTTTTTTTGGTCTTGGTATAAATGGAAGAGATTGCTTGTCTTTAGCCTGTTATGTCTGTCGATATCATACAGTGCCCTCCATAACAATAATAAACTTAAACCTGCATATCTAATTCAGATAGCCATGCGGTAAATGACATTCTTCAGTTTGCCATAACATACAGTGCCCTCCATAATGTTTGGGCCAAAAACCCATCAGTTATTTATTTGCCTCTGTACTCCACAGTTGAGATTTATAATAGAAATGGCGGCCGTCTGAGCTGGCGGCCTCCAACCTGCGACCGACCTCGAGGCTCCGGAGGCAGAGCCAGCCAGGACTCACCAACGCGAGGCTGGCCGTCTTCGAGCTGTGGCGGCGTTCGGGCGCTCCAGTGGCAGCGGCACGACTCAGCGTTCCGGTGAGGGCAGCCCGGTGCGGGGCTGGGACTGTGCTGGCTGAGATGCTCCGGTGGCAGCGGCACGACTCGGGGCTGGGACGGTGCTCCCGTGAGGGCGGCCCGGCGCGGGGCTGAGGCGGTGCTCCGGTGGCTGAGGCGGCCCGGCGCGGGGCTGAGGCGGTGTTCCGGTGGCTGAGGCGGCCAGGCGTGGGGCTGAGACGGTGCTCCGGTAGCTGAGGCGGCGTTCTGGTGGCGGCGACCTGAATCCAGGGTTCGGCCGCGGGCCAGTAGACGACATCGTCGGGAACTCGCAGGTCACAGGCTGGTGCCTGTTTTCCGGAGCTCCCGCGGCAACATCTGCGTCCGCTGGACTGGAGGGCGGCAGCTTCGACCACCCCAGGCCGCGGAGCTTGAACCGGCCCGTTCGCGGAGCTCGGTGAGCCGCGGGACTGATTACCATCGCCCGGTGGGGTATCGCCTCAGCTCAGAGGGAGAAGAGGAGGGAAGAGACGGTAACCCTAAGATTTTTGCCTCCATCACAGTGAGGAGGTGCCTGATGAACTCACTGTGGTGGATGTTAATTTGTGTTTATTGTGTGTTTTGTTGTTTATTATTACATGTATGGCTGCAGGCAACGACATTTCGTTCAGACCGAAAGGTCTGAATGACAAATAAAGGATCTAAGTCTAAGTCTACTACCATCAGCAGTTATATCATCAATGAAGATAAGTGAGCCAGTACCTTCAGCAGCCATACATGCCCAGGCCATAACACCCCCACCACTGTGTTTCACAGATGAGGTGGTATGCTTTGGATCGGGGGCTGTCCCTTCTCTCCTCCATACTTTACTCTTGCCATCAGTCTGAAATAAGTTAATCTTCGTCTCATCAGTACACAAGACCTTTTTCCAGAACTGTGGTTGCTCTTTTAAGTACTTCTTGGCAAACTGTAACCTGCCAATCCTATTTTTGCAGCTAACCAGTGGTTTGCATCTTGCAGTGTAGCCTCTGTATTTCTGTTCATGAAGTCTTCTGCGAGGGAGTGAAGCATAGGTTTACAAGGTTAATTCCCGGGATGGCAGGACTGTCATATGCTGAGAGAATGGAGCAGCTGGGCTTGTACACGCTGGAGTTTAGAAGGATGAGAGGGGATCTAATTGAAACATATAAGATTGTTAAGGGTTTGGACACGTTAGAGGCAGGAAACGTGTTCCCGATGTTGGGGGAGTCCAGAACCAGGGGCCACAGTTTATGAATAAGGAGTAAGCCATTTAGAACGGAGACGAGGAAACACTTTTTCTCACAGAGTGGTGAGTCTGTGGAATTCTCTGCCTCAGAGGGTGGTGGAGGCAGGTTCTCTGGATGCTTTCAAGAGAGAGCTAGATAGGGCTCTTAAAAATAGCGGTCAGGGGATATGGGGAGAAGGCAGGAACGGGGTACTGATTGGGGATGATCAGCCATGATCACATTGAATGGCGGTGCTGGCTCGAAGGGCCGAATAGCCTACTCCTGCACCTATTGTCTATTGTCTATAACATTGGTCATTGACAAATCCACACCTGACTCCTGAAGAGTGTTTCTGATCTGTTGGACAGGTGTTTGGGGATTTTTTTTAAATTATAGAGTGAATACTTCTGTCATCAGCTGTGGAGGTCGTCCTTGGCCTGCCAGTCCATTTGCGATTAGTAAGCTCACCAGTGCTCTCTTTTTTCTTAATGATGTTCCAAACAGTTGATTTTGGTAAGCCTAAGGTTTGGCTGATGTCTCTAACAGTTTTATTCTCGTTTCTCAGTCTCATAATGGCATCTTTGACTTTCATTGGCACAACTTTGGTCCTCGTGTTGATAAACAGCAATAAAAGTTTCTAAAGGTGGTGGAAAGACTGGAGGAAAGACTGGGTGCTGAGAGCTCTCTTATACCTGCATTAAAGAGGCAATTAGACACTGAGCAATTACAAACACATGTGAAGCCATCTGTCCCAAACATGGTGCCCTGAAATGGGGGGGGGGGGACTATGTATAAACACAGCTGTGATTTATACATGGTGAAACCAAAATGGGGGGAAAAAAACCCTTTAATAAAATCTGACAATGGGCACTTTAACCACATGGGATTTTTTCTATTACAAATCTCAAATTGCGGGTACAGAGGCAAATAAATAAATGATGGGTCTTTGTCCAAAACATTATGGAGGGCACTGTATATATTTACTCCCTGCTATGTATTGATTCCTGATTTGTATTTCAGTATGCCCACAATCATTGCTTTAATGGTTACCCATCTAGTTATTTGGAGCTTTAAGTGAATTCTGGCTGTTGTTTAGACATAGTCAACGTCGCAGTAAGAAGCTATTCGTGTTTTTGCAGTATGCATGTTTTTTAAGTCACTAGATAAAAATCCAAAGCAGAAGCTCTGCTGATTGCTTTCTTCCTTACCAGCATCTTCTCCCAATCACCTTCTTCCCCAGCTTAGAGATTTGTCTGCAAAGCTGTTTCTGTCTGAGAAAAGGTCCTGACCCAAAACATCACCTATCCGTGTTCTCCAGTGATGCTGCCTGACCCTGAGTTACTCCAGTATTTCTGTTTTTTCTTGGTAAACCAACATCTGCAGTTTCTGGTTTCTAAATATTTGTCTGTTACTAAAAAACAATATTTAACTACTTGTATGTTTGACACCAACTCTAAATATGATCTTATTTTAATCATACAGTTAAATGACATAACACCTCAGATAATGAATGCTAAAATCATTAAAGGAGCTCTGTTTTATGCTCATTTTTTTTGCTCACCCCTCTGAATGCACTTATCCCTTGAGTGCATTCTAAACCCATCTGTCTTTCTCTCCCACCAGATTATCTTATGTGAATGATGCAACCGTTTGCCATGCCTGATTCACGTTCAGTTGTAGTTTATGTGAATGATGCAACCATTTGTCATGCTTAACTCCAGTTCAGTTGTAGCTTGTGTGAATGATGCAACAGTTATGCTATATTCATGTTCAGTTGATCACCTGCAAAATTGGCAAATTACAGAGACGGGTACGTTAGTGATGCACTGCCAAAATGTCAGTGATGGCAATATTGCAGGTGACATTTTATAAACGGACAAATTATATTAAAAAAAATAATTGATTGATATTCTACCTTTTACTATTGCTTCAATTCTGGATCATACTTGCAAGGGTATGTCTTTCTTGCCAAATGATTAGTGCATTCTCAGAACAATTGGATGATTATTCCAAGACAACAGAAGGTTCAGAGACTGTTGAAGCCTGTGATCATTTATTTATTTTTGAATCTGTTGGAATAAACAAGAAAGCGACTTGCTTTCCGAGTTCAAGATTATTTCTAAGTGGTTGTTTTCTGCCAATGCTGCCTTCGCTTTTGTTACACTGCTATAGCAGCTGTAAACAAATAATTCCCAGAAGAACATTGTGGTAGAAAGTGATTGCAACACTGAAGATATTTTCTTCAGTGTTGCAATCACTTTCTACCACAATGTTCTGGGAATTATTAAAGTATTAAAATAATATTTAGTTTCTTTCATTTCAGTGGATTTGTGCTGCGGAGAATGCATGCTAACTTTATTAATACCTGGTATCTGATATCTCATGACTTCTATACCAGCTCTCCCCAAGTTGTGAACAATACATTGCAACAGAATTAGTGTAATTTATAAGGGTGTTGTGTCTTGGATGCGCAGAGTAATGGAGCATGAAGTATTTGTTGACATTCTAACAGTGATTTTACATGCAAGGATAAATATTATTGGAAATTCAATTTACTCGCATTTTTGTCAACCATGCTTCAAAAAACGAAGTGATGCTATTGTTTGGGTAAGGCTGCATGGGGTGGTAGGTTAAATGTATGGAAAAGAACAGGTACAGGTGCACAACCTTTTATCCGAAAGCCTTGGGACCAGACACTTTTCGTAATTCGGAATTTGTCGGCCTTCGGAATGGAAATTTTTTTGCGTAGATTTTAATGGCTGGCTCAGTGGTAGAGTGCTCGGCACATATCCGCAAGGTCTTGAGTTTGCGCCTTGATCCCGTCAGTTCCTCGGTCGCGAGTTTGAGTCTTCAATGTAGTTTTTTCTTGCAGAATAAATGTCTGTATGAAATGCAGTGTGTTGAATGAATTCCTGAATTTGTAAATGTGACCGCAGCATTGAATCACCTCTCGCACTCATTTCACCCTAGCGGGGCTACATGCCCTTAGGCGGCCTAAGGCGACATTTTCACACTCTTATATCCGTGTGCAGCAGAGGCGACGTGCGTTTGGCGCCAAACGTGAGCTTTGGCGTGCCATGTTTAGCGCCAAACATGAGCTTTGGTGTGCAGACGACATCCTGGAAAAAATGTCCGGTTTCTTCCAGGTAGGCGATATACCCTCCCGGGCAATATACCCTCCACTTCTCTTTTATGAAGGGGATTTAGTTCCCCTTTCTTCCAGGACCGACCGGAGGTTCCGCTGTCACCTCTGCGGGCCACCCTCGGTGAACGCTCACTCAACTTTGTCTTGGGATTCCTACTCTCCCGCGCAATGTACCCTCACCTTCTCTTTTATGAATGGGGATTTAGTTCCCCTTTCTTCGAGGACCGACCGGAGGTTCCGCTGTCACCTCTGCGGGCCGCCCTCGGTGAACGTCCTGTCTCCCTGTCCCTGGAATAGTAGGGGGCGATCAAACAGCACAATACCCCCCTCCAACTCCAGAGGAATCCGCTCCCCGATGGGCCGCTACGGCGACAAGTGGCAGTTCGCCCACAGCCCGAGCTGCGCCCCCCCCAAGAACAAGACGTACCTGGAGCGGGGCTGGGCTGGAGTTGCTGATCTGGGATCTCCGTGCTTGCAGTGGGCCTGGGGGTCGGTGTCCCGATGAGGGGGCACAGCTCAGGCTGTGGGCGAACTGCCACTTGTCGCCGTAGCGGCCCATCGGGGAACGGCTTCTGGTGGTCCTGACGTCTCCGGCCAGTTTGCAGTTTTCCTCTGGAGTTGGAACGGGGCTGGGCTGCTGCTGGCTGTGGGTCTCTGGGATCTCCGTGCTTGCAGTGGGCCTGGGGGTCGGTGTCCCGATGAGGGGGCGCAGCTCGGGGAACGGCTTCTGGTGGTCCTGACGTCTCCGGCCAGCTTGCAGTTTTCCTCTGGAGTTGGAACGGGGCTGGGCTGCTGCTGGCTGTGGGTCTCTGGGATCTCCTTGCTTGCAGTGGGCCTGGGGGTCGGTGTCCCGTTGGTCCTGACGTCTTTGGTGACTGTCACTGACCTGCTGGCATTGCCGACGTGAAGACAGTGCAAAGCCCCCGCGCCGGTGCAATGGGCGGGGAGCTGGGGAGGAGAGGGAAGGGGTCACACACATGGCCGGGAAGCAGAGGGGTGTAGGTGGGGTGAAATTGAAGGGAGCGACAATCTGCTGCTGCCTGCCCGCTGAGTTAAAACGTTCCCACGCAAGACTCACGATACACTGTGTATCGTGAGTCTACCGTGGGAACTTTTTAACTCAGCGGGCAGGCAGCAGCATATTGTCAATTATTAACCCTCCCGCGCAATATACCCTCACCTTCTCTTTTATGAATGGGGATTTAGTTCCCCTTTCTTCGAGGACCGACCGGAGGTTCCGCTGTCACCTCTGCGGGCCGCCCTCGGTGAACGTTTTCAAGGACCTTTCTTCAAGGACCGAAAAAATGTCCGTTATTCGGAGGTTTTCGTTATTTGGATCTTCGGATAAAAGGTTGTGCACCTGTAATGGATTTGAGGTATTTTGGAGATGTTATGTAAGTTTTGTGCTCTCATGTTGCAATATTAAGCATATCAGGACCCTGTAATATACCAGTGCTGTTTTATTTGCCATTGGGATATTCAAATGTATCTTCCATTCTTGGTGTTTGGACAGATCCTTCTGCTTGACTCTTCAGGAAGATACAAGCAGAAATTTGAAATACGCCATGGGTCATCCAGCATCAGTTAGTAAAAAGATGTCAGTATTAAGGGATTTAGAGCAATGATGGAAGTGATGAGGAGAAGTAGTAAGCAGAAAGCTCCTCAAGTCTGTTCCACCAGTCAGTGATATCGTGGCCGATCCAATGGTATAATTTAGAGATAGTGTGGAAACAGGCCCTTCGGCCCACCTAGTTCACGCTGACCATCAATCACATACACTAGCTCTATGTTATCGCACATTCGCAACCTACACACTAGGGGCAATTTACAGAAGCCATATTACCTGAAAACTTGCACGTCTTTGGAACATGGGCGGAAACTGGAGCACCCGGAGGAAACTTGTGTGCTCATAGGGGAAACAAACTAACTCAGCAGAGACAGCACTGGTTGTCAGGATTGAACTCTGGTCTCTGGCGCTGTGAGGCAGCTGTTCTACTGCTGCACCACTGTGCCCTCCCCAAACTACTGTCCCACTTATTTCCAAAATCCCTGATCCCATTGTCGTTCAAATATCTGTGCGCAGAAACTACAGGTTATCATTCCAATTTATCCTTCCAAAATGGATAACCTTGGGTTATGCAGCATTATATTCTATCAGCTTACTTTCTTGCCTGTCCTGTACCTATTTGAAAATCTCAAAGAGCCATGACTGTCCCTCAAATCTGTCTTAATTGAGTGATTCTATTCCAAAGACTCACACACTCTGACCATGCTCTCACCTCACTGTTCCCATTGGGAAAGAGGTACAGGAGCTAGAGAACCGTGACCTCCGGGTTCATGAACAGTTTCTTCCCATCAACCATCATGCTCTTGAACAAACCTCGCCACAACTCTGCCTCAGCACTGAACTACTATGAACTCTGCACTGCCAAGATTACACTGTGTGCTATGGCTTTCACAATCATGGTCTGGTTTACGAAAAATAACTGAATTTATTGTATCTGTTTGTTGTGTTATTGCTTTTAATAAGCCTGTAAAACCGCAGCAAGTAAGAAGTAAGAATTGGTCTTGTCTCAGTCCATAAACACTTTTGACATCCTTTGTGTCCCCTAGTTATCTATATTACTAAAAGTCTGATCTTGACCGCTTTTGGCCCGCTGTGCTGCAATTTCCGAGAGAACGCCGCCACCTACGGCCGTCATTTCTGGCCACCTTGCTCAGAGCCCTCCTCCGCCTTCCAGGACCGGAGGATTTTTCCCATTGATGAAAAATCAGAGAGATATTAATGTTTAAAAAAAATTCCCCATTCTCTCTGCTGCCCCAGCTGGCGGCAGGGGGGAGGGGGGAGGGACTATAAAACCCGAAAGTGTCGTGCCTCACTCAGTCTCTGCCAGACCCAGGAAGCAAGAGGGTCACGGCTCTGAGCTGTGAATAACACTGAACGCAAGTCTACTCCACGAGTCCCCTTGATGTGGCTGCTGCCAAATTGTTTGCCTTTTTAAAGAAGTTTGTGTTCACAAAATGAATTTTGGTTGTCGGGTGGCTGCTGCCCCACTGGCGAGCAATATTTGAATTGGTGGAGAGGTGGAATATTGCGTTGGTGACCAGCCCTCCCGTGTGATGCTGGGACCCAACGGGTCTCACTTAGTCTAGTATGTATTAGAAACATTGCCAATCTACTATGCCAATCCCACTCAGGTTTCTGAATGGCTCAAGAAAATTACCTCTTATTCTGCTTAAATCCAGTGATTATGGGTTCAATCTCATTTCAATAGTCAACTGCTTCATCCCAGGACTAATGGGCCTGTCCCACTTAGTCGACTTTTTAGGCGACTGCAGGAGACTATGCAATTGCCACATTGTCGCCACATGTTCGCGGGTGTTTGCAGGGTAGTCTGGTAACTAGTCGCGGCCTCATTATAGTCGCCGTAAACTTTTCAACTTTAACAAATTAGCGGTGACCAGAATGAAGCCGCCATGGAGAATAGTGAGAATTCTTGTGCCGTGGGTGCAGTGGTAGGGGGTTGCCAGGAAGTCGAAGGTTCTCTGGTAGGTTATAGCCGGTGCTGACCGGTGAATTTCATTAGCTCATTGGGAAAAAAAACATAAGCAGTAGTTTTCAGAACCAAGGATAACCGACCGGTAATGTTAATGTCCGCCGAGCTTCACAGCCTTGTATTTCTGGCTTCTTAAACGTTTTCTCCAATCCTTCACCTCCCCCCCCCCCCCCCCCCCCCCCCCCCCCCAGGAGTAGGTAAAATTGTGAGGGGAGAGCGCGGAGGATGACAGTGAGGTTGAATGGGGGGGACCTGTGCAGGATGGATGGGGGGGAGCAGTGCAGGATGAAGGGGTGGGAGCAGTGCAGGATAGATGGGAAGGGGGTTCAGCACAGGATGAATTGGGGTACCAGTATAGGATTGATG
Source organism: Amblyraja radiata (assembly GCF_010909765.2). Classification (NCBI taxonomy): domain Eukaryota; kingdom Metazoa; phylum Chordata; class Chondrichthyes; order Rajiformes; family Rajidae; genus Amblyraja; species Amblyraja radiata. The sequence goes on along the minus strand of NC_045970.1, from coordinate 35,956,317 downwards.
GGGAGTGGCAGGAGAATCAATGCAAGGTGGATAGGGAGATCAGTGCAGGATGAATAGATTGGGGGGGTGGGGGACACACAATATCTTGGTGGCATGCGCACACTCACAAACACGCGCGAGGCTTCGGACGCTCAATCCAGCACTAAATGCAGCTCAACTCTGCCTGTCTCGCCTGGTAATGCCTGGACTGATGACATATTTCCTGTAAATCCAGGCAGGGATAACCTGGCAGGACAGGCAGAGTGAGCTGGGTTTAGCGCTGCTTCTCTGCGCTGGCTGTGGGCCTGGAGGCACCGCTCCCGTCTGACTCCTGACGCCTCTGGCCACCCGCAGGCGTGGGGGGGCTCTCGGGTCGGGACGGGGATGGTCCAGTGACGGTTTGGCAACGATTGCAGCGCCGGTGACCGGGATCGATCCTGACTGCGGTGCAGGTCTGCCGAGAGTGATTTGGCTCGTCTCCCTCCTCCAATCACCGCGCTCTATCCTCAGTCGCACCACCCTCCCCTTCCCCCCCCCTCCCCTACTTCCGTCTCTGACCGACACCTCCCTCCTCCAAGGGTTTGTTTTGAAAGCGCCGTTGGCGGAGTGGCAGCAGCGGCCGCTAACAGCAAAGACCCTATAGCGTTATCAGGCCGGGCGGGGTGCGGGAGGAGATGGAGCCGCCGCTGCTGCTGTGCGGGGCCCGTCATTCGCTCCGACCCTCCCACACGCCACACTTAGCATCTTTCCCACGGTATATCTTCGGTAAGTTGCCAAGCCGGGCAAAATGACTCGGCGTTTAGGTTGCCCGGCGGCACTTTGAGTGGTCAGTGGCACCCGGGCAACCGCTAATTTCGAGCCCTGTTGTAGGAGTTCGTAGATTACCATGATCTTGATTTTTTTTTTTTGGTCATTTAAACTCGGCAGAGGTTTTGAATTAAGTCGTGAAAGTGGGACAGGCCCTTAAGTACTTTGAATGGGATTGACATTTGGCTGGACTTTTGTCAGATAAACTTATTTTGTCAGCTAAACCTTGTTCATCATGTTTGTTTTTTAACAAACATTTCATCCTCGTGAAGTGGGTGAAGAAAAGCACGCTAACGCCCACTGGATATTGTAGAAACAAAGAACTGCAGGTTCTAGTTAATACACAAAATGGCACAAAAGTACTGGAGTAACTCAACATGTCAGGATGCATCTTAGGAGAACATAGATGGGTGTAGTTTCAGGTCGGGATCCTTCAGATCACGTCTGAGTGTGAAGAACAGTCCCGACCCAAAATGTCCCTTATTCATGTTCTCCAGAGGTGCTGCTTGACCTGCTGAGTTACTGCAGCATTTTGTGTCCAGCTGTTGGATATTTTTAACCGTTTAACTAGGCTTAGGATGTGTTGTTTTGATGATGTAATAGTGACCATGTCGATTGACAAATTGTGATCTCAAATGTTTGACTTGTGATGTTTCACTTGTCATCAATAATTGATTCTAATTGTTGAATATTCTTTTTGTATTTGCAGCAGCCAGGTCATTACAAAATTTTTCGCACCAGATCCAGGCGCAGGTTGGTACTCTCAGTTTGTTTTAAAGATTTCACCTAATATTTGGTCAAACAGCTATCAAACCAATGTATAATGGAGAAATGTATAGGGAGGAACTGCACATGCTGGTTTATACCAAAGATAGACACAAAATGCTGGAGTATCTCAGCGGGTCAGGCAGCATCTCTGGAGAAAAGTAAAAGGTGACGTTTCGGGTCAAGACCCTTCTTCAGACTGAGAGTTAGGGGAGAGGGAATGGAGAAGTGATGTTTTAATAGCAGAGATGTCAGGAAGTCTTAAATTGTGGAATACACTGTTCAAAACAAAAGTATTGCAAAACTTCCTTTTTGTTTGTAAAGAATTCATTTGCTTTCAAAGTCTCATTACTAATTTGATTACTAAAAACATTCAATTAAGTACATTTAGGTTAGACATGGGAACCTATTCCCAGAAATTTTTCACCCCCATTCTTCCTCGCCGCCCTCATCGCAGACACTGCATCTGACATTGGCAGATGTAATTTTAACTGTAAACAAGATCTGAGTGAATGAAGGAGACATTTAGAGTGGAACAACTCTTTTGAGCCAATGGATATCTTTTTATCACAGATTTAGTATAAAAATATTTTGCTTTAAATGACATTTTTGAACATTAATTAGAATTATAGTGTCACACAGCATGGAAACAGGTCTTTCAACATACCGACCAATTTGCCTTATCTAAGCTAGTTCCATTTGGCCCATTTTCCCTCTACACCTTTCCTTTGCATGTCCCAGTCCAAAACCTTTTTTCTATATATGCCTCTCATAATTTGACATGATTATTTGAGCACTTTAAAAAAAAAAGCTTTGCCTTGTTTGTGTCCTTGGATCATTGGTACATGCATGAGTCACCATTTAATTTTCTTTTCAAAGTTGCAGGCTTCTACATCAGCATTTGAAAATGTTATTTAGCTTAAGGTGCTTGATTTAAAAACTACCTGTCCCCACTCTATTCACAATCTTTGTCTCCACTTTGTTCTCTCCTAATCCGCTTTACTTGCCTCATTTTGACAAAGTTGCATAATGCACATGACATCAGTGGTCTTTGTAATGTCACAATGGGCTTATTTACATTTTCCATTATCTTGCCCGTTGATGTTCTCAACGATGATGATGATTATCTTGCCCCTGCAATGAAATCCGATTTGATTTCTTGTCTCAAGAAAACAGTGATTGAAAATGCGAAACATCTCTTGCCCTCGAGTGTGTAGGAAAGAACTGCAGATGCTGGTTTAAACCAAAGGTAGACACAAAAGTTGGAATAACTAGTCTCATTGTCTGTAACTCTTTCCACCTAGACCACAGCTAACAATGGCCTGTCTCTTATATCATCGTTACTTTTGTGCATATCTTTCATTCATTTGTTCTACATTTCTCTATATTGCAGTCTATATTTCTTGTTTCCCTTTCCCCTCACTCTCAGTCTGAAGAAGGGTCTTGATCTGAAATGTCTCCTATTTCTTTTCTCTAGAGATGCTGTCTGACCTGCTGAGTTACTCCAGCTTTTTGTGTCTATCTTCCCCTCGAGAGTCAACTATGATTTAGTGGTAGTACTTTGGCCTTGGTCTCAACATTTACTGCATCTTCAGACTTAAACTCTGAGCAATTTTACCTTACATTAGTCCATTGGCAATTGTAGCTGACTGGACCCTCGCCCCATGAATTTCCCTTCCCATTATTTTTGCCTTGCCTCTTTATATTTTATTTGAAATTTAGTTGTTTAATACAAAGTGACCAAACACTTGGTTGATGGATCAGCTTTTTGTCAGATTATCCCCTTGTAAAGAGCCATGTTGTGATTTTATATTAAGCTGGAAAGAGTGCAGAAAGGTCTTACGAGGATTTTGCAAGGAATTGAGAGCCTGAGCTCATGAGAAGAGGCCGAGCAGGCTAGGACATTATTCCTTGGAACACAGGAGGATGAGGGGTAATCTTATAGGGGTATAAAAGATCATGAGGGAAATATACAATCTTATCCCCAAAGCAGGGGAAAAATGAACAAGAGGACATAGATTGACAGTGAGAGTGGAAAGATTTAGAAGCCTGAGGGACACCATTTCCCCCATAGTGGGTGGTGGATATGTGGAACGAGCTGCCAGGGCAGGCAGTGAGGCAGGTACTTTAAAAACATTTAAAAGACATTTGGACAGGTACTGGTGAGGAAAGGTTTAGCGGGATATGGGCCAAATGAGGGCAGATGGTACTAGTGTAGATGGGCTATCTTGGTTGGGATGGGCTGATGGGCCCGTTTCCGTGCTGCATGACTACGACCATATAAGTTGATGTTTTTGTCACCAATTGTTTCTCCTCGCTGTTGTGACCACTTTTAATGCATTCATTTTTGTTGGTTCCTTATCCTCCTTATTCTTTCTGTGCCACTAGGAAAGGACAGAATAATTTTGGGCTCACCACGAAAGGGTGGCACAGATGACACTTCCGTACTACAACATGCTGAATCACTTCAGAAACATGGGAGCAAGACTCCTTCATTTAAATCCAAAAGATCCATACATTTGCCCTCTCCTCGGACAAGCCCAGTACTAGAGGCTTTTATGAAAGGTGTCTTAAAGTCGGAGAAAAGAACAAATATGGGCGGTGTAGTTAAATGCCAGGTCACTCATCACCCTAATTCTCCACGAGTGATAGTGCGAAGACTGTTTTTGCCATCAAGTCAATATCCTTCAGAAGGTGATATACTTAAGGACAAAGGAGAAAATGTTAAAAAATCTTCTAATACCGAAGAATCCTTGGCAAAGCAGAACAATTTGCATTCCAAATGCAGTACAGATGAGTATAGAAGAACAGCTTTGTGGCACAAGTCTCTGCCCAGTCGGTTTTCAGCATCAGCTTCACTGGATGTTTTGAAGTATTCTGATGACGCAAGAAATTCAGAACATACCCCTTGGTACATGAGACCCCGATTATCTCCAAGAAGGCTTAAACATCAGCATGGATTATTCAATGATAATTTTCAGAATACCCTTCAAGCTTATAGGAGGGCACGAGAGTTGAGGAAAATCAGGTTGCAAAATGGAAAACATTCTTATTCGCCACCGAATCAGGCAAGTAGCCAGCATCTTTGTGCTGTCCTCTTCGTGTTGTTGTGCATGCAATCTTTGTGCCTGTCATGATTGTAACAGATTATAGTTAAGTAACAGATGTGGACAATTCACTGAAAGCTTTTTCAAAGTTGTTACATCTATTATGTAGCATTTAGGGCCTATTTCTAAGAGACCCTCACATGATCTTCCCCCTAAACCTTGAGTGCCCAAAGCTCTCTGTTGTAGTACAGGTCCACTACTGATTTCCCGGTAACTGGTGGTCCGACACCTCCTTTAATCAGGACAAATTTACGAGAGCGTACTTGAAATATCGTCCAGGAGTTCACTCAAAAATGTGGCGCCTAGACCAGGTGAGGCGACCAATCTCTCCACCCCCCCCCCCCCCCCCCCCAAGGCTGTGTCATCTGTTGATCTGGCAAAACGGATAATACAACAAGGCTCTGCAACGAAGGGTGCCAGAAAATCGGTGGTGGACCTGTTTCACAATGTTGTCCCAGTCTCATCCATTACCACCACCTTCCTTTCATCGATTCTTTTCTATCCCGATCTAGCTTCTTGTTGCTTTTTTTTAACCCGTTCTTTAAAGTAGAGCATAGAGATTAATTCTAGAGTTACTTACTGAATGAAATCAGCAATCCAACGCTGTAATAATCTGGAGCAAATTCTCATTATAAATTCATGGTGCTCTGCGAAGAGCTGCTTGATCTTATTTCTGAGTTCATTTGTAGATTATTTCAAAATTTATGCTGCATGATTTAACTAATATCCATTAACAATTATTTATCTGGCTATAATGAGTTTTTTGTTATCCATCTACAGAGCCATTGATTTGTCTTTACCATGACAAAACATATTATTTATACATGGATATTTTATCTAGCTGCACGTGAAAGCTACAGTGCCCTCCATAATGTTTGGGACAAAGACCCATCATTTATTTATTTGCCTCCGTACTCCACAATTTGGGATTTGTAATAGAACAAAATCACATGCGGTTAACGTGCACATTGTCAGATTTTATTAAAGGCCATTTTGGTTTCACCATGTAGAAATTACAGCTGTGTTTATACATAGTCCCCCATTTCAGGGCACCATAATGTTGGGGACACATGGTTTCACAGATGTTTAATTGCTCAGGTGTGTTTAATTGCCTCGTTAATGCAGGTATAAGAGAGCTCTCAGCAACTAGTCTTTCCTCCAGTCTTCCCATCACATTTGGAAACATTTATTGCTGTTTATCAACATGATGACCAAAGTTGTGCCAATGAAAGTCAAAGAAGCCATTATGAGACTGAGAAACAAGAATAAAACTGTTAGAGACATCAGCCAAACCTTAGGCTTACCAAAATTAACTGTTTGGAACATCATTAAGAAGAAAGAGCAATCGTGAGCTTACTAATCGCAAAGGGACTGGCTGGCCAAGGAAGACCTCCACAGCTGATGACAGAAGAATTCTCTCTGTAATAAAGAAAAATCCTCAAATACCTGTCCGACAGATCAGAAACACTCTTCAGGAGTCAGGTGTGGATTTGTCAATGACCACTGTCCGCAGAAGACTTCATGAACAGAAATACAGAGTCTACACTGCAAGATGCAAACCACTGGTTAGCCGCAAAAATATAATGGCCAGGTTACAGCCATGATCATATTGAATGGCGGTGCAGGCTCGAAGGGCCGAATGGCCTACTCCTGCACCTATTTTCTATGTTTCTATGTTTACAGTTTGCCAAGAAGTACTTAAAAGAGCAACCACAGTTCTGGAAAAAGGTCTTGTGAACAGATGAGACGAAGATTAACATATCAGAATGATGGCAAGAGCAAAGTTTGGAGGGGAGAAGGAACTGCCCAAGATCCAAAGCATACCACCTCATCTGTGAAACACGGTGGTGGAGGTGTTATGGCCTGGGCATGTATGGCTGCTGAAGGTACTGGCTCACTTATCTTCATTGATGATACAACTACATAGAAACATAGAAAATAGGTGCAGGAGTAGGCCCTTCGGCCCTTCGAGCCTGCACCGCCATTCAATATGATCATGGCTGATCATCCAACTCAATATCCCGTACCTGCCTTCTCTCCATACCCCCTGATCCCCTTAGCCACAAGGGCCACATCTAACTCCCTCTTAAATATAGCCAATGAACTGGCCTCAACTACCTTCTGTGGCAGAGAATTCACACCACTCTGTGTGAAAAATGTTCTTCTCACCTCGGTCCTAAAAGACTTCCCCCTTATCCTTAAACTGTGACCCCCTTGTTCTGGACTTCCCCAACATCGGGAACAATCTTCCTGCATCGAGCCTGTCCAACCCCTTAAGAATTTTGTAAGCTTCTATAAGATCACCTCTCAATCTTCAAAATTCCAGCGAGTACAAGCCGAGTCTATCCAGTCTTCATATGAAAGTCCTGACATCCCAGGAATCAGTCTGGTGAACCTTTTCTGTACTCCCTCTATGGCAAGAATGTCTTTCCTCAGATTAGGAGACCAGAACTGTACACAATACTCCAGGTGTGGTCTCACCAAGACCCGGTACAACTGCAGTAGAACCTCCCTACTCTTATACTCAAATCCTTTTGCTATGAATGCTAACATACCATTCACTTTCTTCACTGCCTGCTGCACCTGCATGCCTACTTTCAATGACTGGTGTACCATGATACCCAGGTCTCGTTGCATCTCCCCTTTTCCTAATCGGCCACCATTCAGATAATAGTCTACTTTCCTGTTTTTGCCACCAAAGTGGATAACCTCACATTTATCCACATTATACTGCATCTACCATGCATTTGCCCACTCACCCAACCTATCCAAGTCACCTTGCAGCCTCCTAGCATCCTCCTCACAGCTAACACTGCCCCCCAGCTTTGTGTCATCCGCAAATGTGGAGATGTTGCATTCAATTCCCTCGTCCAAATCATTAATATATATTGTAAATAGCTGGGGTCCCAGCACTGAGCCTTGCGGTACCCCACTAGTCACTGCCTGCCATTCTGAAAAGGACCCGTTTACTCCTATTCTTTGCTTCCTGTCTGCCAGCCAGTCCTCTATCCACATCAATACTGAACCCCCAATACCGTGTGCTTTAAGTTTGCATACTAATCTCTTATGTGGGACCTCGTCGAAAGCCTTCTGAAAGTCCAGATATAACACATCCACTGGTTCTCCCTCATCCACTCTACTAGTTACATCCTCTAAAAATTGTATAAGATTCATCAGACATGATTTACCTTTCATAAATCCATGCTGACTTTGTCCAATGATTTCACCACTTTCCAAATGTGCTGCTATTCCATCTTTAATAACTGACTCTAGCAGTTTCCCCACTACCGATGTTAGACTAACTGGTATGTAATTCCCCGTTTTCTCTCCCTCCCTTTTTAAAAAGTGGTGTTACATTAGCTACCCTCCAATCCTCAGGAACTACTCCAGAATCTAAAGAGTTTTGAAAAATTATCACTAATGCATCCACTATTTCTGGGGCTACTTCCTTAAGTACTCTGGGATGCAGCCTATCTGGCCCTGGGGATTTATCGGCCTTTTATCCATTCAATTTACCTAACACCACTTCCCGGCTAACCTGGATTTCACTCAGTTCCATCTCATTTGATCCCCGGTCCCTGCTATTTCCGGCAGATTATTTATGTTTTCCTTAGTGAAGACAGAACCAAAGTAGTTATTCAATTGGTCTGCCATGTCCTTGTTCCCCATGATCAATTCACCTGTTTCTGACTGCAAGGGACCTACATTTGTTTTAAATACTGATGGGAGTAACATAATTAATTCTGAATGGTATAGACACACCCTATCTGCTCAAGTTCAAACAAATGCCTCAAAACGTATTGGCCGGCAGTTCATTCTACAGCAAGACAATGATCCCAAACATTATGCTAAAGCAACAAATAAGTTTTTCAAAGCTAAAATATGGTCAATTCTTGAGTGACCAAATCAATCACCTGATCTGAACCCAGCTGAGCATGCCTATTATATGCTGAAGAGAAACCTGAAGTGGACTACCCCCCAAAACAAGCATAAGCTAAAGATGGCTGCAATACAGGCCAGGCAGAGCATCACCAGAGAAGACACCCAGCAACTGGTAATGTCCATTTTTCGCAGACATCAAGCAGTCATTGCATGCAAAGGGTATGCAACATAACTACTTTCATTTACATGACATTGTTGTGTCCCAAACATTATGGTGCCCTGAAATCGGGGGACTATGTATAAACATTGCTGTAATTTCTACATGGTGAAACCAAAATGTATAAAAATGACCTTTATTAAAATCTGACAATGTGCACTTTAACCACATGTGATTTTTTTCTATTATAAATCGCAAATTGTGGAGTACAGAGGCAAATAAATAACTGATGGGTCTTTGTCCCAAACATCATGGAGGGCACTGCATGTTACGACAAACTGATTAATGTAATTTACCGTACGGCTATCTGAATTAGATATGCAGGTTTAGGTTTATTATTGTTGCATATACCAAGATATAGTGAAAAACTTTGTCTTGAATGCTGTCCAAACAGATCAGATATGCCATACACAATTAGCAACAAGTCATGACAGATCACTGGTAATATTAATGCCAAGGATCCCAAAGCTGTCAATCATTTCCATTTCAACACCATTGATGCCTATTGGAGCATGTCCTCCACTGTGCTTCCTGAGATCTTGCTCCTTTGTCTTATTGAGGATAAAGGTTATTGCCCTGACCATATTGTTAAATTCTCTATCTGCTTCCTGTACGCTGCCTAGTCATTGTTTGTGATTTGGCTTACCGCAGTGGTGTCCTGTGCTCTGCTTTGGGCCATAAGTGCTATGAGTAGTGATGTTTTCATGGTCTTGGCGTAAACATTTCCACAAAATTCACAAGATAATTTGTAGCTTTTGATTCATTGCACCCAAGTGGAGCACGGTGACGCTGCGGTAGAGTTGCTGTCTTGCAGCGCCAGAGAACTGGGTTCAATCCTGAGGGCAAAGGACAAGGGTTATTACTGATGTGTCGCTCTCCTCTATTGAGATGGAAAAACTATATTCCTCATTACCTACATAGTTTAAACAGCGTTTTGTGTGCTAGGATCAGTCCTTTGTTAAATTATTGAATTGGCTGACACGCATACAGATATATTTTAACGGTGATGCCACCATTTTGTCTCCTTTGGAAGGTTAGAAGAAGGGTCTTGATCCGATATGTCCCCCATTCCTTCTCTCCACAGATGTGGCCTGTCCTGCTGAGTTACTCCAGCATTTTGTTTTCTATCTTGGAAGATAGAAAGTTGTTAGACCTTTGTTAGACCAAATCACCTTTAATGGTCATACTTCGATGGTATTCGCAGCTGTATTATATATCTCTATTTTGTGTTGCTAACGGCCATTTTTTTTGTTTCTTGCAGAGCACCTTGAAACGATCATATTCTTTGCCGTCAACGTCACTAACAGGTATCTGAAGCAATCACAGCCTATCCTTTGCGTCTGTCTGTTTCATTTTAATAACTATTATAGAGATGGTGACGTAGGCTCGATAATGAAATTGCATATCAATGCGGGAATAGGTGCAGGAGTAGGTCATTCGGCCCTTCGAACCAGCACCGCCATTCAATGTGATCATGGCTGATCATCCACAATCAGTACCCCGTTCCTGCCTTCTCCCCTTATCCCCTGACTCCGCTATCTTTAAGAGCCCTATCTAGCTCTCTCTTGAAAGCATCCAGAGAACCCGCCTCCACCGCCCTCTGAGACAGAGAATTCCACAGACTCACCACTCTCTGTGAGAAAAAGTGTTTCCTCGTCTCCGTTCTAAATGGCTTACTCCTTATTCTTAAACTGTGGCCCCTGGTTCTGCACTCCCCCAACATCGGGAACATGGTTCCTGCCTCTAGCGTGTCCAAACCCTTAATAATCTTATGTTTCAATAAGATCCCCTCTCATCCTAAATTCCAGAGTATACAACCCCACCCGCTCCATTCTCTCAGCATATCACAGTCCCGCCATCCCGGGAATTAACCTTGTGAACCTACGCTGAACTCCCTCAATAGCAAGAATGTTCTTCCTCAAATTAGGGAACTAAATCTCAGAATATCCTGCAGCTCCTCATTATGCAAACTGTGCCGTGAGCTATGGGACTGCTCTTACTGGTTCACGGTGATTCAGGCTTTATATACCTGTAGGAATCAATGCTGATCGATAAAGGACAGTGGTTTTTAATATTGTCGTTTTGACCGTGTGTGTTCAGATATATCTCATTCAATGATGTTGATGCAGATCTTCCTACAATCTAATTGGGATTTGGAGGAGCAGGGTGAAACTACATAAGCAATGCTACATTACACATGAATTTTAATAATACTTCATTGTCACATGTAGCTAGGTACCGTGAAATTCATTTTTTTAGTAAAAATCTTACTACACATAAGTACAATCATGCTTACGTATAACTGCAAGAATGGTAGATGAAACTGTTGATGAATCTTCTGACTTGTTCTCTAAAAACATGACAGAAGATGAGAAGTTTAGTAGATGGACTTGCTGATTGAATATTATGGACGATTTGGGTTGCATTACTGGTGTACTGGGCGAGTGAGATCAAGTTTTGCATAGATTGAACTTTGCCATATATACAGTTCTGGTTCAGTGCTGTCGCCTGCCCATTGGTTTCCTGTGGTGCGAGGATGGGGTTGATGATGGAAAGGAAGTGTCAAGCATTTAGAGTGCATTCTCAGAGAATGTTGTGGTTGACAAATACTTGTTTGGTCATAGTGTTTGAAACAATTAGGGTGATTGATGCAATTAGGTAGTTGTAATGCAGTAATTAAGTTTATATATTTGATTAAACTGTGAGGGAGCTTAAAGTAAAAAGCAGACAGGAACCACGACGGCAGCCGCCCCAAAAGCACCGATGGAGTCTACGCCAACCTTCGATCACCCGTTAACACCATCTCTGTTATCCACTTTCTAATGCATTCCCGACATGCAAGGGCAATTTTACAGAGGCCAATTAACCAATAAACCCGCACGTCTTTGAGATGTGGGAACACCCGGAGGAAACCCACGTTGTCACAGGGAGAACGTGCAAACTCCACACAGACGGCCATTGTGTTGCCCAGACCTTGGAGGAATACATTGCATCCATACTGATTTTTGATTTTGTATTAAATCTTTGTTAACTTGCATACCTGAAATGTTTCACAAATGATTTAACAGTTTTGGCTTCAGTCCAAATTGACACTCGTTGAGACAATGTTCTGAAATGTCAGCATTGCTTCTATTTAGGATAATCAACACTTCAGAGACCTGAACACCATTGTCAATCGATGCATTGGAAATGGCATGTTGCACTGCTTGAAATCCCATCTTTAAATGAGATGTTAAATAAGTAGAGATGATTGAAACCTTAATTCTTAGGAGTAAACTAGACTAAGTGGGATCCGTTGGGTCCCAGCATCACACGGGAGGGCTGGTCCCCCAACGCAATATTCCACCCCTCCACCAATTCCAATATTGGTGGCAGGTGGGCGGGGGGGAGGGGGGGGCTGGGGGGGCTTTCTGGAGCGCTAGTATGGGTGTTGAAGACTGGTTTCCAGAGGGCTAGTATGGACATTGTGGGCCGAATGGATTGTTGGGCTGGCGGCTCAGTCACTCAAGCCTGTTGTGCTGGCAGCTCACTCATGGCTGGTGGGCTGGCAGTTGACTCACGGCTGTTTCTTGAAATTCCATTTCAAGCAGGGTGCAAGGCCACTAAAGACAGCGAGTCGTGACCTCTCCCGCCTCCATCTTGCAGAGACTGAGCCACGCCCACACTTCTAGGTTTTATAGTCCCCCCCCTCCCATCAGAAGGGGCGTGGCCTTCATGGCGTGATTGACAGGAGAGAGAATCTCAACATTTTTTAAACACTAATAACTCTTTTATTTTTCATCGATGGGAAAAATCCTCTTTTCCTGCACAGCGGAGGGGGACTCTGAGTAAGACGGCCAAAAATCACAGCCGTAAGTGGCAGCGTTTTTTCTAAAATCAATATACAGAACAACAGGAAGTGGTGAAGATCAGACTTTTAGTAATATAGATATCACCATCAACTTGTCCTGCACCTCCCATATTGAATGTCCAAGAAAGCACATCAATGTCTCTACTTCCTTAAAGCTTTTTGGAAATTTGGCATGTCCCCAACTTCTACAGATGCGCTGTTGAATGCATTTTATCGGGATGCATCACAGCATGGTTTGGGAGCAACTTTATCCAAGACCGCAAGAAATTGCAGAGGATTGTGGATGCAACCCAGACCGTCACATAAACCAGCCTTCCGTCCATTGAATCCACTTGCATCTTGCACTACTTTGGCAAGGCTACCATCATAATCAAGGACGCGTCGCACCCCAGCCACTCCCCTCTCCCATCAGGCAAGAGTATAAAAATGTGATAACGCACACCTCCAGATTCAGGGTCAATTTCTTCCCAGCCATTACCAGACAACTGAACCGTCCTACCAACAACTAGAAAGCAGAACTGAGCTACTATCTACCTCATTGGAGACCCTTGGATTATCTTTGATTGGATTTTAGTAGACAAACATTATTCATGTTTTTCCTTTATCGTGTATCTGTATACTGGATAGCACGATTACAATGATGTATTGACTTTCCGCTGAATGGTTAACACAACTAAAACTTTTCACTACCCTGTAAACCAAACTAAACAAAAATTATAAACCGTCCTTGTCTGGCATCGGGTGATTTTATTTTTGAGTTGGAGCAGTTAGATTTGGCCAACAGATTAAAACACATCTGTTTGTTGCCTGATTTCTGGAGTTGTAGCTGTGCCAATTGCTTGCTGTCGTTAAATCTTCAAATAGGCAGCAATTACCAAACTGGACACTTGATATTAACCATTTAGATCCAGAAATTCCCTACTTTCCAACTTAACAGTTCCAACCTAATCTTCAGAAATAAATTACCTTTTTTGAATGCAAGTACTTGTATTGTAAAATCCTATAAGAATGCTAGACTTTGTTGCATGTTAATAATGATGCATTAAATAAGTCTTGGGAGCTTTCGGAAAAAGACTGTACGATTAACATTCCTTCATATATAAGGGATTTTAAACTAGCTGAATTTATGTTCATACTAGACTAAGTGGGACCCGCTGGGTCCCATGTTCACACAGGAGGGCGGTCCCCCAATGCAATATTCCACCTCTCCACCAAAACAAGAATTGGATAAGTCTCCAGGTCCGGACAGGATATTCCTTAGGACATTGAGGGAAGTTAGTGTAGAAATAGCAGGGGCGATGACAGAAATATTTCAGATGTAATTTGAAACAGGAATAGTGCCGGAGGATTGGCGTACTGCGCATGTTGTTCAATTGTTTAAAAAGGGTTCTAAGAGTAAACCTAGCAATTATAGACCTGTTAGTTTGACGTCAGTGGTGGGCAAATTAATGGAAAGGATACTTAGAGATAATATATATAAGCATCTGGATAAACAGGGTCTGATTAGGAACAGTCAACATGGATTTGTGCCTGGAAGGTCATGTTTGACTAATCTTCATGAATTTTTTGAAGAGGTTACTCGGGAAATTGATGAGGGTAAAGCAGTGGATGTTGTATATATGGACTTCAGTAAGGCCTTTGACAAGGTTCCTCATGGAAGGTTGGTTAAGAAGGTTCAATTGTTGGGTATTAATGGCGGAGTAGCAAGATGGATTCAACAGTGGCTGAATGGGAGATGCCAGAGAGTAATGGTGGATGGCTGTTTGACAGGTTGGAGGCCAGTGACTAGTGGGGTGCCACAGGGATCTGTGTTGGGTCCACTGTTGTTTGTCATGTACATCAATGATCTGGATGATGGTGTGGTAAATTGGATTAGTAAATATGCAGATGATACTAAGATAGGTGGTGTTGTGGATAATAAAGTAGATTTTCAAAGTTTACAGAGAGATTTATGCCAGTTGGAAGAGTGGGCTGAAAGTTGGCAGATGGAGTTTAATGCTGATAAGTGTGAGGTGCTACATCTTGGCAGGACAAATCAAAATAGGACGTACATGGTAAATGGTAAGGAATTGAGGAATGCAGTTGAACAGAGGGATCTAGGAATAACTGTGCACAGTTCCCTGAAGGTGGAATCTCATGTAGATAGGGTGGTAAAGAAAGCTTTTGGTGTGCTGACCTTTATAAATCAGAGCATTGAGTATAGAAGTTGGGATGTAATGTTAAAATTATACAAGGCATTGGTGAGGCCAATTCTGGAGTATGGTGTACAATTTTGGTCGCCTAATTATAGGAAGGATATCAACAAAATAGAGAGAGTACAGAGGAGATTTACTAGAATGTTGCCTGGGTTTCAGCTACTAAGTTACAGAGAAACGTTGAACAAGTTAGGTCTTTATTCTTTGGAGCGCAGAAGGTTAAGGGGGGACTTGATAGAGGTCTTTAAAATGATGAGAGGGATAGACAAAGTTGACGTGGATAAGCTTTTCCCACTGAGAGTAGGGAAGATTCAAACAAGAGGACGTGACTTGAGAATTAAGGGACAGAAGTTTAGGGGTAACATGAGGGGGAACTTCTTTACTCAGAGAGTGGAATGAGCTTCCAGTTAAGGTGGTGGAGGCAGGTTCGATTTTATCATTTAAAAATGAATTGGATAGTTATATGGACGAGAAAGGAATGGAGGGTTATGGTCTGAGTGCAGGTAGATGGGACTAGAGGAGAATACGTGTTCGGCACGGACTAGAAGGGCCGAGATGGCCTGTTTCTGTGCTGTAATTGTTATATGGTTATTATATGGTTATTCCAATATTGGTGGCCAGTGGGGGCTTTCTGGAGCGTTAGTATGGGTGTTATGGGCTGAAGGGACTGGTTTCCAGAAGGCTTGTATGGTCATTGTGGGCCGAATGGATTCTTGGGCTGGCAGCTCAGTCACTGAGGCCTGGTGGTCGGCAGCTCAGTCACTCGGGCCTGGTAAGCTGGCAGCTCAGTCACTCGGGCCTGGTGGGTTGGCAGCTCAGTCACTCAGGCCTGGTGGGCCAGCAGCTCAGTAACTCGGGCCTGGTGGGCTGGCAGCTCAGTCAGTCGGGCCTGGTGGGCTGGCAGCTCAGTCACTCGGGCCTGGTGGGCTGGCAGCTCAGTCACTCGGGCCTGGTGGGCTGGCAGCTCAGTCATTCGGGCCTGGTGGGCTGGCAGCTCAGGCCTGGTGGGCTGGCAGCTCAGTCACTTAGGCTTGGTGGGCTTGCAGCTCAGTCACTTAGGCATGGTGGGCTGGCAGTCACTTAGGCTTGGTGGGCTGGCAGCTCAGTCACTCACAGCTGGTGGGCTGGCATTTGACTCACGGCTGGTGGGCTGGCAGTTGACTCACTCACGGCTGACACACACACACACACACACACACACACACACACACACACACACACACACACACTCACACACAAACACAAACACACACACACACACACAATGGAGTTACAGATGGAGCAGCAGGACACCAGAAGCCTGTGGCAGGGGCTACGAATTGTGACCAACTACCGGAGCACCCCTCCCTCATCCGCAAGTGCTGGCACCTCCCTAGCTGATGACCTGAACTCCTTTTATGCTCGTTTCGAGAGGGGCAACACCACTCCGGGTCTGCCGACTATCGACAATACCGCCAGCGGGCTGGCTACCGAAGCTGAAGGGAGGAATGTGCACACATTCTTGCTGTCCGAGCACGACGTGAGGAGGGCTCTGACACGGGTGAACACGAGAAAAGCTGCAGGCCCCGATGGCATCTCGGGGCGAGTACTCAAGTCCTGTGCTACGCAGCTAGCTCCAGTGCTCACTACATTATTCAACCTCACCACGGACAAGTCCGTGGTCCCTGCCTGCTTCAAAAAATCCATAATTGTACCGGTACCAAAAATGCCTCCCCAGCCTGTCTGAATGACTACCGTCCGGTGGCCCTTACCTCGGTAGTCATGAAATGCTTTGACAGGCTGGTGAAGAAACACATCTGCGCCTTCCTCCCTCAGAACATGGACCCGTTGCAGTTCACATACCGTCCGAACAGATCCACGGATGATACGGTCTCCCAGGTCTTGCACACCGCTCTCTCCCATCTGGACAGCCAGAAGGGTGGCTACGTGAGGATGCTGTTCATAGACTACAGTTCAGCCTTCAACACGATAGTCCCCACCAGACTGGCCGGGAAGCTAATGGAATTGGGGCTCAACACCTCCCTGTGTGCCTGGGTCCTGGACTTTCTCACCACCAGGCCCCAGGTAGTCAAGATGGGAGGGAATACATCGAAGTCCCTCACCCTGAGCACAGGATCGCCACAGGGTTGGGTCCTCAGCCCCCTATTGTACTCCCTGTACACACATGACTGTGTGGCTAGGTTCAGCTCCAACTCAATAATTAAGTTTGCTGATGACACTGGTGGTGGGCCTGATCTCAGAAGGCCTACCGGGAGGAGGTGGCTGATCTAACACTCTGGTGCCAGGATAACAGCCTCCTCTTGAACATCAAAAAAATGAAGGAGCTGATCATGGACTTTAGGAGGGCACATCATCCGAGGACGTACACTCCATTGAGGATAAATGGGGATCCTGTGGATAAGGTGAACTGTTTTAAATATCTGGGAGTCCACATCTCCGAGGATATGACATGGACATCACACGCCTCAGCACTCGTGAGTAAGGCAAGGCAGCGCCTTTACCACCTCAGGCAATTGAGGAAATCCAGAGTGTCTCCGAGGATCCTCCAGTGCTTCTACGCAGCGGCGGTGGAAAGCATCTTGTCCGGGAACATTACCATCTGGTTTGGGAATTGCTCTGCCAAGGACAAGAAGGCTCTGTAGAGAGTAGTGCGTTCGGCCGAACGCACTATGGGAACTTCACTTGCCCCCCTGCAGGAACTATACATCAGGAGGTGCAACTCCAGAGCCAACAATATCATGAGAGACCCCTTCCACCCCTGCAACGGACTGTTCCAGCTGCTACGGTCAGGCAAACGCCTCCGTTGCCATGCGGTGAGAACGGAGAGGTTGAGAAGGAGTTTCTTCCCAGAGGCCATTCGGACTGTAAACGCCTTTCTCACCAGGGACTAACTCTACTGATCGTTTTCCCTTCCATTATTTATTATGTAAAAGAATATGTGTGTTATGATTGTGTTTATAGTTTGTCTGGTTGTTTGTCTTCTGCACAAAAGTCCGCGAGCATTGCCACTTTCATTTCACTGCACATCTCGTATGTGTATGTGACAAATAAACTTGACTTGACTTGACTTGACACTCACACCATCCATCGCACACTCTCACACAACATATATATGACAGTAAAACTCTCCTGAATCTACTCACGAGATTGAGCACGGCCTCTCCCCTCAGCGGGACGTCCGCAGTGAGCGGGATGTCCGGAATGAGCGCGACCTTCAGTTCAAGCAGCACAGCACAGTGCAGACCAACCCTTCAATTCAGTTCAAGCAGCAGAGTGCAGACCATCCCTTCAACAGGGCTCTCGCTTAACTTTTTTCCCCTGTTGCCAGCCGGGCAACTTTGGCAGCTTTTTAGGTTGTCAAATGACAGTTTAGGTGGTCATTTAAGATGGCTTGCAATGACGCGTGTGATAATGTGCTCGGACGAAGTGCGTAGTTACCAGTCGGAATTATACTCAATGATGCATTCACATATTATTTCTGCTTCAAATAAAGTCACAAACTAAACATATTCACCAATCAAGACATGATATATCCCACAATGACATGCAGCAAAATTATAAGACAGTATCTCAACTCTTTTTACACATTGCAATTAATGCAATTTCTATTAGTTCCTTCCACTTCCAAACTAAAATGTGGTTGGATTATTCAGCGTATGATCAACCTGTGTCAATAAATCCTGGACCATGGCAACGTATATGCTTAACCATGCACACTACAGATTGATGCAAGCATGTTTTCTGCGAATGACCGAAAATTACCATAACATGGCCATAGCATGGGTCGTTATTGCTATTGGTACAGAAATACTCTCGCTTCCCACATAATTTATCCACAACAAAATATACAGGTTGCAAGGAAATTTCTATAGGCATTTTATGATAATAGCTGTTAAAACCGACTATACCCATCTGACAGGTTAAACATTCCACTAACTGACCAGAGCTGGCCAAAGGACATAACTGCAGCAAATGTTCTTTTGGTAATATTTAAAGGTGTCAAGACGCCACATTACCGGACATTCAGATTAGATGTACGTGTTGTGAACAGCAATACCCAGTTTGAAAGCACTAGATTTAAAAAAAATTATTGATAGACGCTGTTTCCATCATTCCCACTTCAGAATTAACATTAACATTTCAACTGAAATATCTCCTGACCAAATTTGTGATGTATATGATCGACTGTAGAAGTAAAACCTCGATAAATCCAACGTATAGTTGTGAATGTTGCTCATTAAATAATTACAGTACTGATACTCCATATTAAGAGCATTGATTTGCCGTTAAAATGAATTCTGTAATAACGTGTCAACGGCAGCAGTGACAATCGAACACTGCGGTTTTAATGCTTCACATGTTCACAATTTAATTAATCCATCTTTATGGACTAAAACAAATAATAACATTGGGAATTAAAACACATTTGATTGCATTCCGTTATCAAACATAGTCAATGTTCGCTCTGAAGACATTTCCAGCACAATAGGGTCAGGGAGGGGGGGTGTGTGTGAATCAGTGCGGGGTGGATAGATGGCGGGGGTGGGGGGTTAAAAGGCAGTCGGTGCAGAATGGATGGATTGAGGCAGATGAATTAGTATGTGTTGGTTGGAGTTGGTAAAATTGTGAGGGGAGAGCACGGGAGATGTCAGTGGTGTTGAATGGGGGGGGTTCAGTACGGGGTGAATGGGGGTAGACAAAAGTGCTGAAGAAACTCAGCGGGTGAGGCGGCATCTATGGAGCGAAGGAAATGGGCAACGTTTCGGGTCGAGACCCTTCTTCAGACTGTTCCCCCCCATTCTTCTTGAATGGGAGAATCAGTACAGGATGGATGGGGTGGGGGGGAGATCAGCGCAGGATGAATGGGAGGGGGGTGGGTCAGTACAGTGTGGATCGGAGGGTCTGTGCAGGATGAATGGGGAATCACTACAGGATGAATGAGGGGAAGGTGCAGGGTAAATGGAGGGTGGGTCAGTACGGGATGAATGTGTGGATTAGTACAGGATGGATGGGGGATCAGTACAGGATGGATGGAGGAGAAGTGCAGGATGGATGGGAAGGGGGGTAAGTACGGGATGAATTGGGGGACCACTGTAGGATGGATGGGGGGGTGGCAGGAGGATCAATGCGAGGTGGACAGGGTGATCAGCGCAGGATGAATAGCTGGGGGGGGGGGTTAGATGGGGAGGGGAGCACAGGGGATGTCAGTGAGGACTGAATAGATGCGGGAATGGGGATCAGTGCGGGATGGAGAGAAGGGGTCCCAGGATTAGGAGGGGGAGTGGAGGGGGCGTACAAGAGAGCGAGAGAGAGGGGGGCGAGGTGGGGAGGGAGGAAGGTCAGCGGTCCTCGGACAACATCGCCCCGCTGCCTTGGCCGTTGGGATCTCCTCGCCACCGCCTCCCTCCTCCGCCAGCCAACAGCAAGGTGCGGGGCCGAGCGGTGCAGCTCGGATCCTTTAGCTATAGGATCTTTGGTGCAGCTGCTTCAGAAGGGTCGGAGCGAATGACGGGCCCCGCACAGCGGCAGCGACAGCGGCTCCATCTCCTCCTCCTCCCTGATAGCGGCCGCTGGTTGCAAATCCGCTAACGGCGCTTTCAAAACAAACCCTCCCGTACTCCGCGGCCACCCCCTCCCTCCCTCCTCCCAGCCTCGGCGTGCGGGAGGGTTTGTTTTGAAAGCGCCGTTAGTGAATATGCAAGCAGCGGCCCTTATCAGGGCAGGCGGCGGGCTGGAGGAGGAGGAGGTGGAGCTGCTTTTGCGGCCGCTGCTGCCGCTGTGCGGGGCCCGTCACTCGCTCCGACCCTTCGTCACCCCGCATCTAGTATCTTTGCCCCGCAATACAGCCGTCGCCGACACGAAACGTCGCGTTCCTTTTCTCCAGAGATGCTGCATGACCCGCGGAGTTACTCCAGTTTTTTGTGTCTATTTTTGGTACAAACCAGTATCTGCGTGCCAAGCCGTGCAAAATGACATGGCCTTTAGGTTGCCCAGCAGCACTTTGGGTGGTCAATGGTATGAAACTGCACTTGAATTTGGTGGCCTTGCACCCTGCATGAAGTGGTATGAAACTGCATTTGAATTTCGTGGCCTTGCACCCTGCTTGAAGTGGTTGGAAACTGCACTTGAATTCGGTGGCCTTGCACCCTACTTGAAGTGGTAGGAAACTGAACCTGAATTTGGTGGCCTTCCACCTGCTTGAAGTGGTATGAAACTGCACTTGAATTTGGTGGTCTTGCACCCTGCTTGAAATGGTAGGAAAATGGATTTGAATTTGATGGCCTTGCACCCTGCTTGAAATGGTATTTCAAGGAATAGCCGTGTCAACTGCCAGCCCACCAGCCGTGAGTGTGCTGCCAGCGCATCAGGCTTGAGGGACTGAGCTGCCACCCCAAGAATCCATTTGGCCCACAATGTGCATACTAGCCCTCTGGAGACCAGTAGTCCCTGCAGCCAACAACACCCATACCAGCGCTCCAGAAAAATGTTCCCAAAGTTGGGCGAGCCCAGAACCAGTGGCCACAGTCTTAGAATAAAGGGGAGGTCATTTAAGACTGAGGTGAGAAAAAACATTTTCACCCAGAGAGTTGTGAATTTATGGAATTCCCTGTCACAGAGGGCAGTGGAGGGCGTCACTGGATGGATTTAAGAGAGAGTTAGATAGAGCTCTAGATAGAGAGTTAGATAGAGCTCTAGGGGCTAGTGGAGTCAAGGGACATGGGGAGAAGGCAGGCACAGGTTATTGATAGGGGACGGTCAGCCATGATCACAATGAATGGTGGTGGTGGCTCGAGGGGCCGAATGGTCTCCTCCTGCATCTATGTTTCTATGTTTCTGCACTGGCAATTAGCAGCGTATGATGTCACAATGGAACCTCATTTACATAAACTGCCCATAAGCAAGTTTTCCACCCCACAGTGACATCACAATGGGATCTAATTTACATTTAAAAAAACTCCCTTTTAAAAAACACAGCAGCGTTCCCCCATTACATCACAATGGGATCTTATTTATAGTTTAAATAAAACCCCCAGTTTTAAAAAACACTAGCTTCCACCTCGCAATGACGTCAAGGGGGGTAGGGAGGGGAGAGGGGTTATGGAGGGAGGGAGTGATTGAGGGTAGGGGAAATGAGAGGGAGGGAGTGGGGGAAGAGAAGAGAGGGGAAAGAAGAGGGAGGGTGAAAATGAGGGGGAGGAAGTATTGGGGGTGAGGGGGAATGGAGGAGGATAGGGATAGGAAGAGGGATGGAGAGGTGGACTTGGGGAGGGTTAACGTGACTCGTGTCACAACGGGGATCTTTGGCATCACAACGGGAACCCATCAACCATGCCTGTGCAGTTGTTGGGTTTGGGGTGAGTGGTGGAATATTACGTTCGGGGACCAGCTCTCCCATGTGACAGGGACCCAACTAGTCCAATTTGGTCTAGTATCATCATATCTATATAATTAAAAGTCTCATCTTGACCACTTCCTGTCTGCGCTGTATATTGATTTTTTGAAAAAACGCTACCATAAATCGCTATGATATTTGGCCTTCTTACTCACAGTCCTCCATTGCTGAGCAGGCCCTGAGGATTTTTCCCATCGATGAAAAATAAAGTTATGAGTGTTTTAAAAAAAAAACCTTGAGATCCTCTCGCCTGTCAATCATGTGTGTGTGTCTGTGTGTGTGTGTCTGTGTGCGAGTCTGTGTGTGAGTCTCTCTCTCTCTCTCTCTCTCTCTCTCTCTCTCTCTTCGGGGGAATGCGACTTTTTCTTGTCGTATCCCCCTTCTCTGCCTCCGTCTGCGCTGAGGCCTAATGGCGGAGCTGGCGGTCACCAACTGCGACCGACCTCGAGGCTCCGGAGGCAGAGCCAGCCAGGACTTACAACGCGAGGCTGGCCGACTTCGGGGCTGAGGCGGCGGCGGCCCGACTCGCTGATGCGGCGTTCCAGCTTTCGGCAGCGGCACGATTCGGAGCTGAGGCAGCGGGACTCGGAGCTGAGGCAGCGGGACTCGGAGCTGAGGCAGCGGTGGCCCGACTCACTGAGGCGGCGATCCAGCTTTCGGCAGCGGCCTGACTCGGAGCTGAGGCTGTGGCGGGCCGACTAGGAGCGGAGACGGCGTTCCGGCTTTCGGCAGCGGCGACATCACTACGGAGGTCCGCTGGACTGGAGGGCGGCATCTTCGGCCTGGATCGCCTCAGCGCAGAGGGAGTACAAGGAGGGAAGAGACAGAGACTAAGACTTTTGCCTCCATCACAGTGAGGAGGTGCTTGGTGAACTCACTGTGGTGGATGTTAATTTGTGTTTGTTGTATGTTTTGTTATTTATTGTTGTGTATGACTGCAACAAAATTTCGTTCAGACCGAAAGGTCTGAATGACAATAAAGGAATCGAATCAAATCAAATCAAATCAAAAAGTCTGATCTTGTATATATGTGTGTGTGTGTGTGTGTGCGCGTGTGTATATATGTGGTTGTCGTTACATCTTTGCAAAAACACTACGCGATGACGGTAACATTTTTACATATTCAGATTGACATTTTTCTTGTCGAGGCCGGGAGCACCTTATCTGAACATTTTATGCTTTATTTCTCGACTCAATATTGATTAAAAGTCTAAAAAAAATCAAAAGACTTTAAAATTAAAACCACCAGTTTCAATGGCTCAGCTAGCAGATATGAGCCTCAATTAAGATTTCATCCTATATTTGACACGTTATTCGCAATTAAAACGTTAAAAATGCCAACTTTCACAAGTTGGTGGACTATGCCTCCTGTGGGGGTTATGGGTAGGGAACGGGTGCGTTGGGTAAGCAGACCCAACGGGTCTGCACTTGGTTTAGTGCATTACTAAAACTCATCTTGTTTGTTATTATGTCTGTGTGTGTGTGTCTGTGATGAGTGTGATCCTGGAATTACGCTGAAACGGTACATGAGAGTACTATGTTTGGCCCACTTACCCACCATTGTTCTGTGGTGTGGTGTATCAAATTTCGTTCAGATTGATGATATATTTTACAAGTTATGCACATTTTAAACTTTACAGAATCTGTTTGACAAAAATCACTTCAACTTGCACTGCCAGTTATCAGCGTATGATGTCACAGTGGGATCTCAAATTTTATTTACATAAAATACTTGCCCTGCCCGTTACAATGTTAACAAATGACAGGGTTCCCAGCGCAATGAGATATTTGTTACATTGTTGTAAGGAGAGGGAGGTAGTTGGTGGGGGGGGGGGGAGGATGATTGTTGTTTAATGTTATTTAAACATCGTGTTTAGAGGGGGAATGAGATAGGGGGGAGGTGAGGAGTGGGGGTGCAGGGAGATAGAGGGAAAGGAATGGGGTATGGAGGGGAGAGGGGTTATGGAGGGAGGGAGTGACTGAGGGTTGGGGAAAGGAGATCGAAGGAGTGGGGAGGGAGGAGGAGAGGGGAAAGAAGAGGGAGGGTGAAGAGAGGGTGGGAGTGCTTGGGGATGAGAGGAAACGAATAGAAGTTGCAGTGGCAGTTACAGCTATGACATCACAATGGAATCTCATTTATATAAACTGCCCATTAGCAGTGTTCCAGCCCTCAATTACATCACAATGGAATCAGCAGATTCCACCTCAAGGGGGGTTGGGAGGGGAGAGGGGTAATGGAGGGAATGAGATTTAAAACAAAATCTGTTTTAATCAATTTCTTGGGGGGAGGTGGAGCTGCTTACAGAGTGGTGTAGGTTCTCACAACCTCACCCTCAATGTGGACAAGATGAAGGAGATGTTGATTGATTTCAGGAGGGCTGGCAAACACCATCATACACAGCTGCACATTGACGGTGCTGCTGTGGAGACGGTCAGCAGCGTGAAGGTCCTGGGAGTTCACTTAGCGGACGACCTGACCTCAACGACCAACACCACAGCAGTCATCCAAAGAGCGCAGCAGCGGCTCCATCACCTCCGGAGACTCAGAAAAGTAGGTCTCCCCACTGTTCACCTTACCACCTTCTACAGGGGTACCATTGAAAGCATACTGACATACGGCATCACTTCCTGGCTTGGGAGCTGCAAGGCCTACGAACAAAGACAGCTAAACAGGATGGTGAAGACAGCCAGCAGGATCATTGGTGCCCCCTTCCCTTTCCTGTTGGAGATCTACCAGAAGCACTGCATCTGCAGAGCCATCTGCATCATTAAGGACCCTTACCACCCCTCCCACTCCATCTTCTCCCTCCTGCTATCCTGGAAGTGGTACAGGAGTATCAGCTGTAGAACCAGCAGGATGCTAAACAGCTTCTTCACACAAGCAATAAAAATGGTTAACGGACTGTGTCCCCTCCCCATACACACACACACCCACATCTAACCCCCCCCCCCCCCCCCCCCCCCCCCCAACACTTTGACAGCTAGTCACCTGTCAAGGTGAAGCCACTGAACAGCACTTTAAATTGTTCCTATGTTCGGGATCGATTGTTCTGTCTGAATGTCTGTTTTAGTTCTATTTTAGAGATGATAATTTTTAACTTGTAGGTATATATTTCTGTTTTTATTGCACTGATGACAAAACTGATGAGAAACAATTTTTCATTTCTTCTATGTATGCAAGTACTCTGAAATGACAATAAAGTGAATACTGAATACATTTCCAAAAATAATTGTGGTTTTCATTGGAGGGTGGAATAGGGGTGAAGTTTCATTTACAAAAAAAAAAATCCCATAATTTTCTGGGGAGGGCGGGGGGGGGGGGGAGTTGAGCGCCGACGTCGCCCCCCCTCCCACGTGGGGACGATTGATTGGCTCCGGGGAGTGCAGGCTGAGGGTAGGGGAATGGAGAGGGAGGGAGAGAAGGGGAGGAGGGGAAATGTTATTTTAACGTTGTGTTTGGTGGGCGAGTGAGATAGGGGAGAGGTGAGGAGTGGGGGAGCAGGGAGATAGATGTAGAGGAGGAGGGTAGGGATGGGAGAGGGGTTATGGAGGGAGGGAGTGACTGAGGCATGAGGAAAGGAGGGAGAGGTGAGGGAGGGAGTGGGTGAGGGTAGCAGGAGAGGGGAAAGAAGGGGGGGGGGTGAAGAGGAGGGGGTGGGGATGAGGGGAAATGATCCGCGCCTGCGCAGTTGGGGGCTGTGGGTGAGCGGATAAATTTTGCACTGGGGAAAGGGTTGCGTTGGTGAAACGGGTGAGTGGTGGAATATTGCGTTTGGGGAATGGGACCCAACGGGTCTGACTTGGTCTAGTATATATCTATCTATATATTGCAATTGGGAGGCTGAAGAGGAGGGGGAGGGAGTGCTGGGGGATAAGGGAAATGAGCCGCCACAATACAGTTAGGGGCTATGGGTGAGTGGTGGAATATTGCGTGAGGGAATGGGTTGCGTTGGAGGAACGGGTGAGTAGTGGAATATTGCATTGGGGAAACGGGTTGCGTTGGGGGACCAGGCCTCCCGTGTGACAGGGACCCAACGGGTCCCACTTGGTCTAGTATATATAACTAAAAGTCTCATCTTGTTTGTAAGTATGTATGTGTGTTCCACAAATACAGCCAAAACGGCACACGACAGCGCAACAATTTTAGTTGTTACCATTCACCTGCGGTGTACAGTATCAAGTTTTGTTATATTTGATAAAGTAAATCACTTTATAAACTTTAATGAACTTTATACTGTGAATGGGACAAGTTTCAATGTGGCAGTCGCTCTTGCGCAGTGCGCTCCCACTTGCCGGACCCGTCAACCGAGCCTGCGGAGTTGGGAGAGGTTTGCCGGGCCCGGTATTCGCACGTGTGCAGTTGGGGGAAGGGTTGCTGGGCACGGCGGCGGCGCGCCCAGAAGGAATGAAAAGACTGAATTTAAAAAAAACAATGTCTCGAGGATCTCTGACATCACAACGGGGACCCAACGTGTCGTCTGGTACACATTAAAAATGGCAGTAGAACTTTAAACTCCCTTAAGTCTGCTCTGCGATTTGATTTGATCATGGCTAATCGGATTGTAAAAAAAGCTCCACATATTTAGCTTGCCAGGTATTGATCTGAGAAATGGGATCTACATGCATTTGGAAAGGCTTTATCGTCTCAAATGACTATCAAACCATCAAATGTATTTAGAATAACGCAGACCACCAAAGAATAGAGTTCTGAATTGTAGAAGAATTCAAGAATGGGAGGACATAGGTTTAAGGTGAGGGAGGGATAGATTTAATAGGAATCTGAGGGGCAACTGTTTTTACACAAAGGGTGGTAGCTATATGTGACAGGCGGGCAGAGGAGGTTGCTATCACAATGTTTAAGAAACATTTGGCCAGACACATGGGTAGGAAAGGTTTTTGCAGGATATGGGCCAAATGCAAGCAGGTGGGACTCGTGTGGATGGGGCAAGTTGATTGGTGTGGCCAAGTTGAGCTGAATGGCCTGACTCCACACAACAACATACTAAGAAAACACAAGTTTAGAAAACGTAAGTAGTTAAGAGGATAAATGTGATTTGGGCTTATGTTACAAGTGTGCTCTATCCCTTGTGGTTATAATTGGAATGAAACGTGTTCTATTGGTTTTGTGGAAGATCTCATTGTAATGTAAGTTGCCTGATCTCTTCCGCTGTAAAAACTAGATTTATGAGTAGTGAGCTTCCAACATGCATTGGGAGTGATTGTTTGCATCCTCTGCTTTTAGTATTTTAAAACAGTTTTGTTTATTGCTGTTTTTAAATGGCATATTTATAACTGTATGCGGACGGGTTGTCGAAAGACGAGAAGCTGAAGCAAAGAAGTGGAATCCAAGATACCGAACGGAAATGACGCAGTGTAGCCAAATAACCGAACGGATGCGACGCCGAAAAGCCAATTAATCAAACGGACGCGACGACGAAAAGCCAAATAGCGGACATAACGTCTCTGGGAACGTGGTTTGTCCAGGACCTTGTCCGCAATTGGTCCAGACCCCCGCGTCCATCTCATCAGTGGCCGGGGGAGACGGGAGGGTGGGAGGGGATTAATTTTCCTTTGTTGCTTTTGGACTGCCAAAGATCATAGAGCGGATTATTGTTGTAAGCGTTGATCTACCACGGGGCTTGGGGTTAAGAGGCTGGGATCCCCCCTCCCCCTCCCCCCCCCTTCTCTCCCCCCCCTCTCTCTCCCCCCCCTTCTCTCTCTCCCCCTCTCTCTCTCTCTCCCCCTCACTCTCTCTCCCCCTCTCTCTCTCCCCCCCTTTCTCTCCCCCCCTTTCTCTCCCCCCTCTCTCTCTCCCCTCCCCCTCTCTCTCCCCCCCTCTCTCTCCCCCCTCTTCTCCCCCCTCTTCTCCCCCCCTCTCCCCTCCCCCCTCTCTCCCCTCCCCCTTCTCTCCTCTCTCCCCTCCCCCTTCTCTCCTCTCTCCCCTCCCCTCTCTCTCCCCCTCCCCTCTCTCTCCCCCTTCTCTCTCTCCCCCACCCCCCTCTCTCTCCCCCCCTCTGTCTCTCCCTTCCCCACTTCCCCCTAATTTCGGGAATGCCAAGAGAGAGAGAACAAAAGAGATAGATAAATAGATAGATAGATGAGAGAGAGGGAGGGAAAGGGAGCGAGAAAGAACGAGAGAGAGAGAGAGAGTGATTCCAATCTCTTAACCCCAAGCACCGTGGTAGATCAACGCTTACAAAAACAATCCGCTCTTTGGCAGTCCAAAAGCGGCGAAGGAAAATTAAAAATCCCCCTCACCCTCCCGTCTTCCCCGGGCAGTGATGTGATAGACACGGGGGTCTGGACCAATCGCTGTCAAGGTCTCAGACAAATCCCGACCCCGGAGACCTCATGTCCGTTATTTGGGTTTTTGAGTTGCGTCCATTCGGTTATTTGGCTTTTGGCGACGTGTCCGTTTGGTTATTTGGCTTTTCGGCGTTGTGTTTGTTGGGTTATTTGGCTTTTCAGCGTCGCGTCCGTTCGGTTATTTTGCTTTTCGGCGTAGTTTCCGTTCGGTATCTTGGCTTCCACTTTTCCGCTTCGGCTTCTCGTCCTTCGACGCCCCGTCCGGGTACCATTTATAACACAGTGGGAATAAAATGAAAGCATTTGGTGTCTGCTTTTAGTAATAAACTAATTTTGATAAATTGTGCTAATGTATTTGTAAATGCTCTAGGTGTCATTCTTGATTTTATTAAGCATTCAGCGAAGCTTTGTGATGGGTTTTCAGGCTTGTGTGGTGCTGGTTGCATCTACCAGAGCATCTTCCTTTCTTGGTTTAAACATTCACCCATTGCCTTGGTTCATCATCCTATGTAGTGCCTTGTTTTTAAAAGTCTTTCCCCTTGATTTGTAACCTCTCTGTAGTTCCTTCCGCCTTGCTTCTCCACACTCTTTGGCCCCAGACTCTTCCTTGATCTGTTTTTCCAGTTCTAACCGGCATATTTTTTCAGTATTCTACCATTGGCTACCGTGCCTACAATTGCCAGGGCCCGTAGCCTCAATTTCTGCACTAAATCCTTCTGGCTTCATGATACTACTTAAAACCTTTCCCTGAAGCATTGTCATCTGTCCAAAGTCTCTGACTGGCTTGGCATAAAATGTTGTTGATATTAATTTTATCAAGCGCTCTTTTTCTCAGAAGTCTTTCTTGGTACTCTCCTCAAAATGTTTTTCTTTAAATACCCTCTTGATTTACTTCCAAACCCAAAAAGATTTTCAGTCCTATTATAATTATTTTAATTCTTACAGTTCGTAATTTAATCTTGTATTATTTCTGTTGTACATCTTCTTCATTATTTCTCCTTTGCTTCGTGTTTTCGTATGTTACTTATAATGGAGGTGAAGTTTGCACATATCTGAAAGCTTGAAATATTGGCAGCATAGATATAATGAAACTTCATTGTGTTGTTTTTAATCCACAAGTTTTAATTTACTAAACAGTATCCCAAATTGTGTGCTTTAGATGTATTGTTCGCTCTGCTTTTCAACTTTATTTTGTCTTTTATGTCTGTTCAAACATGTTCTTCCCCTTTTATCTTCTAGAGAATAGCGGCATTTCTACACAGACTGAATCAGTTTTAAAACTCGTAACCAAAACGCTCCCTTCGGGTTCTCTGAAAATGTGCGGCAAAGTCCAGCGGCAC
The DNA here is from genome assembly GCF_010909765.2 of Amblyraja radiata. Lineage (NCBI taxonomy): Eukaryota > Metazoa > Chordata > Chondrichthyes > Rajiformes > Rajidae > Amblyraja > Amblyraja radiata. The sequence goes on along the minus strand of NC_045970.1, from coordinate 35,926,476 downwards.
CATTCCTTCCCTCCTTGTCCAGGTCGGAAAAACTCGATGAGTGCCATGAAAACCAGGTTAACAACAGGGTTGCACATCTCGTGTTCAAAGGAGAAAAGAAAACGTAATCTAATAGATGACGATGATCGGAGAAAGAAACGCGTTTCCCTGCCCCATCAGATAGATGCTCCGTTCCATAAGAAAAGACGTGAAAGCAGGATCACTGACAAATATGGCAGTGACGTGACTGAAAATATTTGCAACGGAGTGCTGAAAGATCACAATAATGGTGTATTGGAAAATGAGGACACAGCCCTTGAAGCTGATGAATTTCCAGAAACTGGTTGTTTGCCTTTGGATTCATTGTTGGATGAGAAACTATTGAGTCACATCCCTCCAAATGCATACACACGGACGCTGACAGAGGAGAAAGCCAAGACGGCCCTGGACAGTGCAATTTCTTCAAAAGAAAATAGATCTAGGCTCCTGGGGAGACATCCCTTGGCATCCTTAGACAGCAAAAGGACACAAAAACTTGAATCTAGCTCTTTAGCTGTTTTGCCTTCGGATGAGGACGGTAAGTCATCGGTACCATCTCAAGAGCTTGAACAGTACACCACTGTCCAGTCATCGGAGAGCACTGAAGACCCAGAGAAGAAAGAAAGGGACAGATACAGTGGCATGAACAGTGACGATGAACTCAGCTGCAATTTAGATAGTGATGACGATGATGAAACTTTGTTGGCTTTGGACGAACTCCTAACGCTTCAGAACAAACCAATACCTGCAACACCAGAGAAATCTGCCATTTCTTTTACGTCGTTGAGCCCAAACACACCAGTGGCTTCGATGACTGTAAGTTTGGAAAAAAAATTAATAGTTCTATATTTGTATTTCCCAATTTTACTTTGTATTAACGTTTACAACATAGTACTGACTGAGATTTTTTTAATAATGGTGGTTAAGGCTAACACTTGTAAAGACTTTGTTGTCACATGTTCCAAGGTAGAATGAAATGCTTTGTTTTGCGTACAACCCAGTTCACCGAACAGTTCTATCTTTCTGTCTGCTGCCGTACATGGCAGCAGGTGCACCACGCCCCCCCCCCCCCCCCCCTGGGTCCTCCTGGGTCCCCCTTCATTCTCAACAGTCATTCTCAACAGCCCCCCTACTGGGTCCCCTCATCTTTGCTTTGTTGCATTGTTAATCATAAAAAATGCTTTAGTTGGAAGTTGTACGAGGAAAAAATACAACCTAGAATTTGCTGGACTCTGTAATACCTGTTTAAATAATTGTTCCTTTTCAACATCAATGAAAACTTACTGTGTGCAGCTCTCCTGAACCCATTTAAAATCTCTGGAAGAGAGAACGTACGTTACGTCTACAGCTTTATTGATCTGTGGAAAAGGTTTGACTTCAAATAAACATAGCTGTGTTCTTCATCCATTTAAGAAGCAGTTGCCTCTACCAGTGAGCTTATCCAATTGAGAAACTTGCCTATATATACTAAAGTGGTTTGCACCTGGCTACCAATGCCACCCATTGTGGCAGTCTAGGTATTAAACCTAGGCTGGAAACCTGTATGGATGAGGCTACAATAATTTAGTTCATAGGGGAAGTACGAGCATAGATGCTGGGTGATTTTCCTTTGCAATGTTATGTATTAGAAGTCAACCTTTGTGCTTCCAAGCCAAGCCTCTGATTTCAGCAATGCATTTGACAAGGTTCCTGCAGGTAGGCTGCTCTGGAAGGTTAGATTGCAATGGGATCCAAGGAGAGATAGCTGACTGGGTAAAAAATTGGCTTCATGGAAGAAAGCAGAGGGTGAAGGTGGAAGGTTTCTCTTCGGACTGGAGGCCTGTGACTACTGTTGTGCCTCGGGGTTCGGTGCTGGGCCTACTGCTGTTTGTTATCTATATCAATGATTTGGATGAGAATGTACAAGGCATGATTAGCAAGTTAGCAGATGACACAAACGTAGGTGATATTGTGGATAGTGCGGATGGTTGTCAGAATTGGAGTAGGTTCTTGATCTACTGGGCAGGTGGGCTGAGGAATGATTGATGGAATTTAATACAGAGAAGTGTAAGGTGTTGCATCTTGGGCAGTCCAACAAGGGCAGAACCTACACAGTGAATGGCAGGGTTCTGGGGAGTGTTACAGAGCAGAGGGGTCGAGGAGTGCAAATACACAGTTCCTTGAATGTGGCATCATGGGTAGATAGGGTGGTCACGAAGGCTTTCAGCACATTGGCCATCTGTCAGTATTGAGTACAGAAGTGGGGAGGTCATGCCACAGTTGTTTAAGACATTGAGGCCACATTTAGAGTATTGTGTTCAGTTTTGGTCACCATGTTATTGGAAAAATGTTGTCAAGATGGAAAGGGTGCATAGAAGATTTACAACAATGTTGTCAGGGCCCGAGGGCCTGAACTACAAGGAGAGGTTGAGCAGGCTCAGACTTTATTCCTTAGAGTACAGGAAAATGAGGGATGATCTTAAAGAGGTGGACAAGATCATGAGAGGAGTGGTGGGTGTAGGGAATGAGCTTCCAGAGGAGCTAGTTAAAGCAGGTACTATCATTGCTTTTAAGAAACATTTGGACAGGTACATGGATATGATAGGTTTAGAGGATTATGGGTCAAGTGCAGATGGGACAATTTACAATTTTACAAAAACCAATTAACCTACAAACCTGTATGTCTGTGGAATATGGGAGGAAACCGGAGCACCTGTAGAAAATCCATGCGGTCACAGGGAGAACATACGAACTCCATACGGACAGCATCCATAGTCAAGACCGAACCCGGAACTCTGGCGCTGTAAAGCAACAACTCTACCGATGTGACACTCTGCCGCCCTCTAATTTCTCCATCTGAGGAACTGTCCCAACCCGAAAAGTCGCCTATCCATGTTCTCTGGAGATGCTGCCTGTCCCGTTGAGTTAGTCCTACACCTTGTCTTTTCTTTTAAACCAACATCCGTGGGTTCTTTGTTTTTACATGGAGAGTGCAGTGTATGAAATCATTTAAAATGTTTTTCGTGTATCCGAGATTAATTGATGGGTTTCTGCCTCCTATTCTAGCCTTTCAGGTAGACCCGAAGTCCATGTTTTGATTTATACTCATTGGCTGCCCTGCAATTGATTGAGCTCTGCCCAACACCAATAATCCACTATCTGATTCTTTGGAAATCCCTGGCATATAAACTGTCCACTGACGTTTATTACAAACCTACTGATTCCCACAGCTAACTAAGACTACATCTCTTTCCACCCTGTCCCTTGTAAGGCAGCAGCCCTACCACTGCGCCACTATGCTGACCACAAAAAATGATAATTTGAGCCTAGAGATGGATGGTAAAGGGCCTTTGTTCTATCTAAGACTGTATCTAAACAGGTCAGAATAGGGGGGGGGGGGGGATAATCACTTGATTCAGATAATCAGAAACTAAATTATTGAAATCATGTGGCTATTAATGTTTAAATGCACTTAAATATAGCAAGTAATTTTATGGCTGTGTCATTATTCTGAATCTCCATATTCCGTGATTAACCTCAAACACTCAAAGAAGAGTGTGCAATTAATTCACGTGATCAGGAAACAAATCTCTGCTCCTAGACGTGCAGCTTGGTCTATTTTAGTGTGAAAATAAACTTCAAATTAGTACTTAACCTTTTATCCTAAAAAGTCTTTTAATACCATTTCATTTGAATCCCAGTTCAAAGTTATCAAGCAGACAAGTTATTCAAATGGCTTGGAACGTCTTCTTAAAGAAAAGAAGCAGTCGGAGAGGTGAGTGCTCGTTATCCTTCTACCATGGCTGAAGTTTTATTCTTGGAGCTATTGTCATTGGCATTTTGTGACTAAAATCCAAAGCCTTTTTAAAAACCATAATTTTGATCTCACCTCCAATTACTATCCATTCTCTGTTGAAATTTGTATTCAATAATTTTACTTTAATACACCTTGAAATTAAGAATGGGTGGCAGGGCACTATTTTATCACGGCAATAATATCACTGATATTTCTACCAGCTCAGAAGTGATTTTTATGCTTCAGTATGTCCCGTGCAGTTAATATGTGGAGATACTGAGTGACGGAAGCTCCACAGAAATATAACAGTATTGGGGTTGATCGATGTGATCAATCTCAATCTCAATCTGCCCATTGAGCAGAGTAGACTCTATTCTGAGTAGCCTAATTCTGCCCCTATATCTATGTCTTGTAATTCTAAGGTAAGAATGAATGTATACAGGTATAATTTGAAGTTCTCTTACACTAGCACAAAGGAAAAGCTGTTCAGAATGAGTGCTTTTTGTGCAGATTATATCTGCAACATGTTTTCACAGAATATTTCCTACACTCTTTCTTGTTTCCCTGGGAATGCTTGAGGTTGCTGACACAGTTTAACGTAGTTTAATTAGGGCAGCTGTTGTGTATAACTGCGTTTCAATCGAATGCTGATCACTTTGCACCATCCTTAGAATGTGTGAAACACTAAAGGACCTTAAGAAAAACGGACAGTATCAACTCAATGTGACACATGACATTACTCGCCTGACTGATGAAGATGACGAACTCAGCATGGATGAAGGCATGGATCAGATTGCAGAGGAACACAGGTTAGTGACACCCAACAACTGAAGAATTATAAATAAATGGAATGAATGACATTTGAGAGTTTTGTGAAATAATTTAAACTTGTGTCACGTTGAGAGGCCGTTCATGTTCGTACTGGCCAAAATGTTCCTATTTTATTTATCTCAGTTCCTAACTTTCTTAGGATTGGACTCTTTACATCAGGGATCAGCAACCTGGTTCTGCACAGGGGCCAGGACGCATGTCAGAGCGGATGGCGGGTCACATCTATCACGTGTGCACATGGATCCCGCCCCGGATGGCAGGCATCAAATCACGTGTTCACATAGATCCTGCCCCTTCGATGACGCCACCCGGAGCACTGGCCCCTAGTTACGGGCACTCACGAACATGGCGCACCTGCGGAACATTGCCTTGGCTCTGTCCTGAAGGCGGTGGCTCAAATACTCACACTCACTTGTCCCCGGCCTATTAGATTAGATTAGATATAATTTATTGCCACACAACCAGGCTGGTGGAAATTTGGGTTGGCAACCCCGATCCCTACAGTGAAGCCCAGACACAGATGCGCAGCTGTGCCGGTGTCTTTACGCAGGATGCGGTACAGCTAGAGCTCGGCGCTCGGCCGTCGTTGGCGCTCGTTCACGGCGACGCTCATCGGCGCTTGGCCTCTTAGGTGCTCTGCGCTGCCCGGCGACTCCGCCATTGCGGCCGCCAGCGCAGGCCTCCTTACGTCCTTGCGTCACTGCGCCTGTGCACCGCGGCCTCGTGCCCGGGAGGTACCGGAGATGACGGAAGTCTGCGGGCTGGATAATTACAAGAAAAGAAATACGCCTGCGGGCCGGATGATTTCGGGTTAGGGGCCGCATTCGGCCCGGGTGCCGTAGGTTGCCGACCCCTGCTTTACATGCATAGTGCAATAGTATTTCTTCCCCCACTCTCAGAAAATGCATTAGACTCCTCATTGAATGGATTTAAGTTAATTGATGGGTTTGACGTGGATTGTCCTCTGCTCCACGTCAAACCTATTATTGAACTTAAATCCATTTTGTATATTGTGATTAAATCTTCCTTTCCCTGTGATGTGGTGATCGGAACTCTACGCTGTATTGTCATCTCAAGTTACTAAGTTCTTCGCACTAAGATTCCAAGAACTTCCAACTATCGTCACGATTTCTAATGGGATTACGAACGTGGGCACCGTCTGTACCTTTGTTTTGCATCTTTGCTTGAGATCTGCATGCAAGACCATTGAACAGAGAACATGCAGAGTCTGCATTTGCAGAGGTTATCGAGTTGATCTTTGTTAGCCAGCCATTAGCTTTCCACAAAAAAGATCAATGAAGAATGTTGTAAATAGGCTAATGTTGAGAACTCTGACTCCACCGCCACTAACTGATGTTATTCACACAACACAAAATGAAATGACCTAAGATGACTGTAATCCGTATAAACATCATATTACTGGTAAATGTAAAGCATTTTTGTGTCAAATTATTAAATTAAGTTCTAAAGAATACTAGTAAGTACCATTCATTTAAGACTTTAGAGATACAGCATGGAAACAGGCCCTTCGCCGCACTGAGTCACAAGCACTATCCGTCACATTGGGGACGATTTACAATTTTTACCGGTCAATTAACCTACAAACCTGTACTTCTATTGGAGTGTGAGAGGAAACCGGAGCCCCCGGAGAAAACCCACGCGGTCACAGGGAGAACGTGCAAAATCCATACAGACAGCGCCAGTGGTCAGGATCGAACCCGAATCTCTGGTGCTGTAAAGCAGCAACTCTACTACTGTGCCACCCTCTAATTTTTCCATCTGAAGAAATATCCCAACCCCAAACGTCGCTTATCCATGTTCTCTGGAGATGCTGCCTGTCCCGTTGAGTTAGTCTAGCACCTTGCCTTTTGTTGTAAACCAACATATGCTGTTCTTTGTTTCTACATGGAGAGCGCAGTGTATGAAATAATTTAAAACGTTTTTCTTGTATCCGAGATTAATTGATTGGTTTCTGCCTATTATTCTAGCCTTTCAGGGAGACCCGAAGTCCATGTTTTGATTTATACTATCTGATTGTTTGGAAATCCCTGGCATATAAACTGTCCACTGACGTTTATTACAAACCTACTGATTCCTACAGCTAACTAGACTACATCTCTTTCCACCCTGTCCCTTGTAAGAATGCCATCCTTTTACACTAGTTTTTCCATCTCCTCCGCATCTGTTCTTATGGCGAGGTCTTCACTCCAGTTCATCTGAAATATCCACTGCCCCTGTCATTCCCATTCCACCTGGTTACCTCTGCCTCTCTTTTTTACTCTTTCTTCCTTGTCTATTTCCATCTATCACCCAGCTGCATCACCAAAGTCCTGAACATGCTGGATTAAATGAATTTTGCTATTCAGTGTATCTGCCATTCAAACAGTTCTCATCTTGCTCATCTCCCTGATCATGTCCTTCAGGATTTTGTAAAGTAAAACAAATAATGTATGGAAGCAAGTGAGTATGTGTGTACCAGGCAATAAGAGTTGCCAACTCCATGAAACAAACGTTTTCAATGGAAGTACAGAATCAATATGGTCATAGAGGCTTAAAGTGTGGAAATAGGCTCTTCGGTCCAACTTGCCCACACAAGGCAACATGTCCCATCTACACTAGTCCCATCTGTCTGCATTTGGCCCATATCCCCCTAAACCTGTCCTTTTCATGCACCTGCCTAAATGTTTCCTAAACACTGCTCAACTATCTCGTCCGGCAGCTCGTTCCATACACCCACTACTCTTTGTGTGAAAAGTTCAGATTTCCTATTAAATCTTTCCTCCTCACTTTAAACCTATGTCCTCTAGTTTTACTGTATCTGCCATTCAAACTTCTCATTTTACTCATCTTCCTGATGATCTCCTTAAGGATTTTGTAAAGTAATTTTGTAAATGGTGGTGAGCACACTCTTGGCTCCTGAAATAGAATTTGCTCCCTCCAACGCAGGAGAGAGATTTTTATTTTAAAGTAATATTTCTTGATGATTTAGACAATTAAATGTAATGTTTTAAAACATCTTTTAAAAAATGTTTTTCAATCTGTGATGTTAAACTATTTTCTCTTTCACTTTTTGTGCAGGGCATTCTTACTCAAATTCTCTGTAAAATCAGACGGCATACCAGACTTGCATCCTGGAGAAAATATTTTCAATGTTTTGGAGGCTGGAAAACATTTTAATCAGCATAACCTCATGTTGACTCAGAGTGAATTAACACCTCAAAACTTCGTGGAAAAGACTCTCATCAAGTAAGGAAACTAGAGTGTTCCAAACTCCATAATGTTTGGGACAAAGTCCGATCATTTATTTATTTGCCTCTGTACTCCACAATTTGAGATTTGTAATAGAAAAAAAATCACATGTGGTTATAAAGTGCACATTGTCAGATTTTATTAAAGGCCAGTTTTGTACATTTTGGTTTCACCATGTAGAAATGACAGCTGTGTTTATACATAGTCCCCCCATTTCAGGGCACCATAATGTTCGGGGCACATGGCTTCACAGGCGTTTGTAATTTCTCAGGTGTGTTTAATTGTCTCCATTATGCAGGTTATAAGAGGGCCATTATTTGGAAAGTGAACCAAATGTTACACACGTTACCAAATGGCATCCAATAAAGTAATACATTAAACATTTCTTTTAAGAGATTAAACTTATTCATTGCTATTTTCCTACCTACAGAACTATAATGCATGTCTGCTAAAGATATAAACATTCTAGCTTTTTAAAATTCACAAGAGTTTGTAAGGAAAAATCGAGTTATCAAAAAAAAGCTTCTGTATGAGGTCACACACGTGACCAGTCAGATTTGTCCTCTGACCCTAAACAAACATTGTCAGCATAACATAAATATTTCACTTGATAATCTTCGAAAACAAATGAATCATATATACAAATGAATCATATATACAGTACAAAACAATATACCTGTAATGCTTTCAGAATTAGAAGAGATGCATTCCAGAAATTTTCATATTGGTTTGTCACACACGTGACTAAGACTGGGCCACGAGGGCTCTCAGCACCTAGACTTTCCTCCAGTCTTTCCATCACCTTTGGAAACTTTTATTGCTGTTTATCAACATGAGGTCCAAAGTTGTGCCAATGAAAGTCAAAGAAGCCATTATGAGACTGAGAAACAAGAATAAAAGAGTTAATGATGTTCCAAAATCTACTGTTTGGAACATCATTAAGAAGAAAGAGAGCACTGGTGAGCTTACTAATCGCAAAAGGACTGGCAAGCCAAGGCAGACCTCCACACCTGATGACAGAAGAATTCTCACTATAATGAAAGAAAACCCCCCAAACACCTGTCCGCCAGATCAGAAACACTCTTCAGGAGTCAGGTGTGGATTTGTCAATGCCCACTGTCCGCAGAAGACTTCATGAACAGAAATACAGAGGCTACACTGCAAGATGCAAACCACTGGTTAGCTGCAAAAATAGGATGGCCAGGTTACAGTTTGCCAAGAAGTATTTAAAAGAGCAACCACAGTTCTGGAAAAAGGTCTTGAGGACAGATGAGACGAAGATTAACTTATGTTAGAGTGATGGCAAGAGCAAAGTATGGAGGAGAGAAGGAACTGCCCAAGATCCACAGCAAACCACCTCATCTGTGAAACGTGGTGGGGGTATTATGGCCTGGGCATGGATGGCTGCGGAAGGTTCTGACTCACTTATCTTCATTGATGATACAACTGCTGATGGTAGTAGCATAATGAATTCTGAAGTGTATAGACACATCCTATCTGCTCAAGTTCAAACAACTGCCTCAAAACTCATTGGCCGGCGGTTCATTCTACAGCAAGACAACAATCCCAAACATACTGCTAAAGCAACAAATGAGTTTTTCAAAGCTAAAATAAGGTAAATTCTTGAGTGGCCAAGTCAATCACCCGATCTGAACCCAATTGAGCATGCCCTATAAATGCTGAAGAGAAAACTGAAGGGGACTAGCCCCTAAAACAAGCATAAGCTTATGGGCCTGTCCCACTTAGGGAACTTTTTAGGCGACTGCAGGAGACCATGCGGTCGCCACATGTTCGCGGGTAGTTGCAGGGGAGTCGCCTTCATGGTCGTGAGGAGATCCCGTTGAAAAATTAGTGGCGACCTGAATGAAGCCGCTATGGAGAGTAGCGAGAACTCTTGTGCCGTGGGTGGGTTGCCAGGAGGTCGAAGGTTGTCGTAGGTTCTCGTAGGTTGTAGCCGGTGCTGACCGGTGAATTTCATTGGCTCATTGGGAGAAAAAAAAACGTAAGCAGTGGTTTTCAGAACCAAGGATAACCGACCGGTAATGTTAATGTCCGCCAAGCTACACAGATGTGTATCCCTGGCTTCTTAAAACTTGTCTCCATATTCCTTCTCCCCCAGCCTTCTTCCCCCTTCTCCCCCCCCCCCCTCATTTAAAGGACTTACGTGACCCTTCCCGTACACTGCTTTCCCTGTCTTAATTACAGCGCCAACCTTCCTGTTCATCGCGGTGTGTGTCTGGCTCACATTGGCTTTGCACCGTGTGAATTTCACTCAGACAGCGCTCCCCCCGCTCGCCCTGTCCCCCGCCTGCATAACGGGCTGGTGAAGGAAGCGATGTGTGTGTGTGTGTTCCACTATGACAGTCGCCGTTCCAGTCGCCGGTTTTTCGGGCGACTGCCGGCGAGTTGACATTCACCTGATAAATCGCCTAAGCTGGACAGGCCATAATGATGGTTGTAATACAGGCCTGGCAGAGCGTCACCAGAGAAGACACCCAGCAACTGGTGATGTCCTTGAATCGCAGACTTCAAGCAGTCATTGCATGCAAAATACTAAACATGACTACTTTCATTTACATGACCCAAGCTGTGTCCCATACATTATGGTGCTCTGAAATTGGGGGGACTATGTATAAACACTGGTGTAATTTCTACATGGTGAAACCGAAATGTAGGAAAATGGCCTTTATTAAAATCTGACAATGTGCACTTTAACCACACGTGATTTTTTTTCTGTTACAAATACAAATCTCAAATTGTGGAGCACAGAGGCAAATAAATAAATGATGGGCCTTTGTCCCAAACATTATGGAGGACACTGTATATAATTCACTTTCTCAACCATCTTGAACACATGGTTTTGTCCTTTGTCCTTTGAAAGGAATGTCTAATGCATAGAGTATCAGTTCTGGATTAACACATCAAAGTATGTGGTATTCATGTAAAAAGAAAACCATGAGTATGAACATTGAATTCTCTAACTTTAAGTAACTCACACACCCCTCTCCCCTTCCTGCCTTTTCCCATTCCCTCGCCCTAGTCGTCGTTTTACCAGTTTCACAGTTCTCCACAATGTTTACCTTGAGATCACACCTTCCCAAACCACCAATGGACCTACCAGGCACCTTAGGTCATTTGTGGCCCAAAGCGTCAACCTATCCTTTTTCTACAGAGGTCCTGCCTGACCCGCTGAGTTGCTCCAGCACCACGTGTCTACATGTTATTCGCGATTGGTGGTAACCATAAATATATTTCGGTCAACTATTTTACACAGCTGAAATATTTAATTACTCGTAGAGCATTTTATTTAGTCAAGGGCTTTTCTTTAGAATTATTTGGTATTTATGGTGTTTGTGATGTTCTTTTAATTGGATTTTGACCAAACTTTTCATTTTGCAAAATTGAATGTTTTATTATGGTGTGTAGCCCACCACAGTTGGTGCACTGCTGCCCTAGAGTCAGAATGTCCTGGTCCTGAGAATTGAATGAATAATTAGAAATAATTAGCTGATGCATCACATCTGTACAAAGGGATTGTTGTATTGTCACAGATCCTGTCGTTTAACTGAGTCATGAAACTGAAGATAGGCACAAAATGCTGGAGCGGGTCAGGCAGTGTCTGAAGAAGGGTCTCGACACAAAAAGTAATCTATTCCTTCTCTCCAGAGATGCTGCCTGACCTGCTAAGTTACTCCAGCATTTTGTGCCTATCTTTGGTGTAAACCAGCAAATGCAGTTTCTTCCTATTCATGAAAATGAAGTCAAAAGCCCGTCCCACTTAGGAAACCTCTGGAGACTTTGCGCCCCACCCAAGGTTTCCGTGCGGTTCCCGGAGGTTGCATGTGGTTGCCGGAGGTTGCAGGTAGTGGAAGCAGGTAGGGAGACTGACAAAAACCTCCGGGAACCGCACGGAAACCTTGGGTGGGGCGCAAAGTCTCCAGAGGTTTCCGTTCAGGTTTCCTAAGTGGGACAGGGGCATAACTTCACTCTCAAGGTGGAAGTAAAGGATCGTGTTATATGGCCAGCATTTTTATCTTATTCATATAAATTACAATTGTCTGGCCATTATCCCATTGGTTGTAAGATCTTTATGAATACAAATTCATCATCATTGTCGGTGATCACTTGAAGTCGAGCATGATTGTCCTCCAGGTGGACGCCTGTGCAGAACATCATTTAATGTGGGGATATTGGTGCACAGATAGCCACAGCTGTCCTTGGTGGAGTCAGTCCCGGGTCCAATGCATGGACTCCACCACGGTTAAGATTTTGTCCCTGCTGCATTCTTCTTCCGCCTTCTCAGCTGTTGTGGTGCTCTGCTTGTTGGCCAACCGCCATCCCCTGCCTGTTCCACCATTGCGGTGCACCTCTTGGGCTGCACTTTGTCAGGAACCTCTCCATCGACATGCCCGTCCAAGTGACCCTGCCAGGCTGCATAGATCCAGGTGCTTCAGCTCACAGGATCTTGGGCACGTGCAAGCTTCTCCATCGACGACAAGGTGTCAACCCTCGGAGAAGAATGCCTGTTCTATTTTGTCAGCAGGGACTATGATTTACAATGGTTAATTGGCTGTAAAGATTTTTGAGGTCCTTGAGATTTGTTTAGGGTGCTCATTAATAATTTTCCTCCCATCCTTTCCAGACTTCCTCTTGTCCCCTTTTATCCCAGTTACATCCATTGTTCTATTGAACATTGGAGCAAGTGGGGTTCTACATTGGCTAATTGTACAAGAGGACAATACAAAAATGAAAAATGTTATGCATTCTAGATGTTGTACACATATCTGACTTGCAATTTTTACTGATTCCTAAAGCTGAGCACCTTTATATAGGTTGATAACAACTTTATATAATAATGATTTGTCTAAAGTGTTGTTAAATAGTTCAGAGTTCTCAGTCTAGAACATAGAACAATACAACATAGAACATAGAACAATATCAACACAGGAATGGTTCCTTTGGCCTATGATGTTTGTGTCGAACATGATGCCAAATTAAACTGATCTGTCTGTACATCCATATCCCTCTATTCACTGCACCTCTATGTTTTTATTTAAAAACCACTATCTCATCTGCCTCCACCACCACCACCACGGCCCTGCACTCCAGGCCCCCCACTACTCTGTGTCTACGTTGTTATGTTTTTATTGTGTTGGCTTTTACATCAGTAACAATCTTTTAACTTGGATAATCATTGTGTCATGAGGAAACCATTGCATTATCTGCGATGGCTATTATCCAATGCTAGATTATTTAACATCAAGTTCGGTAATGGTATTGTTTTTGCTTTTCAGTTCTGGAACCAGTTACCAGACATTTTTATTCACTAATGGGATTGTAAGCCAAACCTATTACACATTGCCATGTCCACAGCCAGTTTACAGACTCTTATTTAAGGTAAGGAACACTTGGTCATATGGAAATAACACTGATGTTAGCATTGGTGGAAATCAACGATTTTGTTTCGTTTTACTTCAAATATGTTACAGCAACACCACTCCTTTCCTGTGTGGAAATGTTGTGCAGTTTTTCTGTGTTTTTAAGATGTCTCTTTGCTGGGCAGGGAAACTGAAAACCTTCATCTTGTAGCAACTTGCGATTTACTGGCACCAGTGTTATGTTATCAAGTTTCTTAAGTCTCATCAGACAAGCAGTTAATATTTTTTTAATTCTCAATGTATAACGTATTGCATCATTGCCAAATTGTCATTTACACACATGACAGCCGAACGTTTGTTGAGAGGGTGGTGTAGGTGAGTGGAGGAGCGTGTAAGAAAAATGGACATTTAATGCTGTTCAAACTTACTGCCATGGTTGTACAGAATTTTAAAACTGTGTAAATTAATGTGGGCCAGCAGAAATGGTGAATTGTACACACACAAAATGCTGGAGTAACCCAGCGGGTCAAGCAGCATCTCTGGGGAAAAGGAAAAGGTGACGTTTCGGGTCTGAACCCTTCTTCAGAAATGTGATGCCCTATTTTTGTATCAGTTTCTTTGACGACATCATTTTTTGTCAGACTGTGCCTTTTGAAACCCCAACTACTTATTAATACATTTAAATGTGCTATATGTTAACCAAAGTTGCTGTTGGATACTTGATTTTTTTCTCTAAAGAGCTTCAAACCAAATGAAAATATGAGGGGTTAAAGTCAGTTACCACACAAATTACCTGGGATTGATGTGAAAGTTGGTAATATATGTTTTCATGAATTACAGGTTTAAATTTTGCCTTGCAGATGATGACCATTCATTCCGATTACATTGTTTCGGTGCACATTTTCAAAGCACTTTGGGACATCTGGACTAATGCTGCCAATAGAATAGGTTGGTGTGCAATTACTGATTGAAAGTTCATCTAAAAAGTTGTGTTTTTGTTCATGTTTGTGGGGGAGGAGAAATAGTAATACAGGTTGGAGTGGGAGAGAGAGTAGTAGATCTGTGAGTGGATGTGAGTGAATTTTTGAACAGTGCATCGTCCAAAATAGCTTTGAATATGGTATAAATTGTGTACGCTAGGATGTTTTTTACATTGGTTTAAAATTTTTAGTCTATTCCTCTCATGATTTTATATTCCTCTATACGATCACTGGTTATATAATGCTGGTTAAACATCTGCTTAAAAAAATGGCAAGACAAAAATATATTACAACTGTGTTTTCCTAATTTCTGCTAGTTAAAGGTGGTGACCGTGAGTTCAAGGTTTGGACTCCGAGCCTCAAGGATATGGTTGCTGTCTTTCTGAACCTAGGAGTAGAATTCAACACTTTGTTTCCCTTGAAGCACCTTCAGCCAGACTTCACTGAAGCAGACGTATTGTAAGTGATTAATCAAATATTTGTTAAAGCTGTTTTTATTTAAAATCAAAAGATTCATCATCTCAGAGCAAACTTTGGTTGCTGTGCATCATACAGGCGCATTGAAACTCTTCCAATGCATTTGGTAGATAAAGGTGTGTGGTCAGTCATCTTTTTAAAAACATACTTTAGTTTATTGTCATGTATACCTCCAATTGCGTTGAATCTAGACCTATTAAAATTTACACTTTTCCCCGAAGATTGTACCTTTTGGCCATTCACTTCGCCCTTTGCAGGAGATTATCATTGGAAACTAAGTTGTTAAATGTTTTAAAAACTGTACAAACCATTGGCATAGGCAACAATAATGAGTAGATTTAAAATTAGATATTTGTTTCTTTCCAGGTCTGGGCTCCAAAATGATAAGGAAAATTATACAAAGGATAATGCGCCAACCTCCCAGCAAGAACCCATCTTCAGCTCTCTGCCAGAATTTGGCATAAAGAATGTAGTCAAGGTAAAACTCTTTCATAATTATATTAAGAGGAAAAAGTTATTTGTATTAAAGTTTACTCCAGTGGCACTAATTAGGTTGACTTCCTCTGTCAATCAGGTAAAATTAGTCCTGAGCCAATATTGTCCCACTTGATTCTTTTAAAAGCTCATTCGTGGGTGATTTGCCAATTTGCCTTCTCTTTCCCCTTTGGGGAATTTGTATGTAATGTAAAGATTTCAACAAAATTAAGATAGTACAAAAGTAAGGATATACAAAGACTGCAATGAAAACTCAGATGCATAAGACTTAAGATTAATTGTTCAATTTACAAACCAGCTTGATGTTAAGTTTATCTAAGGTTAGATCATATAAATTGGCAATTTGTTATTCACGATGTTTAACCATGGAGAACTTGCAGTGTCCTCCATAATGTTTGGGACAAAGACCCATCATTTATTTATTTGCCTCTGTACTCCACAATTTGAAATTTGTAATAGGAAAAAAAAATCACATGTGGATAAAGTGCACATTGTCAGATTTTATTAAAGGCCATTTTATACATTTTGGTTTCATCATGTAGAAATTACAGCAGTGTTTATACATAGTCCCCCCATTTCAGGGCACCATAATGTTTGGGATACATGGCTTCACAGGTGTTTGTAATTGCTCAGGTGTGTTTAATTGCCTCCTTAATGCAGGTATAAGAGAGCTCTCAGCACCTAGTCTTTCCTCCAGTCTTTCCATCACCTTTGCAATGTTTTATTGCTGCTTATCAACATGAGGACTAAAGTTGTGCTAATGAAAGCCAAATAAGCCATTATGAGTGAGAAACAAGAATAAAACCGTTAGAGACATCAGCCAAATCTTAGGCTTACCAAAATCAACTGTTTGGAACATCATTAACAAGAAAGAGAGCTCTGGTGAGCTTACTAATCGCAAAGGGACTGGCAGGCCAAGGAAGACCTCCACTGCTGATGACAGAAGAATTCTCTCTATAATAAAGAAAAATCCCCAAACACCTGTTCGACAGATCAGAAACACTCTTCAGGTGTGGATTTATCAATGACCACTGTCCCCAGAAGACTTCATGAAAAGAAATAGAGGCTACACTGCAAGATGCGAACCACTGGTTAGTCGCAAAAATAGAATGGCCAGGTTGCAGTTTGCCAAGAAGTACTTAAAAGAGCAACCGCAGTTCTGGAAAAAGATCTTGGGGACAGATGAGACGAAGATTAACATATCAGAGTGATGGCAAGAGCAAAATATGGAGGAGAGAAGGAACTGCCCAAAATCCAAAGCATACCACCTCATCTGTGAAACATGGTGGTGGGGGTGTTATCGCCTGGACATGTATGGCTGCTGAAGGTACTGGATCACTTATCTTCATTGATGATACAACTGCTGATGGTAGTAGCATAATGAATTCTGAAGTGTATAGACACATCCTATCTGCTCGTTCAAACAAATGTCTAAAAACTCATTGGCTGGCGGTTCATTCTACAGCAAGACAATGATCCCAAACATACTGCTAAAGCAACAAAGGAGTTTTTCAAAGCTTAAAAATGGTTAATTCTTGAGTGGCCAAGTCAATCACCCGATCTGAACCCAATTGAGACTGCCTTTTATATGCTGAAGAGAAAACTGAACGGGACTAGCTCCCAAAACAAGCAAAAGTTAAAGATGGCTGCAATACAGGCCTGGCAGAGCATCACCAGAGAAGACACCCAGCAACTGGTGATGTCCATGAATCGCAGACTTCAAGCAGTCATTGCATGCAAAGGATATGCAACAAAATACTAAACATGACTACTTTCATTTACATTACATTACTGTGTCCCAAACATTATGGTGCCGTGAAATGGGGGGGACTATGTATAAACACAACAGTAATTTCTACATGGTGAACCCAAAATGTATAAAATTGGCCTTTAATAAAATCTGACAATGTGCACTTTAACCACATGTGATTTTTTCTATTACAAATCTCAAATTGTGGAGTGCAGAGGCAAATAAATAAATGCGTCTTTGTCCAAAACATTATGGAGGGCACTGTTATGGAGGGAATCTAATAGACAGATGCAAATCCAGGTAATGTCTTCTGGCAATTTAAAAACTTTTATGCTTTATTGCTCTTGCTCATCTCTTGAGTAATGTGCCTATATTTTTCTTAATACAATTAGTTTCTTCTGCTGTGCACGTCCATTTGCCCTGAAGCATACTCTGATAAAGAATTAGTATTGCTGATAAGCTTGTTGGGGAAGATTGGCCTTGAACGAGAGTTTCAGCTGACCCCGTTGAAAGACTTGCAGTGTTTGCTGGACAATCTTCTCAACAACATCCGACACTGGAGTACGAGGGTAAGATTGGTTTTACTTGTGATGGAATGGTTGTTTTATGACTTTAAAGGTGGTTTAAGTCAATAATATTCTACATGGCTGTTGTTTGAAAGAATCTTTTGTGTATCACCCTTGCTGCCAGAATGTGTGCAACTGTTTATATTGAACTGTTACACGTGGTGAAAAACTCCATTCATTGATTCAGTGTGGTACTTTATAGTCACATACAGAGAAAGCACCCGGAGAAAACCCACGCGGTCACAGAGGGAACGCACAAACTACACACATTCAGCACCTGTAGCCAGGATTGAACCTGGTTCTTTGGCACTATAAGGCAGCAACTTTACTGTCGTGCCACTGTGCCGCCCTGACTTAACTCAGGCCAAAGAACTGCCTCGTGCTACGCCACTCCAGCGTCAGATAATATTGTCAGTTGGCCAGTTATTCATGTGTGGGTGAGACCATCAGTTAGCACGATTGCTGGAGGCTTCAGTTGAGAGCAACCATGCAGCGAGGCGTTCTGTTGTCTCTGCTTCCTCCTTTATTGAGCAAGGAGCTGCTGAGCTCATTTGATCCCCATGTCTGTGGTTTGTAGCAGCTGCATAAAAAGCAGCTTCAAAGAGGTCAGACCAAGGGCTGGAGCGGACACGTAAACTTTATAGTTGGCTATATCGTGTATCGTGCTTCATTCTTTATTTATTGACCATAGACCAGTACAGCACAGGAGTAGACCCTTTGGCCCTCAATGTTTATGCCGAACACAATGCCAAGTTAAACTGATCTCATCTGCCTGTACCTGATTAGACCAAGTCCAAGGCCACATTCACCCTTTACCAGTCTCCGGATGATTTTGCATAGGTCAGAATGAAGCACTGATGTTTTGCCAGTCTTAGCACTGTTAATTCCCCTTATTGTCTGTGGACTGGGCATGTTTCTAATGATCGGTTGCCAATCAGCCTGAGATACCTTTTGCCCCAAATCGGCACATGGTATTCCCAATCTGATCCTTAAACTTCACGTCTCTAGGGGCCTCTGCTGTCTTGGAGGTCACAACAACGCCGAACATTATAGAGCAGGAACGGGCCCTTTAGCCCACAATGTCTTACCGAACATAATGCCAGATTAAACTCATTGCTTCTGCTTGTAGTTTGTCTGTATATTACATTATGTTTCTTCTGACGGTTTTTCATCAGCTACATACTGAGCTCCTCTCAATAACAGGTGAAATATTGCCTGGTTAATGGAATTGGCATGGGACAGATGACCGATTAATCGCAACAAGCTTGATTAGACATGAAAAATCAGTGAATAAAATGTTGTAACTGTTGCTTAACCTCTCCCCGATATCCTGGAGCGGCCATGGTATAGTTGCAACCGCAGTGTTGTAAGGAGAGATCATGTGTTAGGCAAAATCATGTTGTTTGTTTCATAATGATCTACTGTGCTTTAAATGAATACACAGAGGTATCAATTAAACTGATTATATCATCTGTTCTCCACTGGGTCACTGGTGAATTTGTATTAAACAACTTTGTATACAAATAAATCATCAACAGTCAGTGTAGATCTCTTAGCCCTATAGTATTTGGTTTTGCATGAGATTGGTAATGTTATATAACACCACTGAAACCTTGAGTACAGTTGGCCTTCATTGTTCCTGTAAATTCAACTACTGCTGCTCCAACAAACCATCCTTAGAAAAATTACTGCAGCTGCTACTTAGTGCACCAGGGAGTGACCAGGCACCAGGTAGGAAACTTCACCAGTGTACAAGAGTAACAAGATTGCTGAGAGCAGCTTGGAGTCAATGAGCTTTGCGACAGGATAACGGGACCTTCTGCACAACCTGAAGCATTGAAATTGAGTCATGCAGCACAGGAACAGGCCATTTGGCCCAACTTGCCCATGCCGACTAAGATGCTCCATCTGCACTGGTCCCCACCTGCCCTCTAAACTTTTCCTATCCATGTACTAGTCTTAAATGGTGTTATAGTACCTGCCTCAATTACTTCCTCTGGCAGCTCATTCCATGTACCACCACCTTCTCTGTGGACAAAGTTGTCTCTCAGGTTCCAATTATATCTATCCACTCTCACCTTAAACCTATGGCCCTTGGTCCTTGATTCCCCTACTCTGGGTAAAAGACTGTGCATTCATCCTGTCTATTCCCATTATGATTTTAAACATAAATATTAGTCATTGCCAAGAGAGCATTCCAGGGATGTGTAAATTAGTGTTATTCAGCATGGGTGTGAATACATATTTTCTTTCAATTGTCTGCAATGCTCATGTTCACCCAGTTACCTGGATCTTTTGAGCTTTTGAAGATGTTATCATTTTTATTTGCTTGACTTATGTTTGTCGGTGAATCGCATATCTGCAAATATGACTTTTTTTGCTTGAATTTGTCAAAACCACATGCAAACGCAAATTATCTTGGTTTTTAACAGATGTTCGAACTCTGCAAGATAATAAGTGACTTATCAGAACATCATCATAATCTTCTATACCTAGTTCAGCTGTTGCCTGATTGCAGTACGCGAGGAAGGTAATGTGTTTTGCTCAGTGTGAGCTTTGGTTCCGTTTTAAAACTGCAACAATTTACCATGTTTCTGAAGGAAGCCAGGCTCTTTAATTCATTCTGTCTAAGGAAAATTAGGAACTAGTTGTATCTCAGGAATGTAAGTGATCAGTTACTACATAATGGAAATTATTTTCTCTCGAAATACTCGCTCAAAGCTTTCAGACTTGGGCATGAATATGCTACTCAGATACCAAAAACATGCTCTGTCATTTAATTAGATGAACAAGGTGTGTATTTTAACTTTATTTATCCACCTTGTAGCCATTCAGTATGTTCATGTTTTTGGTACCTCCTCCGCCCTGGCTATCAGGCCAGCTTAGTTTAGAGATACAACAAGGAAACAGGACTTTTGGCTCATCGAGTCCGTGCTGACCAGCGATACCCATATACTAGCACAATCCTACACACTAGGGACAATTTGCAATCTTTACCGAAGCCAGTTAACCTACAAACTACGTCTGTGGAATGTGGGAGGAAATCAGAGCAAGGGGAGAACGATACAAACTCCGTACAGACAGCACCCATGGTCAGAATCAAACCCGGGTCTCTGGCGCTGTAAGGCTGCAACTCCACCGCTGAGCCACTGTGCTGCCAGCTGTAGCAAATGTTCTTAGTGTGGGGCAGTAGGATGTCTCCTCCATCTGGGTGCAACCACTAAGAGGGCTACAGAAATTGGAACATTTTAACAATTTACTTTCACCAGATAAACTACTGTTGTCACTTATTGGCCAGACCTGTTAATGAAGGGAATGTGTCATTGTTATGTACATCCCAGACTTAATATTCCCCTCAAAATACATCGACTCACTTTCATTTAAGAAGTTCCATACGCACTCTGTCTGACCACCTTATCAGTAGTATCATTCTGCAGTCAAAACCCAATCTTCTTTGCCATCAGTGATCACCAATTTTTATGGCATCTGTGAACTTAGTGATAGTAAGAACATAAGCACAAAATGCTGGAGTAACTAAGTGGGTCAGGCAGCATCTCTGGAGAAAAGGAATAGGAGACGATTCTAGTTTTAGATTCTAGATTTCAGACATATTTATCAACATGTTTCTCTACTAAAGCGACCCTTCTGTCTTGGGCAGCCTCCATTGCCAGAGTGGGGTGGAATTGGTGGAATAGCACCTCGCGTTCAGCATGGGCAGCTTACAACCCAATCCCTTTTTTAGCCAGTTTTCAATCCAACTTGCCCACATGCCCTAGATACTATCATCCCAGTTCCCTTTTACACCAGTTTGCCACGTGGACCACATCGACTGCACGGAATGCATCCATACCCTCAGTTATCCCTTTGAAATATTAAATCAAATTAGCCTGATAATATCATCCCATAATAAAATCATGTTCACTATCCTTAATTAATCTCTGCCTCTCCAAATGCAGATTAATCCTGCCCCTCAGAATTTAATCCCAATAATTTTTCCTCCCACTCGAGTTAAACTTGTTGACTTGTATGTACCCGCCTTGTCCTTGCTGTCCACGTTGAATATGGGATACGACTGCTTGCTTTTTGTTTAAGATAATGCACTTAATTGCACATTTTTACTTATTAATAAGGCAATAGTTATCTAATTGTACGGGAGCAGATTATAAATTAACAGATCTTTAATTTTCTAGGCAACTCAGGAGGCACCTTAGTTTGGTGATCATTTCAAAGCTGCTTGACAAAGGTCATATGTATATACCGAAGGATCCAGATATAAAGGTATGAATTAATTAAGTCGCCAATTGCGTGTTCACATGTAGAAAGTAGTTTGCCAATCTGAAATTAACCACTGTATTCCGTATATTGTCTTTCCACCCTGTATATTGTCTTTCCACCCTGGGGAAAAAAGGTCTAACTAACTACCTTATCTATGCCTCTTAATTTCATATACGTCTATCAAGTCTCCCCTCAATCTCCAACCTCCCAGAGAAAACAATCCAAGTCGACCCAACCTCTCTCTGTAGCTAAAACCCTGTAATCCAGGCATCAGTCTAGTAAACCATTTCTGCACCCTCTCTAAAGCCTCCATATCTTTACTGTAATTGGTTGACCTAAACAGCATGCAATGCTTCAAATATGAGGAATGTTATTTGAATATTAATACTTCAAATGTCAGAAAAATGTTTACACTTGTCAAGCAAGTATCAAATATTTAAAAGCTGAAAAAGAAGGTGGTAAAGCTACTAGTAAAAGACAAGCATGAGTACTCCATATAACAATTTTATCAATAAGTATTAATATCAATTGCATCAAATCAATAACAATTATCAATGTACTCTATGTACCAATTTTATGAATACAAATGCATTATTATTTTTCAAGATTCCAGATTCTGGAATGGTTCTCACAGATTGAAAGCTAACAAAAATATAACTCTACCGTGATTTTAAAAAAATGAGGGAGGGAGAAGTATATAAATTACGGACCAATTAACTGAACTTGGCAGTAGGAAAAGCATAAGAGTCTCTTATAAAGAAGGTGGTAATGGGACACGCACAAAACAACAATATGATTGCACAGTTGTCATAAACTTCTCACGGCAAATCATTCTTGACAAATCTAGAGTTTGTTTTAATTGTAGCTATTAGGTTTGATGAGGTCAAAATAGTTCTTGTTTACCTAGACTTTGTAGCAGCTGGAAAGTAATATGGAATAAAATGGCCATCTGCTTTGACAGACAAGTAGGCAGAGCATGTTTAAATGATCAGAGATAAAAGTCAGTGTTCCAAATGCCAAGGTGTCCTTGTTTTGTTAATTCACGAAAATTAATGTCCAGGAAGAAGGCATAAAGTGCATTAGTTCTTATTTAAAGTGATTTGGAGTACAAGAAGAGAAATGCCATGCTCCATTTAGAGGAAGCCCTGCTGAGACCATATTTGAAATATTGAGTGCACGTCTGGTCTCCATACTTTGAGAAAGAATATGCCTGTTTTTGAGGCAGTGCAGCAAAGGTTCACAAATTTGAATTCTGGCGAGGGAGTATTTGTCCCGTGAGAGGTAATGTCAACTAGGTCTATGCTCTCTGGAGTTTCTGTTCAAAAGTAGAAAATGCTTTTGGGACATGACAGGATGTTTGCACTGGCTGGGGAGTCTAGGTCCAGAGGGCATCGTCTCAAATCAACGGGTGCCCATCCAAGGCAAGGAGAAGACATTTCTTCATTCAGTGGATGGTGAATCGTTGGAATTCTCCTGCTCAGGCAAATGTGAAGGTGCATTCACTAAGTATTTTCAAGAAAGAGGAAGATAACCTTTTATATATGGGGATATGAAGAGCCAAAGCCATGGCACTGAAGCCAATGATCAACCATGATTTCTTTGAGAAGGCAAAGGGGGTTGTGTGAATTACATCTGCTCTTGAATCTTGCATTATTTGTCTCCTTGTGGAAAAATACTGCATATCACTGCTAAGGCTGCCAGCAAAACATTCTTTCCAATATTGGTTACCTTTCTTTGGAAAGGTTGTCTCACCAGTGATGTTGGAGGCAGATATGACAGTGGCATTTAAGAGGTTTTTAGATGGGAACATGGATATGCAGGGAAAGGAGGGGTATGGGTATACTAGGGGCAGCATCTGCCTACAGTCTGTTTGTTTTTCTATCTTTTTTAAATATTTAGTTATTTTAACTTTTCTATGCGGGGATGGGGGTAGGGTAAGGGGGAAACTGTTTCCCAGTCACTTCCTGTCAAGAGCGCGACTATTCTCCGAGTCGCGTCCTCGCGGCCTACCAACTGGATTGGTGCGGCCTTTCCTGCCGGGGACCGGACCCGAGCTTCAGCAGCAGCGGCGGCGCATCGCTGGATTCACAGCGGAGCGTGCGATGCCTTACCTGGGATCGCCGTGGAAGCTCCGGAGTGTTGGGCCTGCTGCATCTACATCGGAGCTGTGGTCTGCAGAGCTTCCAGCGCAGCCGGCGCTGTCTTCAACATCGTGGAGACCCGGGGTCCTTTGCCGAGGGCCGTCAACGTTGAATCTCCGCCCGGCGCGGCCTGTGGACTTCGGGAGCCGTGGACTCTGGGAGGAGGTGGCCGTCTCGGATGTCCAAGCCGCGGAAGATGTCCTCCAGTCCCAATGTCGGACTTCCATCACCCCGGCGAGCAGGCCTGAACATCGGGCCGGTCGTAGCGGCGACAGAGGGGGTTCGGAAGCCCCCCGACCACGGGAGGACAACGGAGGAGGATGACTGAATTTTGGAGCCTTCCCTCACAGTGGGAAACTTTGATCCCGCTGTGTGGGGATGTCTGTGTTAAAAACTATCGTGTTCTGTGATCTTTATTATTTGTATGGCTGTATGGCGACCACACATTTCACTGTACCAATTGTGTCAATTGTGGGTCAGAGACAAATATGTGTCAAATAAATGTATCTTGTATCTTGATTATGTGCAGGCAGGTGAGATTAGTTTGTTGTATTTGGCACAGATATTGTGGGCCGAAGGGCCTGTTCATGTGGTGTACTTTTCTATGTTTATCGATATCTCTTTTTCTGTCTCCAGATCTCAAATCTGTGTCGATACTTGTATATGATGAAACCATCTTCGTTGTTGAAAACGATTGAAAAGGAAAGACAAGAGGATGAGCACCAGGGAAACTGTACTTACAGAGCTGGATCAGCAGGTATTGTTTGGTCTGCTTTGTCTATGCTGAGTTACCATGCTGACTATATCCTCACTGAGGGGCTCAGGTCTACGAGGCTTTGCAATCATGGTTATTAGATTATTTGCATTAAAAATTCTGGTGGTTTTTCTGTATAACATACCTTCAGATACAGAACATGTCATAGATATGGTGTCCAAAATTGCTCACAATGTTCAAATGCGGCCTTACCAGTGCCTTATAACGTCTCAGCATTACATCCCTGTTTTTGTATACAAGCCCCCTTGAAATAAATGCTGGTATAAACATAACTAAACTTTAAAGAAAGTTTTTAAAATACGATATTTACAAGATCATAAGGCATAGGAGCAAAATAAGGCCATTCGGGCCAAGAAATCTGTTCTGCCATTTGATCATGGCTGATCTATTTTTACCTCTCAATCCCATTCTCCTGCCTTCTCCCCGTGACCTTTGACACCCTTACTAATAAAGAACCTATCAATCTCTGCTTTAAAAACACCCTATGACTTGCCCTCCACAGCAGTCTGTGGCAATGAATTCCACAGATTCTCCTACCTCTGGCTAAAGAAATTCCTCGTCATCTCCATACTAAAGTAGCCATTCATAACCAGCACAATAGCAAATGAATTGGCAGCGGTGCTGACTTTTCTTATTGTTCCAGAATGATAGAATTGGAACTCTGGCTGACGAGGTCCTGTGCAAACTGTGTTTTCCTCATCTTAATTCCATTCCCAGTTGGTTCAAGAATGCGGAAAAGAATTTAATTGCTTAATTTAGCATTCATTTGTCGGATGTGGAAATGGAAATGTTGTGTCTGTGCGGTAATCCCCTCCTGAATTGAGGGTAAAGCACACAGAGCAGCACAGTGGCACAACGGTAGAGTTGCTCTCTTACAGCACCAGGGACCAGGGTTTGATACTGATTACAGGTGTTTTCTGTGCAGTTTGTATGTTCTCCCTGTGTCTCCATGGGTTTTCTCCGGGTGCTCTATTTTCCTCCCGCATCCCAAGACGTGCTGGTTTGTAGTTTAATTGGCCTCTAATTGCCCCCAAGGTGTCGGGAGTGGATAGCTGGAGAACTATTGTCAATGGGCTGATCAATACTCGGCGTGAACTTTGTGGGCCCAAAAACCTGCTTCTGTGATGTAACTGATTAGCTGAACTAATCTTTTTGAAATTGCTTATTAACCACATTAATTTTATTCACTAGGCTTATTATCTATGCTACAACCTTCTGGTCCTGGCCAATGAAGTACTACATACGGACAGTGTTCCTGCCAGTCAGCGGGTAGGTCTTTCTCTTCTATCTATGAGCACTCAAGGGAGAGGAATTGTAGTTCTGCCGTATGTCTATTTTAAAGTTGACTTTCACTGTTATTTTGTGGTAGGCACTTGTTGATGGGTGAATTTTTATTCTATTTCAGGGTCATCTCATGCAGCTCTGCGCTGAAATAGAAAAATACGTCAAATGTGACATAAGGGAAGACCCCAAACTACTCTACCGAAGCAAGGTGTTCTATACTTATTCAGTCTGTCTGCCTTGCAGTTTTAGTTTGCTGAAACTATGGAACTTTCACTGGTTTCTGCTATTTAATATCTATCCTTGTTGTGTTCAATGTGATGCCACTGAACCTGAAGCACAAAGTATGTTGTGTTTCAAACATTAAATCCATTATTAAAGACGCTGGAGATTAGAAAGATGATGGGAGACTTTATTGAAAATAGTGTAAGGCCTGGATAGAATGGGTGTGGAGAGGATGTTTCCACTAGTGGGAGAGTCTAGGACCAGTGGGCACAGCCTCAGAATAAAAGGATGCACCTTTAGAAAGGAGAGAAGGAGGAATTTCTTGATCAGAGGGTGATGAATTTGTGGAATTCATTGCCACAGATGGCTGTGGAGGCCAAGCCATTGGGTATTTTTAAAGTGGAGATTGATACGTTCTTGATTAGTAAGGGTGTCAAAGGTTATGGAGAGAAGGCAGGAGAAATGGGATTGAGAGGGAAAGGTAGATCAGCCATGATTGAACGGCAGAGTAGACTCGAAGGGTCAAATTGCCTAATTCTGCTCCTATGCCGTCTGAACTTACGATGTGGTGAGGCCTCAAGTAAAACAGAAGGCAGCAACAGTTTGTAGAGTTAGTTTGTGAATCATTCTGCTCAAGGTTTCTTGGATTCTGTTAATATCCACAATGTTAGGCATTCATGTAGAAACTCACATGGCCTAACATTAGTTTTGGTAAGATCTTGCGTTTACATGACATTGCTGTATCCCAAACATTATGGTGCCTTGAAATGGGGGGGACTATGTACAAACACAGCTGTAATTTCTACATGATGAAACCAAAATGTTTAAAAATGGCCTTTATTAAAATCTGACAATGTGCACTTTAACCACATGTGATTTATTTCTATTACAAATCTTAAATTGTGGAGTGCAGAGGCAAATAAATAAATGATGGGTCTTTGTCCCAAACATTACTAATTTTGTTTAAGGCTTTTAGATAGGCTCATGCATATGCAGGGAATAGAGAGACATGGATAACAGGCAGGCGGAGGAGATTTGTTTAACCTGCCATCGTGTTTGGCACAGACATTGTAGGCCCTTCGGCTTGTAGGCTTGTTCCTGTTCCTGTGCTGTAGTGTTCTCTATGTTCTATCTCGATGACTGTGATTTAATGCAAATACTATCTAAATTTGTTCATGTTACTTTATAAGGCCACGCTGTGGTTTTCTACATTGATGCTACTGCTTTGTGCCTGTGCTGCAACTTGCATCTTTGTGCAGAAAATGTTGCCTTAATATCAGCATGCATCAAATTCTGAATTCTTGCACATTAAGTGCACAAGTACTGCCATTCTTATAAATTGCAAACCTCCTGATCTGTAAAGGCCTTAAAGGATGGTGACCTTCACAGGGAAACAAAATCCCAGCTCCTGCTGATGTTGTTGGAATGGCTAAGAGTTATCAGACTTCAGCCAGACCATGGCTTCAAACATCCAGTGAAAGTTTTATTAAAGCAAGGTTCCTTCCTGCATCAACTCAAATCCACATGTCAGTTCTTCCACCTTCTTCCACAGGGATAGGTAGCATTAGACTTAAAAAAAAAATTAAAAAAAAGCCTATCCCAAACTAACCAGTGTTTTTGTGTGTAGGTGAAGGATTTGGAAGCAAGAACGCATGCAAAATGGCAAGAGATGCTACAGCGTTCACGGCCAATTCAGGTAATATACGACCCAGGATAAATTAGCTTCAATAATGCAGTTTGGTGGTTAGGTGGGGATTGAAGATTTGCCATATTCAAAGCAGGGAATTATCTTTCCTTGTAAAAACATAGAACTGCAGATGCTGATTAATACACAGAAGGACACACAGTGCTGGAGTAGCTCAGCAGCTCAGATAGCATGTCTGGAGAACATGGTGATGTTTTGGGTTGTTTAGTGTCATGTTCTCCACAGTGAATGATGACTGAATGTTTCCAGCATGTTTTTATTTCAGATTTCCAGCATCTACAATTTATTTAATATTTTAAAGTGGTTGATCGCCACTCATAGTGTCTCTTCCTTATTTGTTTATTTTTTTTCCCCCTTGCATCTAAAACATGAGAGAAATGTTTCGATTAATAAAGAGGAATAAGTGGACATGTTGTAGTAAACCGTCTCAATAACTGATCACGGGGTGGGGGCTGCTGGTGTCCGGTATTGCTGATTACCATAACTGACTAAGGGGGGGGGGGGGGGGTAACGTTAAACCCAAGGCTCAGAGGGAAGAAACACAGCATGGGGGGGTGGGGTTAACAAGAGGGAATTGACGGTGCAGGAGCTGCAGAGCACCTGACCCCACGCATGGTGCGCCAGTGACGGGACGGGTACTCACGCCGCCTTTGTGCTGCTCGCTCTCCACTCCCGTAACTGGAAGCACATCACATGACGCCAGCTTGTTGGGTAACCTGACTGAAACAGGGGGAAGTGGGGGAGAGGGGTGGCAACAGGAGCCTCTGTATAGTGGTCTGTTATTATGTTATTTACTGTCATAAGTGATAGGAGTAGAATTAGTACATTCGGCCAATCAAGCCTACTCCGCCATTCAATCATGGCTGATCTAACTCTCCTAACCCCATTCTCCTGCCTTTTCTCCATAACCTCTGACACCTGTATTAATCAAGAATCTATCGACAGTGCCCTCCATAATGTTTGGGACAAAGACCCGTCATCTATTTATTTGCCTCTGTACTCCCCAATTTGAGATATGTAATAGAAAAGAATCACATGTGGTTAAAGTGCATATTAACATATTTTATTAAAGGCCATTTTTATACATTTTGGTTTCACCATGTAGAAATTACAGCTGTGATTATTCGTAGTCCCCCCCCCCATTTCAGGGCACCATAATGTTTGGGACACATGACTTCACAGGAGTTTGTAATTGCTCAGGTGTGTGTCATTGCCTCATCAATGCAGGTATAAGAGAGCTCTCAGCAACTAGTCTTCTCCTCCAGTCTTTCTATCACCCTTTGGAAACTTATATTAAATTTATCAATATGAGGACCAAAGTTGTGCCAATTAAAGTCAAATAAGCCATTATGAGACTGAGAAACTGTTAGATTCATCAGCCAAACCTTAGGCTTATCAAAATCAACTGTTTGGAACATCATTAAGAAAAAAGAGAGCACTGGTGAGCTTACTAAATCGCAAATAAATCAATGATGGGTTTTTGTCCTAAACATTATGGAGGGCACTGTATCTCTGCCTTAAAAATATCCACTGACGGCCTCCACAGCCTTTTGTGGCAAAGAATTCCACAAAGTATTTTGCAAATCCATCCATTCCTGACATGTTGTATGATCTCTCTTCAGGGAAAACTCCATGACTATTGGGAACCTTTGTTTGAAGATCTGAATTACCCGAGTCAGTCGTGCGGTCTTGATGAGGAAACGGAACACTACAAGGTTCAAGGACTTGCTGGTTGTGATAAAGATTTGGACTTTCCTTAGTACAACAAACATAACTTTTTTTAACGATTATAAAGCCTCTGACTTGTTTATATACAATGTTTAGACCTTAAGTTTGTGTTCTGGGTTTATTTTTGTTCTTTATTTTTGCACATGAACCAACAAGTGGTGTTGTGTGCCAAGTAACTTTTGTTATAGATGTTAATGTTTTTGATAGTTTAGCTCTGTATCAAAGGATATATAAAAAAATATTTTGTGATAATGTTAGAGATCGAGTTTATTTATATAATTGCAGCCATGTTTGCAGTGTTTTGTAGTATCAATTTTATTGCTGTACATAAAACTTTGACCCTTTTTGTAATGTCATTTTTATTGAACATTGAAATTGTTATAATTGAACTTCTGAAGCATTCTACTTGAAAATGTCAATTCTTTTCTCTTTTGCTTTATGCCATTTGGAAATCAAATTTCAATTCAGTGGACTGCTTCTTGTGGAAGATGCAATGAATTCACAGATTGCTGAGCAAAATGTTTGCAAGCTGCACGTTTTATCCGTACTGAAGCGGCAATTTTCCCTCTCGCCACTTTAACTTTGTCGTGCTAATTGAGTTTGCACTCACATCTCTCTCGCCATTCTTGGCATGTCTTTACATTGTAGCCTGCAGCACTGGCATACACTTTAAAATGTTTAGAGATGGTTAGGAATTTTCACGTCATGGCTTTTTTGTTTCCTCCGCTCCGTTCTCCAGTGTCATTCTTTTTTGTCTGCGCTAGTTTGTGCTCAGATGAATTTGTTGCCTGAAACAACCAGTCGACCCATTAATTTATAACATTGTATAGAAGAAAAGGCTGGTAAGGTGAGTCACCTGTCATTAACGCACCTATTGGTTCTTGTATCGCATACCTAGAGTTGGGGGTCTTGAGTTGTTTTTATTTATCACTTGGCCCCTCAGCTGAGTTTTTTGCCTTGCAGCTCCTTTACCTAGCATGTAATTTATGTATGCGTTGTAAATTTATATCTGTGCCCCATCTTTTCGGGTAGCAAATGAAAGAATTTTGATTTTTTTTAAGGCAATTTTGTAAGATTTGTAACTGTTAAAGGAAAGTATTAAATGCTTGGTTATGTTTGTGGAAAGTGCTGGATTATTCACTACATGTCTGTCTTGTATTTATACTTTTGATTTCTAATCTAATTAGTGCAGGGTGCTAGAATTTCATCTCAAGAACTTCTAACAGGAGCAAACTGCTGCAATTCCCACTTTACATCGTAAAGTCAAAAGGAGTTACGATTTTGGATGTCTCAGCAACTAAGCCAAGGCCAGTTTATTTGCAAACTGTGTGTATGTATACAAAATAAAAGTGAGTGTCATAATGCTGCCTTTAGCTGAGCAGAGTGCATGAATAGGAAATGTTGCCTACCAAAATCAATTTTCATATTACTGAGAATATTTGTCATTTTATTGGCCAGGAACATTCTTGCCCAAAGCAAATTTTCTTTTACCTCAAGATTGGAGAGGACAAACTAATTGCCGATGTGAAGCATCCGCTTGAGTGAGAACAGCAATACCTTTTCTGCTTGGGCTTCGGAAATGGAGCGTGGCTTGGGAATCTTCATTTTTGTTTGTAAGAAAAAAATATATAAGATGCCATCATATATTTAGGATTTACACTTGTTTTCTTGGGCACGAAGCTATGACTTGGAGCTACCTCACTGACATTCCAGGGCGTCTGTAGGTTAAGACTAGCCATGCTAGTTAACATCAACCCCTTAAAGCAACTTGGCAAAACATCTCCCTATGAGATTGAATGCCTTGAGATTGGACTTAGACTTGTGTTTAACTAACTGTATAATTTCTCTAATTTCAATATATCAGTAGTAAAGTGTTTTAAAATCTTTCTTAGCAATAAAATAGTTTAAAATGTGGCACATTTGCTCAGGAATAGATTCTGCAATTGTATGGTGTACTGAAGAAGAGGAGTGAGCTTGGAGATGTGCAGAAATGCCTTCAGGCTATCTGCGTATTACAAATGACTGGTTTTGTGGTCTGGCATTGAGTCTTTAACCAAAGAATACAAGATTAAGCTCTCAACTGTTAGTTGATCTACCTCAGGACAGAACTGAATCTTTGGTCAAAGAACGTGTCCTCAGGAAACGTCTGTAATAATTCTGCCACCCTGCACTTCAGAAATGTATAAAAGACTTAATATTATTTTTCTGCTTTAACACATTTGCATTTTTTTATTTTTTTTAAACAATTCCTTTATACACAAACAATTTGAGTTATTTTGGCAAAATAAAATTTCAATATGATTACCAAGTGTTTGTGTTGCTTTGTGACAGTTCACTAGATTGTCTTAATCAAAACATCGGAAATAGCAGGAGGGCACAAAGTGCTAGAGTAACTCAGTTGGTCGGGCAGCATCTCTGGAGAACATGGATAGGTGACATTTTGGGTCAAGATGCTTCTTCAAAAACGTCACCTTTCCGTGTTCTCCAGAGATTCCTGACCTGCTGCGTTACGTTTGTGTAATGACCAGCAGCTGTAGTTCTTTGTTTCTATACTAACAAATTGCAGAAGGGCACCATTTTGCCTTCTACCATTCAGTAAGTTCATGGCACATCTTTTACCTCTGTCACTTCCCTGCCTCAGTTAATTGATCTCTCATTCAACGATAACCCTCTTCTACAGAGAATTGCAAAGTTTCACTACCCTCTAGGTGATAAAATCTCTCGTCCCGTTTCTGAATAGCCAACCACTTTGGAGACTGACCACTGGTTCTTTATGCCCCAGCCAGGGGAACATCATCTCTATGCCTACTTTTTCAAGCCCCTTAAGAATTTTATTTGTGTCAATAAAATAAATAAAATTTGAATGAAAAGGGCACTGCTACCTCATCTCTCCTTTATCTTTAGAGATACAGAATGGAAACAGGCCCTTCGGCCCACCAAGTCCATGCTGACCAGCGATTACTGACACTAGTTCTATCCTACACACTATGGACAATTAACTAAAGCTAATTAACCTACAATCCTCTTTAGAATGTGGGAAGAAACTGGAGCACCCGGAGGAGGAGGAGGAAACGCACACATCACAGGGAGAACATACAAACTCCCTATAGAGAGCTCCCATAGCCAGGATCAAACTGGATCTCTGGCGCTGTGAGGCTGCAACTCTACCACTGTGCCGCCCTAATACAACAAATCTTCCCACCTTCACCAAACCTTTCCAGGAGATCTGTTCCAGTATTCCCTTTCGTAGTTATTACTTTCTTATATTTGTGGCTGGTCCCTTTGCTCTTTCTATCCCCCCCCCCCCCCCCAGGTAGAAAGCTCTCCTTCAACCACATTAAAATTCCATGATCGTGGATCTGTCAAGCTATCCTCTGTTTTCCCCATCTGGTTCACTCCTTCCTGATAAATAGCCATACAACATGGAAATGTGGGAAGAAACTGGAGCACCCAGAGGAGGAGAAGCACACATGTCACGGGGAGAATGTACAAACTCCTCACAGAGATCTTCTCGTCCTTGCCCACCTAGTTGCCCTTATCTTAACTGGTCCTACTTGCCTACATTTGGCCTATATAGCCACTAACTAACATCCGGAAGTGGCGGCGCTGCCCTGGCAGCAGCGGCTCACCTGCAGTCCTTCTGTTTTTGCTTTTTTGTGTTGTTTTTTTTCGTTTTGGTTAGTCTAGTTTTTGTTTTTTTAGTTTGTGTTTGGGGTGGGGGGGGGGGGGGGCTGAAACAGGGCTTGCTGTCTCTCCCTGCGGGGGAATGCAACCTTTTTGTCGTATTCCCCTTCTCTGCCTCCGTCTGCGCTGAGGCCTAATGGCGGAGCTGGTGACCTCGAGGCTCAGGAGGCAGAGCCCGCCAGGACTCGCCCTGAGCTCGCTGACGTGACGACGGTCCGGCTCGGGGCTGGAACAGGGCTTCCGTGAGGGACTGTGACGATCCCATGAGGGCGGCCAGCACGAGGGAGGAACGGTGCTCCCGTCGGAGTGGCCGAGCTCGGGGAGGTAAGGCGCTCCCAGCCCGAGGGAGGAGCGGCGCCCAGTCGGGGCGGCCCAGCCCGAGGGAGAAGCGGTGCCCAGTCGGGGCGGCCCAGCCCGAGGGAGGAGCGGTGCCCAGTCGGGACGGCCCAGCC
Organism: Amblyraja radiata; assembly: GCF_010909765.2. Lineage (NCBI taxonomy): Eukaryota > Metazoa > Chordata > Chondrichthyes > Rajiformes > Rajidae > Amblyraja > Amblyraja radiata. The sequence goes on along the minus strand of NC_045970.1, from coordinate 35,892,691 downwards.
CGAGGGAGGAGCGGTGCCCAGTCGGGGCGGCCCAGCCCGAGGGAGGAGCGGCACCCAGTCGGGGCGGCCTGGCGCGAGGCTGAGACGGTGGCGGTACTCACGTGAGGGCGATCCGGCTCGGGGCTGGAACGGTGCTCCGGTGGCTGGGACGGCATTCTGGTGGCGGTGACCTGAGTCCGGGGTTCGGCCGCGAGCAAGCGGCTGCGTCGGCGGGACTGGTGGACGACAGCTTCGACCACCCCGGGCCGCGGTGATTGAGCCGCGAGACTGTTTTTAACATCGCCCGGTGGGGTATCGCCTCAGCGCAGAAGGAGAAGAGGAGGGAAGAGACTGCAGCCCTAAGACTTTTGCCTCCATCACAGTGAGGAGGTGCTAGGTGGACTGTGATGGGGTGGTGGATGTTAATATGTGTTTATTGCTGTTTTTTATTGTATTGTAGGTATGACTGCAGGCACGAAATTTCGTTCAGACTTCGGTCTGAATGACAATAAAGGAAACCCTGTAACCCTGTAACCCTGTATATCCTTAAACCTTTCCTGTCCGTGTACCTGTCCCAATGTCTTTCAAATGTAATTATTGTACCTGCCTCAACTACTTCCTCTGGCAGCTCATTGCATACACTCGCCGCCACCTGTGTCAGACAAGTTGCCCCTCAGGCTTCTATTAAACCTTGCCTCTCTCACCATGAACATATGTGCTTTGTTTCTTGACTCGCCGTTCCCTGAGGAAAAGCCACTGTCCGTTCACCGTTTCTATTTTTCCCCATGACCTTATTCACCTCTATAAAGATCACCCCTGAGCCTCCTGTACAAGGAATGAAGCCCTAGTCTGCCCAAAGACTGTCTGGTGGAGGCAGGAAAGGTTGTGGGGTGACATTGTCCGTGGCAGAGAGGGTGAAAAGCTAATCTGTTCAACCTCTCCCTATAACTCAGGCCCACATTCTTTTGATACTGTCTGAATTGAATATAGAAATTGGGGGGGGGGGGGGGGGGCGGGGTCATGCTGCAGTGATATAAGACGTTAGTGAGGGAGAGGCTGAGCAGGTTAGGACTTTATTCCTTGGAGAGCAGAAGGATGAGGGGTGATTTTGCAGATGTACAAAATCATGAGAGGCATAGATTATTATGCACAGAGTCTTTTACCCAGGGTAGGGGAATCGAGAACCAGAGAACATAGGTTTAAGGTGAAGGGGGAAAGATTTAGTAGGAACCTGAGGGGTAACCTTTTTACACAAAGGGTGACAGGTGTATGGAAAGAGCTGCCGAAGGAGTTAGTTGAGGCAGGTACTAACACTGTTTAACATAGAAACATAGAAATTAGGTGCAGGAGTAGGCCATTCGGCCCTTCGAGCCTGCACCGCCATTCAATATGATCATTGCTGATCATCCAACTCGGTATCCTGTACCTGCCTTCTCTCCATACCCCCTGATCGCTTTAGCCACAAGGGCCATATCTAACTCCCTCTTAAATATAGCCAAATGAACTGGCCTCAACTACCTTCTGTGGCAGAGAATTCCAGAGATTCACCACTCTCTGTGTGAAAAATATTTTTCTCATCTTGGTCCTAAAAAATTTCCCCCTTATCCTTAAACTGTGACCCCTTGTCCTGGACTTCCCCAACATTGGGAACAATCTTCCTGCATCTAGCCTGTCCAACCCCTTAAACATTTTGTAAGTTTTTATAAGATCCTCCCTCAATCTTCTAAATTCTAGCAAGTACAAGCCAAGTCTATCCAGTCTTTCTTCATATGAAAGTCCTGACATCCCAGGAATCAGTCTGGTGAACCTTCTCTGTACTCCCTCTATGGTAAGAATGTCTTTTCTCAGATTAGGAGACCAAAACTGTACACAATACTCCAGGTGTGGTCTCACCAAGACCCTGTACAACTGCAGTAGAACCTCCCTGCTCCTTTACTCAAATCCTTTTGCTATGAATGCTAACATACCATTCGCTTTCTTCACTGCCTGTTGCACCTGCATGCCTACTTTCAATGACTGGTGTACCATGACACCCAGGTCTCGTTGCATCTCCCCTTTTCCTAATCGGCCACCATTCAGATAATAGTCTGTTTTTGCCACCAAAGTGGATAACCTCACATTTATCCACATTATACTGCATCTGCCATGCATTTGCCCACTCACCCAGCCTATCCAAGTCACCTTGCAGCCTCCTAGCATCCTCCTCACAGCTAACGCTGCCCCCCAGCTTCGTGTCATCCGCAAACTTGGAGATGTTGCATTCAATTCCTTTGTCCAAATCATTAATATATATTGTAAATAGCTGGGGTCCCAGCACTGAGCCTTGCGCTACCCCACTAGTCACTGCCTGCCATTGTGAAAAGGACCTGTTTACTTCTACTCTTTGCTTCCTGTCTGCCAGCCAGTTCTCTATCCACATCAATACTAAACCCCCAATACCGTGTGCTTTAATTTTGTATACTAATCTCTTATGTGAGACCTTGTCGAAAGCCTGAAAGTCCAGATATAACACATCCACTGGTTCTCCCTTATCCACTCTACTAGTTACATCCTCGAAAAATTATATAAGATTCGTCAGACATGATTTACCTTTCATAAATCCATGCTGACTTTGCCCAATGATTTCACCACTTTCCAAATGTGCTGCCATCCCATCTTTAATAACTGACTAGCAGTTTCCCCACTACCGATGTTAGACTAACTGGTCTGTAATTCCCCGTTTTCTCTCTCCCTCCTTTTTTAAATAGTGGGGTTACATTAGCTACCCTCCAATCCTCAGGAACTACTCCAGAATCTAAAGAGTTTTGAAAAATTATCACTAATGCATCCACTATTTCTGCGGCTACTTCCTTAAGTACTCTGGGATGCAGCCTATCTGGCCCTGGGGATTTATCGGCCTTTAATCCATTCAGTTTACCTAACACCACTTCCCGGCTAACCTGGATTTCACTCAGTTCCTCCAACTCATCATAAGAAGCATTTAGATAGGCACATGGATAGGATGGGTTTAGATGGCTATTGGCCAAAACGGAGGCAGGTGGGACTAGTGCAGATGGGGTATGTTGGCCTGTTTCCACACTCTATGACTCGATAACTAGGTCAATGATAATGTAATTCTCAATGATAATTTCACGTATATCTACATTTGATTAATATCCTTTCATTACCTGCAATATGTGAGAGCTGATCCTCTGGAATATGCTGTTATGTGTCTGATTATTTTAGAAATAGTGGCTTATGTCATAATGCTTGATTGGAGATTGGACATGCGACTTGTGACCTCATCAAACAATGCCTAGCGATAAGCTGACCACAACACAATAGGTTTTGTCGCCTATGTGTCCACATCTATCGGAACAAATGCCATGTTGGCTCTTTTGTTTTGAGTATTCTTCATACAATACCTAACTTTGTCTCCAGTTTTCATCAGAATTTGTTTCTTGGTGATTGAAATCGACCTGACACAAAATTGGCTCCATTTTGTGCACCCTGCTAATTGAAGTGTGTGATGTCTTCCCAAGGCTGGTAAGTGAAATCATGGCTTTTCCCCAAGGCAGAGCTGCTACATCACAGTGTCACAGACCCAGGCTCGATCCTGACCTCGGGTGCTGCCTGTGTGACGTTTGCACGTTCTCCCTGTGACCGTGTGGATTTCCTTCGGGTCATAGAGTCATACAGTATGGAAATGGGCCCTTCAGCACAACTCGTCCATTCTAACCAAGATGCCCACATTGAAGCTAGTCCCATTTGCCTCCTTTTGGTCCATATCCCTCAAAACCTTTTCTTTCCACCTACCTGTCCAAATGTCTATTAAATGCTGTTCAAGGTGTCTGCTTCAATTACCTCATATGGCTGCTCATTCCATATACCCACCACCCTCTGATTCCTCCCATATTGTGCGGGTTTGCAGGTAAATTGCTTCAGGTGTGCGGGGAGTGGATGTGAAAGTGGGATAACGTAAAGCTAGTGGGAACGTGTGATTGTTGGTCGGTGTGGGCTGAAGGACCTGTTTCCATGCTCTGTATCTTTCAATTCAATTCAAGGCCAGTCTGTCGGTGGGTAAATGAAACTGGTGGCCAATCCACACATCCTTGCCCATTCAGTTGACTGATGATAAAACATTGGATAGAGGAGAAAGGGTGGAAGATGAGTACTATTCTTATGGCTGTGCTGAGATAGTTGTGGGGACTTATTTCCTATAGTCCTGACTTGTTACCTCCGGCAAGTCCATAAGGATGGATTCTGGTGCAGATGGTTGGAAACAATCCAAGACTGAAGCAAGCTCAAAACATCAATGTTATCGCTAATGCACATGGAAAAGCATCAAATAAATAAGATACGTAGAAATCCCCAACAAACCCCTCAGCACAGAGAACTATGAGACCATCTCCTTTTGAAATGGCCATTATGAGGCATCTGTTCCACACTATATGACCTATTATTTATATATATAATTAACTAACTAATTAACCACTTACGCGCAATAAATTCAACTAACGTTAAAGGCGCAATGTACTATACTAACACGACTAACTATATAGCAGGAAGGATGGGGGAGGTTAGACATATATTTTAAATACTAAATACTAATTATGAATTAATTAACATACAGGTAAATGAAAAGTGTCATTATTGATGAGGTACTTTAACCCATAATTTATTTAATTTTAATCCAAATCTTCTACCTTTTATTTTATTCTATTTTAAACTGTTCAGCGATTAATTGACCTGATATGATAATTTTGGTAACAATTAGAGGGAACCGACTAACGTTGGGTCAAATTCTAATAGGGGGACAAGGTCCAGTGCATAATCTCATCGACGGAGGTCAATTTAAAAACAAATCTAGCTACCTTAGGTGGCTTTTTTGTAATTTATCGCTTTTTTGATAAATTACATTCACTTTTTTTGTTTATTCACAATTATTTGTTGTATGACTTAACAATTTTTATGTACACTTTATTTTATGTTTTTCTCTTTCCCTTAATTATGTTTAATAGTGTCAGGAGATGTAGAACTACTGTAGAAATTATGAAGGACAACTCTGGATTTGGGATTCCGAGGTACTTGGCTGCATCACATGAATCATACAGTCTGGTAATAATAGCCAATGCAAGATAATAGTCGAATAAATATCAGAGGTCTCACCTTCTGTAGTTGGAACATCAGAGGTGCGAATGAGCCAATTAAGAGGGGTAAAATTCTGGCACAATTAAAATCATTAAATATGGATATTGCTTTCCTACAAGAGACACATCTGAAACAACAAACTCAGATCAGATTAAGGGCAAATTGGATAGGTCAAACCTATTACTCCTCATTCACCTCTAAAGCAAGAGGCACGGCTATTATAATTCAGAAGGGTATACCTTTTAAATTAAAGAAATCTATATCTGATAAAGAGGGAAGATATGTTATAGTCACGGGAGAAATTTACAATACACCATTAACTATGATAAATATTTACGCGCCTAATTTTGATAACCCACAATTTTTTAGGAAAATAATAGATTTAATCGCAGAGCATAATTATCAAAATATAATAATGGGGGGAGATTTTAACTGTGTTATAGATCCATACTTAGATAAATCAATAAAGCTAGGGAAGCGTCTTGTTAAAACTAAGACCTGTGAATTTTTAAATACTTATATAAAAAATAATAACATAGCTGATATTTGGAGAATAGCAAATCCAAGTGGTAGGGAATACTCATTTTATTCTTCAGTTCACAAAACTTATTCGCGAATTGACTATTTTTTATTGGACACAAAATTAATCCTGTATACGAATAAACCATCATATCATAATAGTATTATTTCTGATCATTCACCATTGACTTTTATACTTAAAATTGAGGGAATGCCGAGTATAAAACCTTTTTGGAGATTCAATGTACATATATTAAATAACCCGCAGGGTTATGAGTATATAAAAGAACAAATAAAACTTTTTTTCGAAATAAATGACACGCCGGGTATTTCTGCACCGCTATTATGGGAAACCTTCAAGGCATATATTCGCGGCGTCATAATTTCTTACCAAAGTTTTCAAAATAAGGAAAATAAAAGAGAACTTCAGCGGATAGAACAGAAAATAAAACTACTAGAACTGGACAATGCAACTGACCCAACCATAAATAAACATAATAAGATAACTTTATTGAAATATAAAGTCAATAGAATACTATCGGCTAGAGTAATAAGATTATTCCAAATTACAAAACAAGCACACTTCGAATTTGGGGACAAGCCACATAAACTACTTGCGAGGCAACTGAAGCAACGAGAAAAGGAAAAAACTATTACTAAAATTAAATCGGATAAGGGTGAGTTTTTAACACTGCCTAAGGATATTAATAAGAGGTTTGCCCAATTTTATCACAATTTATATACATCTAAAATAAATACAGATGTAAGTAAAATTACAAATTTTTTAGATAATTGCAAGCTCCCAAAATTGGATAGTTTAGAACAAGAGCAATTAGGAGCACGGACTACTAGTGAAGAAATAAAACAAATAATAAACTCACTGAAAAATGGGAAGACCCCAGGACCAGACGGTTTTAGTAATGAATTTTATAAAAGATTTCAGGAGTCAATTATACCAAGATTATTCAATTTATACACGCAGGCTTATACCGAAAATAAACTTCCAGAAACCCTAGCAGAAGCAACAATAACACTTATACCAAAAAAAGATAAAGATTTAGATGAACCGGGTTCTTATAGAGCTATTTCACTACTAAATACGGATCAGAAAATTTTAGCAAAGATTCTAGCTAGAAGGCTAAATAAATATATTAACAATTTAATAAATACGGATCAAACGGGATTTATACCCAAAAGACAATCATTTAATAATTTGAGAAGGCTTTTCAATATAATGTACTCTCATAATGAGGACAATGAAGATATTTCAGTTGTCACGCTGGATGCAGAGAAGGCATTTGATCAAGTAGAATGGCAGTATTTATACAAGGTACTCCAAAAATTCAATATGGGAGAGAATTTTATTAGATGGGTTAAACTACTTTACGATAGACCTACGGCAAGAATATTAACTAACAATACGCTATCTCCAAAATTTTACTTATCAACAATACAATACAATACAATACAATACAATTCAATTTATTGTCATTTGGACCCCTTGAGGTCCAAACGAAATGCCGTTTCTGCAGCCATACATTACAAACAAACAATCAAGGGGTAATAGGCAAGGGTGTGCCTTATCACCATTGCTATTTGCCCTTATGATAGAACCGTTGGCCGAAACGATTAGAAATCACCCGAATATTCACGGATATAACACTAAGGATTCAAAGAATAAAATTTCACTATATGCTGATGATATTCTTTTATATATTACTAATACACAAACGAGTATACCCACCTTATTAACACTAATTGAGGAATTCGGCTCTTTTTCAGGATATAGAATAAATTGGAATAAAAGCGAAATTATGTCTTTAAAACCACAGGATTCGAGACACTTACTAAAATTCCCCTTCAAAATTGCAACAGAAAAATTCAAGTATCTGGGTATTCAAATTACGAGAAGACACAAATCATTATTTAGTGCCAATTTTATCCCACTATTAAATAAACTGAATGATATGATTAAATTTTGGAAAACACTTCCGCTCTCATTGATAGGTAGAATTAACGCTATAAAAATGACTTTCTTACCACAATTAATATATTTGTTTCAAGCGATCCCAATATATATTCCAAAATATTTTTTCAAAAAACTAGATTCCACTATCACTAATTTTATATGGGATTACAGAACACATAGAATTCAACGAAAGCATTTGTGCAAATCTAAAGAAGTTGGGGGTTTATCATTACCTAACTTTATGTATTACTACTGGGCAGTGCATATTAAGAACATAATGTACTGGCTGGATAGTTCCACTCAGCAGTTGGAGTGGATAAGAATGGAGAAAGAGGAGTGCTATCCGCACGATATAGGAACGATCCTGCTCTCACCGATAAAATTGAATAGTATAATATATAAGAAGAACCCAATTATTCACAATATAATAAGAATTTGGAAACAAATAAAAGTATCCTTGAAATTAAATAATTTATCAGTACTAACCCCACTATTGAACAACCCCGCATTCAAATCTTCTCTCATCGACAACACATATCAACAATGGGATAGACTGGGGATTAGGAAAGTAGGGGATATGTATGAATTGGGCAAACTGTTATCATTTCAACAATTAAAATTAAAATTTAAATTGAAAGATAATCAATATTTTAAATATATACAGGTATGTGACTTTATGAAGAAATATACACATAGATTTCAAACTATATTTTTAGACCCTTTAGAAGAAGCAATGAATATTAAGGCTGATTCACAAAAATTAATATCATACTTTTATAATAATATATTATATAGAGAATCACCCTCAACAGAAGCACTAAGGGAAGATTGGGAACATGAGCTAATGATAAAGATCTCGAAGGATAGATGGGAAATGTATTTGATGAATACACATAACTGTTCTATTAATACAAGACATAATTTAATTCAATTCAAATTATTACATAGACTATATTATTCAAAAATGAGGTTGAATAAATTTTATCCAAACGTCTCTCCCAGATGCGATAAATGTTTGTTTCAAAACGCTAATATAACACATTCATTTGTAGGATGTACAAAGTTGAATACATTTTGGAGTGATATATTTGATATATTTACAAAGCTCTTCAAGTCAAGAATAGAACCCAAAATGGAATGGATTATATTTGGAATAATAGGAGAAGATACCAATTTAAATAAAAACCAAAATGTTTTTTTTAATTATGGGTTAATAATTGGAAATAAATTGATACTTAAATTTTGGAAAATACAACCATACCAACTGTTAAAATGTGAATTAGGAATATGATGGACATAGCACGCCTTGAAGAAATGAGACTCCGACTAATAGATAAATATGACCAATTCTTAAGGAGTTGGTCTCCTTTCATCGACTTTTTGGAATCATGTGATGCAGCGGTACCATAAGGATTGCTGATTTCAGTTCATGACGTGGATAGATCTACATCTCCGAATATAGATTTGAAAAATTCTCTTTTAAGGGGCCTTCTCTTCTATTTCTACTTTCCACCTTTTCTTTTTTATTTTATTTTTTTATTTTTATTTTTTATATCCACACTTCACATTTTTCTACTCTCTACCATCTATTTTTCCACTCTTTCCCCTTTCTATTGTTTTCTTTTTCTTGTCTTGCTTACTTCCTTCTCATAACATAAAACTAGAGGTTGTACATAGAATGGATTATGGTATGACATAGTTGGCACCTAAAATTAGGTGCCACTGTATTGTTTTGTATTGTATTAACTTCTAATAAAATAAACAAAAAAAAAAACAAAAGACATCCCCATTTCAAATTTAGTACCTCTATATGTGGTCTTTGTATGCTTGCCAATTATATGTCAGCTTTTTGCCTCCTTTTAGAACTCTTGCTTGTCTCTGTCATGCGGGCAGCACAGTGGCGCAGCAGCGATAGAGTTGCTGCCTTACAGCATCAGAGACCCGGGTTCGATCGTAACTACGAGTGCTGTCCGTGCGGTGTTTGTACACTCGTCCCGTGACTGTGGGTTTCATTCAGGTGCTCCAGTTTCCTCCCACACTCCAAAGACGCGCAGGTTTGTAAGCCATTTGGATTGGCTTCTGCACAACTCTAAATTGTCCCTGGCGTGTAAGATAGTGCTAGTGTACGGGGGGGTTATCGCCGGTCGACACGGACTCGGTGGGCCGAAGGGCCTGTTTCCACGCTGTATCTAAACTAAACTAAATGTTCTACCAGGTATCGCTTGTGACACAGAAATACTGCTCGACTGCTCGCAGAAGATCTACTGCATCAGAAGATTGAATTCAAGTACATTACCAGAGGTGTGGGCACCAAACACGAGACTGATGTTGAGAATGTGCTATGTTGTCAGATGTCAGATCTGGACCAAAGAACTGAACTTTAGAGATGTGGTGAGTGTGACTGACCTTAATATCATGACAGCGTTTTACTGAGTGTGGTATTGAGGTTATATAGCACAGAAACTCATCCATACCGCCCGTGATGGCCCATCTAAGCAAGTACTATTTGCCCGCATTTGGACCATATCCGGCCAAACCATACACCTGTCCTTGTAAATATTATTGTACCTGCCTCAACTACCTCCGCTAGCAACTCGTTCCATCTCCCCATCACCTTGTGTGAAAATGTTCCCCTCAGATTCCTATGTAGAACATAGAACAGTGTAGCACAAGAACAGATCCTTCGGCCTACAATCTCTGTGCCGAACATGATTCCAGGATAAATTCTTATCTGCCTGCACATAATCCATATCCCTCCATTCCCTGCATATCCATATGCTTATTCAAAAGTCTCTTAAATGCCACTCATGTGTCTGTCTCCATCACCACCCCTGGCAGTACATTCCCAGCATGCACCACTCTGTAAACAAACTAGCTATGCAAATTTTCTTTAAACTTTGCATCTTTCATGTCATGCCCTCTAGCATTTGATTTTTTTCCATCCTGGGGAGAAACGTTCTGGCTGTCTATTATCTATTCCCCTCATAATTGTATATACTTCTATCAAATCTCCCTCTGGTGTTCCATGGAAAACAATGCAAGACCACTCCCTGTAGCTAATACCCCCTAATCCAGGCAATATTTTGGTAAACCACCTCTGCACTCTTTCCAAAGCCTTCACATCCTTCCTGAAATGGGCAACCAGAATTTCATGCAATACTCCAAATGCAGCCTCATCATCCTATAAAGCTATAAACCTAACCAAAGATGTACCCACCACCCTCTGGGTGAAAAATGTTGTCTCTCAACTTCCAATTCAATCTTTCCCCTCTCACCTTAAACGTTTGTCCTCTGGTTCTTGATTTCCCTATTCTGGCAAAAAAAACCCTGTGCATCTACCCGATCTATTTCCCTTGTGATCTTATACGGGGAGAAGGCACACAGAGACTATTGAAGTGGTCGATCCATCATTTTGCACTCTTTTCCTGAACCTTTCTCAGATAAAGAGGGAGATTTTGTCCTGAGTTGATCAGTGCTCCATGTTCAATCCATGCCAGCAACCGCAGAGCACCTGGTTGTTTATCTCACTGGTATTGGTAGGAACTTATTGTCCATGAAATACTACAGTTAGTTGCTGTAAAATCATAGTCATGTAGTGTGCAAACAGGCCCTTCGGCCCAACTTGCCTATACCAACCGATATATGTCCCTTCTAGACTAGTCCCACCTGCCTGCGTTTGGCCCATATCCCTCTAAATCTATTATATACATATACCTGTCCAAATGTTTCTTAAATGTTGTGAGAGTACCTGCCTCAACTACCTCCTCTGGCAGCTCGGTCCATACACCAAGCACACTCTGTGTGAAAGATTTGCCCCTCCGGTTCATATAAATCTTTCCCCCCTCACCTTAAACCCATGTCCTCTGGTTCTTGATTCCTCTACTCTGGACAAGAGACTGTACATTTACCCAATCTTTTCCTCTCTGTGTTCCAAGGAATAAAGTCCTAGCCTATTCTACCTCTCCCTATAGGTCAGGTTCTTGAGTCCTGGCAACATCCTCTTAAATCATCTCTGCACCGTTTCCAACTTGACAACATATTCCCTATAACATGGTATCAGAACTGAACATAATACCTAAATGCGGCCTCACCAAAGTCTTATATATCTGCAACATGACCTGATGATGTCCTTCTAAACCATTTCTATACATGTGCTGCATTTATAACCTAGGCTATTCCTTTTATTATTACATCCAATATTAGTGGAGATTTGCAAGGCTTCGCTATACTAAAATTGGTCACAAGGGGGCAGCAGAATTCCACAATGCAATTGGTGCTCCACACCTTTTTGTCCAGGTCGATCATCTGAATCACCTCTGCGGTTCACTCACCTGAAGCATGGTTTATTGTACTTATAATCACAGCCATGAAATCAATGCTAAAATATATTATCGCTAATGTTCCAATTGCTATCAAACATCAATCCGAGGATTAGGCTGAAGAAAGGTCCCGACCCGAACCTCCATCCATCCCTGTTCTCCAGAGATGCTGCCTGACCTGCAGGGTTTCTCCAGCACTGTGTATCTTATTTTTAACAGCAATCCTTTCAAGGAAGGTGAGGGGCAATTTCAAGCAAAGAAGATTGGGCAGGCTGGAGTGATGTCACAAGGAACTGCAGATACTGGTTAACAAAACAAAAAGACACAAAATGCTAGAGTAACTCAGCAGGTCAGGCAGCATCTCTGGAAACATAGAAACATAGAAAGTAGGTGCAGGAGGAGGCCATTCGGCCCTTCGAGCCAGCACCGCCATTCATTGTGATCATGGCTGATTGTCCCCTATCAATAACCCGGCCTTCTCCCAATATCCCTTGACTCCACTAGCCCCTAGAGCTCTATCTAACTCACTCTTAAATCCATCCAGTGACTTGGATTCCACTGCCCTCTGTGGCAGGAAATTCCATAAATTCACAACTCTCTGGGTGAAAAAGTTTTTTCTCACCTCAGTCATAAATTACCTCCCCTTTATTCTAAGACTGTGGCCCCTGGTTCTGGACTCCCCCAACATTGGGAACATTTTTCCTGCATCTAGCTTGTCCAGTCCTTTTATAATTTTATATGTCTCTGGAGATGGATAGGAGACATTCCGGGTCTGACTGAAGAAGGGTCCCAACCTGAAATGTTCTCCAGAGATGCTGCCTGACCCGATGAGTTACATCAGCATTCTGTGTCTTTTTTTACATCAATTCATGACTCGAGCGTGTGTTTTTAAAATAATCCACAGAGCAAATAAACCTTTAAAGTCCCCAGTGAACTGAAGTTCCATTGTGCTTCTTGCATTCCAGTCTCGGGCAGGGAAAATTGTTTTTCCAAAAAGCAGAAGAATGACCTATGTAAAATGATACCACTGATTAGAGAGTAAAAGGCGCAATGAATGAATTCTCTGCATCATGCTAACGAAAGTCAGGATTTACACTTAAATTAATATTGACCCCAATGGGATAAAATTAATCCCCAGCTAATTACTATTGCCAACCCCTTTTTTGATTGAATCCCTTTTTAAAGGTCTATTGTTCAGTGTTTTGAAAGCCTGTGTGTGTGTGTGAGAGAGTGGATGTATATAGTATCCATGTTCAGGTGCCTCCTATACTTTGCTTTTTACCCTTGGGCAACTGTTGCACTGATGGAGTAGCACTGTGGTGACAGACAGCGGTCTAATACATTCCACTTAATGACTTCTCTTCATCATCCACTGCAGACAGTGAACGTCAGCGATTCTTTACCTTCCCACTGTTAACAACCATCTCCCACTGGAGCCCGGTTGAACTTTCCTCTTTCCTGGCCTGCTATCAGATAGGGACATGACAGAGAGCGTGGCGGTCAAACCTATTGTAACGTCCCAAAACCAAGCTTGTCATGGAACCCATCTTGAATACCCGATAGAGTCATAGAGCATGGAAACAGGCCCTTCAGCCCAACTTGCCCATGCCCATCAAGAAGCACTAGATGTAGAGACTTTTAGATATGCACATGGAAATGGAGTGATATGGATCATGTACAGGGATTAGTTTACTTGGCTTCATGTGGGCCGAAGGGTCTGTTTCTGTGCTATATTGTTCTTTGTGCAGGCAGATGAGATTAGTTTAGCTTGGCATCATGTCCAACATAGACACTGAGTTGAAGGGCCTATTCCTATTCCTAGTCAGTCAGATACAGTTCAGTCTTCTTGCGTAGGGCGTGCACAGCCTAAAGTTGTAGGACAACTTGGTCTATTTGACCTTATTTGATCGACACAGTTCAGTAAAGTATTACTATACATAAGCACAATCTTATATTTTAGGCAAGCAATAGTCCACTGAAACAATATGTAAGGTTTTGGCGCCATTTTCAAAGTTAAGAGTATCGTCCCTCTCCTCGCCCGGCCACTTTCAGTCTTTGTGTCCCGGTGGCACCTCCCGCAGCTGACCTCAAGGCACGGAAGGGGAAGACCCAGTCCTTTTTACTGGTCCTTTGTCCTTTGCATTCAAGAGTCAAGAGTGTTTTATTATCATATGTCCAAGATGGAACAATGAAATTCTTTTGAAAGAAGGAACTGTAGATGCTGATTTATAATGAAGATAGACACATAATGCTGGAGTAACGGCAGCATCTCTGGAGAAGAGGATTAGGTGACGTTTCAGGTCAAGACCCTTCAGACCAAACAAATAATAATAGTGCAAAAAGACAAAACTAATGCCCCCAAGTTTATGTAGTTCAGAGCTTATTTGAAGGTTGTAGTGTTTAATAGCCTGATGGCTGTAGGGAAGAAGCTGTTCCTGAAACTGGTTGTTACAGTTTTCAGGCTCCTATATCTTCATCCTGATGGCAGGAGTGCAGACTCCCCAAGCGGAATATGAGGTGCTGTTAAATGGAGGCGCAGGCTCCGCTTGGGGAGTCTGCATCCTGGGGGCATGAACATTGAATTCTCCCAATTTTGTTAGCCCTTGCTGTCTCCTCCCCTTCCTCAGCCCTCGGGCTGTCTCCTCCCATCCCTCAGCCTTCGGGCTCCTCCTCCTTTTTCCTTTCTTCTCCCCCCCACCCCCCATCAGTCTGAAGAAGGGTTTCGGCCCGAAACGTTGCCTATTTCCTTCGCTCCATAGATGCTGCTGCACCCGCTGAGTTTCTCCAACATTTTTGTCTACCTTTGAAGTGTACTTGTTGGACAAATTCCTGTCTGCGCTGTATATTGATTTTAGAAAAAACGCTACCCTGTATCACTGTGATTTTTGGCGATCTTACTCACAGTCCTCCTCCGCTGAGCTCCGAGGATTTTTCCCATCGATGAAAAATAAAAAAGTTATGAGTGTTTAAAAAACCTTGAGATCAGCTGATTGGTCCTCTCGCCTGTCAATCACCGCGATGAAGGTAATGCCCCTTCTGGGGGGGGGGGGGGGGGGGGCAGGACTATAAAACCCTGGATGCCTGGACATCAGTCAGTCACTCTGCAAGATCGTGAGGGAGAGGCCACGACTGTCATTCTAAGCTGTGAATCAACTGAACTGTGAGTCTGCAATGTACTTGCAATAAATGATTTGTTAGCCCTTAATGACAATGCCATGAGTTGTTTGGCCTGCTGCCCTGCCTGTGCTTGAAACTGCAATGCTTTATTAGGTCCGACTATGTTTGGAAGGAATGAATGCTTTATTAGGTCCGACTGTTTGGAAGGAATAAATGCTTTATTAGGTCCGACTGTGTTTGGAAGGAATAAATGCTTTATTAGGTCCAACTGTGTTCGGAACGAATAAATGCTTTATTATGTCTGACTATGTTTAGTCCAAACCTCCCGCTCATTTTGTGACTTCCGCTTAGTGGACAGGTCGTGCTGATTGCGTAATTTCCGGTGAGTGCAGAGATTGCGCTGATTGCGGAAGTGCCGCTGACTGCAGAAGCCTCACAGTGGAGAAGCCGTGTGAGTAGATTCAAGAAAGTTTACTGTCATATATATGGTGTGTGAGTCTGTGTGAGTGTGTGTGTGTGTGTTTATCTGAGAGTGAGTGTATGTGTATGTGAGGTGGAGGGTGTGTGTGTGTGTATTGGAATTGGTGGAGAGGTGGAATATTGCATTGGGGGACCAGCCTCGTGTAAAGCTGGGACCCAACGGGCCCCACTTAGTCTAGTATTTATTAAAAGTGGATTTAAGACGTACATGCGTTAGCTCCTCAAAAAAAGACACAAAGTGCTGGAGTAACTCAGCGGGTTAGGCAGCATCTCTGGAGAACATGGATGTGACGTTTCAGTGTGGGCCACTTCTTCAGACTAGGTCTTCAACTTCTGTTCATCTCATTTCTCTGTCCACTCTCAATATCTGTGGTTCTTAGTCATACATTGCCATATTTTTAAATAGTTTTCAACAATAACTTACAGAAGAAGACTTGCATCTGAAACATGTGATTTTTCTGAAAAGAGAAGTGAAACAGTTGAAACAGGAATTTTGATTTAATAAATTTAGGAACTTGTTGGTTGACTTTGGGCAATTTTACTCCAGGAGAGGTTTGATAGGCTTCAAACATTTGAGGTTTTTATACAATAAATAAGGATAAACTTTCTATGGGTAGGGGGGGGGGGGTGAGTTATTGGCAGGCAGAATCTTTTGTGTGATTAGTAAAAGAACGACATATACATGTGGGTTTGTTGGTTAATTGGCCTCTGTAAATTGCCCGTAATATGCAGGCAGTGGGATGAGAAAGTGGGATAACCTAGAACGGGTGATTAATGGTCAATGTGAACTCAGTTGGCTGAAAGGCCTGTTTCATGCAGTGTCTCTAAAATAAACTAGACTTGGGGGTGATTTTATTATACACTAGACCAACTGGGCCCTGTTGGGTCCCTATCACATGGGAGGCCTGGTGCCACAACGCAATATTATATCACTCACCCATAGCCCCCACGGGATGCCTGGTTCCCCAACGCAACCCGTTCCCCAAGGCAATATTGCACACCACTCACCCGTTTCCCCAACACAACCCGTTCCCTCAACGCAAGATTCCACCACTCACCCATAGCCTCCAACTGCGCAGGGGCTGTTCAGTTGGCCTTATTCAAAATTCAGTGTACTGTGACTTTAAAATATTTTTTTAAATGCACCCTCCCTCTATGCTGCCAGGATTTTAAAAAAAGGGATAGAAACATTCTAGCTTGCAATTGCACTTTCTAGTGGTGGCAGCCTGGCAGGACTGAGTGTGCCGAGATTGCAACAATGTAGCATTGTGAAGTCATAGCTTTAGTGGTGGCAGCCTGGCAGGACTGAGTGTGCCGAGATTGCAACAATGTAGCATTGTGAAGTCATAGCTTTAAGTGGCTTTTTCACGGGGCGACTTGACGCAAGAGTGAACCAGAGTTTAACATCGTGGGAACCTCGTGCGATAACAGTACGGCATTCATGGACCACCGTGGACCACCGTGGCGCTAACGGCAGGTAGTCGTGTAACTTGGTCACTCGGGAGAAAATTCAAGAAAGTTTGAATTTCTCCAAGAGTGACTTGTACACTTGTGGTTGAGCATTGCAACATTGTATGAACATGGTGGCCAGTGCGATATCCGTGCGATATTCGTAATAACTCTTGCGGGTACCGTGGGAACTCCTGCGAACGGTGAGTAACTGAGCAGTTTGATTGTCAGTGCTTGTTTTACCTCATTGTTAAATAAATATATTTTTTACTATCAGATTGATGTCTGCAATTCTTCATTAACACATCACTACAAGATGAATGTCTCTAATGTTATAATCCCTCTCATGCTGAAACACAAAATAGTTGAAGGGAGGTGAAATAATCACATTTTCATTCTTTTTCATTTTTGAGTGTTCAGGTACCTCACTTGCTGAGCTATTTTACTCCAGCAGTTTGTGTCTCTTTTTGTCTAAAGCAGTTTCTAAGACTGTAGGAACTCCGCGGGCCAGGCAGCATCTACGGAGGGAAATGGACAGGCGACCCTTTCTTCAGGCTGCCTTATCTCTCTCTCCCCCCCCCCTCCCCCCTACTCCCACCCACACACACAAATGCTGGAGAAACTCAGTGGGTGCAGCAGCATCTATGGAACGAAGGAAATAGGCAACGTTTCGGCCCGAAACGTTGCCTACTTCCTTTGCTCCATAGATGCTGCTGCACCCGCTGAGTTTCTCCAGCATTATTGTGTACCTTCGATTTTCCAGCATCTGCAGTTCCTTCTTAAACACAAATGCACCGAGTTCCTCCAGCATTTCGTGTTTTGCTCAGTATTCCAGCATCCGCTGTCTCCCGCGTCTCCAATAAAACAAAACTACTGTCAAAAGGGTGAAGAATAGGGGCAGAGATAGATACATTCCTGATTAGTGCGGCTGTCAGGAGGTTATGGGGAGAAGGCAAGAGAATGTGGTTGAGAGGGAGAGATAGATCAGCCGCGATTGAATGGCGGAGTGGACTTAATGGACCGAATGGCCTAATTTTGCTCCTATAACTAACAAAGATAGTAATTGTTAGGGAAATTTAGTTATTAAAGACGAGGGGGAGCAGAAATGGGCAGTCTGGGATGGCTCGCGAGATACTTGCATAGAGGCACAAACGTTAAAGAAAGGGCAGATAAACAGAGAGGGGGGGGGGACTTCCCTCAGTGCCCATCTGTTACCATTAATTGGACAGTTCGGTCTGTGAAACGCAACACGCCAGCCCCGACATCCAGCCCGGTGGTCAGTCCTTTGAAGATAGACACCAGTTGCTTGGAGCAACTCAGCCGGACAGGCAGCAAATCTGGAGAGAAGGAACGGGTGGCGTTTCGGGTCGAGAGCCTTCTTCAGACTGAGGTCAATCCCCTGCATGGATAACGAGTCCCAGCCAACACGACAATCGCCCGCTGCACAGTCTCGGAGCTTCCACTGCGAAAACGGTGCCTACATTTGAGCACTTATGTAACTGAACCATCCTAACACCAACCACAGAGCATCCTGAACTACTACCTACCTCATTCGAGACCCTGAGACTATCTTAGATCGTATACTCACTGGCTTTATCGAGTTACAGTGTGGAAACCGGCCCTTCGGCTCAACTTGCCCATACCGGCCAAAATGTCCCATCGAAACTAGTCCCATCTGCCTGCGTCTAGTCCATATCCCTCCCAACCTGTCTTATCCATGTACCTGTCTAAATGTTTCTTAAATGTAGGGATGGACCCAGCCTCAACTACCTCCTCTGGCAGCTTGTTCCATACACCCACCACCCTTTGTGCGAAAATGTTACCCCTCACTCAGATTTCTATTAAATCTTCCCCCCTCACCTTGAACCTATGCCCTCTGGTCCTCGAATCCCCTCTGTGGGCAAAGGACATATATTACCCTGGACTCTGTCTATTTCCCTGCCTGTTCGTCTCATGGTTTTGTACACCTCTCAGCCTCTGTCCCCAGTGTGGAGTTAAGGGCTTGTTTATGGGCGCCCTGGGCTGAGAACTCTGGAGGATGGGTTTTAGACTTTATCGGGAATCGAGATAGACCCCGTAATGCAGGAGCAAAGAATCGCAGACGCTAATCTGCATTGGAAAGACACAATATGCGGGAGTAACTCAGCGCTGAAGAAGAGTCCAGACCCGAAACATCATCTATCCATGTTGTCTAGCGATGCTGCCTGACCCGCTGAGTTGCTCCAGCGCTTTGTGTCTTTCCACTAGACCTGTAATAAGTCTCGGCTGGGTGTTTACTGGGATCTCTGGTGTTTAATAGACGTCCTGATGTTGTTTTTGATCGGGTTTACTACTGACAGTATTTAATCAGATCCATATTAAATCATTTCCCCTTCACCTTAAACCTATGTAATCTGGCCCTCGATTCGCCTACTCTGGGCAAGAGACTGTGCATCTACCCGATCGATTCCTCGCATGATTTTAAACATTATCTTGCGCACAGCGTTGTTCCCTTCACCTTGTATACACCATTTATGGCTCGATTGTTACTATTTATTGTCTGTCTACTGACTGGTTAAACGTTTGAAAGTTTCACCTCTCAGTAGATAATAAAATAAGACAACCATCACGGTCAATGTGAGACAAAGTCTTTATTCCTATTTGACAAAATAAAAAGACGACTTCTTGCACATATTGAGAGAAGGTGCATCACACCAAACAACATTTGTCTAAAAAAACCCAGATTATTCTTCAGCTCATTAAAGAGCTCGGGTGAAATTCTGACAAAGTTTGTGAATGCACTTTTATCCTCTTCGCACAGCACATTAAGCAGCTGATCATATTGTCCAAATTGAGGTCTCCGTTGAAAGATGGGCTTCACCCAGTGAGACTTCCTCTTAATTCTCTTTTTAATTAATCTCACCCTTCTGCCTTCACGCAAGCGTTCTCGATGCACATAGTGGGCTGCTGCATACAGCGCGTCAATGAAAATAACCACCATCCTGTACTCGAAAATACTTAGTATAGGCATGTCTCCAAATGAGCCAATTCAACCAAGGGAGGAATATAGTGTGTGAAAAAAACCAATATAGTGTGTGAAAACAAAGTAACATCATTTGTGCCACGTGATTAACAACACTACAGTTCACGATGTTCATTCAAGATTAACGGGAAAGCTCGGGAGACGGACAAGTCACTCGCACAAATAACAGAAATGCCGAGTACCGTGGGAACTCTTTATCTACCCCCCGTTATATCATGCGAGACTCGTGCTGGACCACGACCACTTCACTCTGGTGACATCTTGCGTCAACTCGCCCCGTGAAAAAGCCCCATTAGTGGTGGCAGCCTGGCAGGACTGAGTGTGCCGAGATTGCAACAATGTAGCATTGTGAAGTCATAGCTGAAGATATAGCTGCAGTGAAGAATTTATTCTCATAACTTGACTTTTTAAGTTTAAAAATGTAAAATTTCTTGTGAAATATGACATAAATCTGAACGAAACTTTATAGGAACGAACGCGGGAGAAAGGTGAGTAAGGTGGTGCAAAAATGTTAGCGCTAGCATGAACTGTTTTTGCATAGATCCCATCTCACATTAACACACACGCACGCATAGATAGATACAAGACGAGACTTTTTGTAGTATACTAGACCAACTGGGAGACCTGTCACACGGGAGACCTGGTCCCCCAACGCAATATTATATCAGCCACCCATAGCCCCCAATGGAGGTCTGTTCCCCAACGCAACCCATTCCCCAAGGCAATATTCCACACCACTCACCAGTATCCCTTATGCAACCCATTCCCCCAACGCAATATTCCACCACTCACCCATAGCCCCCAACTGTGCAGGGGCTGCTCAGTTGGTCTTATTCAAAATTCAGTGTACTGTGACTTTAAAATATTTTTTTTAATCCACCCTCCCTCTATGCTGTCAGGAACTTTTAAAAAAAGGAGTAGCAACAGCACTTTCTAGTGCTGGCAGCCTGGCTGGACTAAGTGTGCCGATATTGCAACAATGTAGCATGTAACATAGAAAAGTCATAGCTAAAGATAAAGCTGGAGAGTGAAGACATTTTTCTAAAATATTGACTATCATATCATATATCATCATATCTATATTACTAAATCTCTGATCTTGACCGCTTTTGGCCCACTGTGCTGCGATTTCCGACAGAACGCCGCCACCTACGGCCGTCATTTTTGGGCCACCTCGCTCAGAGCCCCCCTCACCCTTACGGGTGCGGAGGGTTTTTCCCATTGATGACAAATCAGAGAGATATTAATGTTTTTTAAAAATTCACCATTCTCTCTGCTGCCCCTGCTGGAGGGAGGGGGAGGGACTATAAAACGAGGAAGTGGTGTGCCTCACTCACTCTCTGCAAGATGGATGAAGCCACGGGTCACGTCTCTCTGCGCTCTGAATTACACTGAACAAATGTCTACACAACTGTGGTTAATGTGGTTTGCAAATGAAAATATGGTTTGTTTGAAGTAAAAAGGCACTGCCTGCAAATGGTTGTTTGGGTGCTTTGGCTTGAAGTTGAAATGCACTACTTACTGCAAATGGTGGCTTGGGTGTTTTACTTGAAGTTGAAAGGCACTACTTACTGCACATGGTGGCTTGGGTGCTTTGGCTTGAAGTTGAAAGGCACTACTTACTGCACATGGTGGCTTGGGTGCTTTGGCTTGAAGTTCAAAGGCACTACTTACTGCAAATGGTGGCTTGGGTGCTTTGGCTTGAAGTTGAAAGGCACTACTTACTGCAAATGGAGGCTTGGGTGCTTTGGCTTGAAGTTGAAAGGCACTACTTACTGCACATGGTGGCTTGGGTGCTTTGGCTTGTAGTTGAAAGTCACTACTTACCTCAAATGGTGGCTTGGGTGCTTTGATTGAAGTTGAAGCACTACTTACTGCAAATGATGGCTTGGGTGATTTGGCTTGAAGTTGAAAGGCACTACTTACTGCAAATTGTGGGTTGGGTGCTTTGGCTTGAAGTTGAAAGGCACTACTTACTGCAAATGGTGGCTTGGGAGCTTTAGCCTGAAGTTTAAAAAAAATCACCATTCTCTCTGCTGCACCTGCTGGAGGGACTATAAAACCAGGAAGTGGTGTGCCTCACTCAGTGTCTGCCAGATGAATGGCTTGAAGTTGAAAGGCACTACTTACTGCAAATGGTGGCTTGCGTGCTTTGGCTTGAAGTTGAAAGGCACTACTTACTGCAAATGATGGTTTGGCTGCTTTGGGTTGAAGTTGAAAGGCACTTCATACTGCAAATGTTGGCTTCGGTGTTTAGGCTTGAAGTTGAAAGGCACAACTTACTGCAAATGGTGGCATGAAGTTGAAAGGCACTACTGACTGCAAATAGTGGCTTGGGTGCTTTGGCTTGAAGTTGAAATGCACTATTTACTGCAAATGGTGGCTTGGGAGATTTGGTTTAAAGTTGAAAGGCACTACTTATTGCAAATGGTGGCTTGGGAGCTTTGGCTTGAAGTTTAAAAAAATCACCATTCTCTCTGCTGCACCTGCTGGAGGGAGGGGGAGGGACTATAAAACCAGGAAGTGGTGTGCCTCACTCAGTCTCTGCAAGATGGATGAAGCCAAGGGTCACGTCTCTCTGAGCTCTGAATAACACTGAACAAATGTCTACACAACTGTGAGTACCCTTAATGTGGTTTGAAAATGAAAATATGGTTTGTTTGAAATAAAAAGGCACTGCCTGCAAATGGTTGTTTGGGTGCTTTGGCTTGAAGTTGAAAAGCACTACTTATTGCAAATGGTGGCTTGGGTGCTTTGGCTTGAAGGTGAAAGGCACTACTTACTACAAATGGTGGCTTGGGTGCTTTGCTTGAAATTGAAAGGCACTACTTACTGCAAATGGTGGCTTGGGTGCTTTGGCTTGAAGTTGCACTATTTACTGCAAATGGTGGCTTGGGTGCTTTGGCTTGAAGTTGAAAGGCACTACTTACTGCAAATGGCGGCTTGGGTGCTTTGTCTTGAAGTTAAAAGGCACTACTGCAAATGCACTTTCTTCCTGTTTGCACTGTATATTGATTTTAGATAAAACGCTACCACTTACGGCTGTGATTTTTGGCCATCTTACTCAGTCCCCCCTCCGCTGAGCAGGTGCAGATAATTCTTCCCATCAATGAAAAACAAAAGTGTTATTAGTGTTTAAAAAATGTTGAGAATCTCTCTCCTGTCAATCACGTCCTGAAAGCCACACCTTTTCCGGTGGGAGGGGGAGGGGTTATAACACCCGGAAGTGTGGGTGTGGCTCAGTCTCTGCATGATGGGGGAGGGAGAGGTCATGACTCTGAGCTGTGAATCAACTTAACATACTGAATGTCTACTGAACTGTGGGTTTGGTGTTTTGTGTAGTTTTATGGCGGTTTCACCCTGCATGAAATGGTATGAAGCTGCATTTGAATTTGGTGGCCTTGCACCCTGCTTGAAGTGGAATGAAACTGCACTTGAATTTGGTGGCCTTGCACCCTGCTTGAAGTGGTTGGAAACTGCACTTGAATTTGGTGGCCTTGCACCCTGCTCATAGTGGTAAGAAACTGCACTTGAATTTGGTGGCCTTGCACCCTGCTCGAAATAGTAGGAACATGGATTTCAATTTGGTGGCCTTGCGCCCTGCTTGAAATGGAATTTCAAGGAATAGTCATGAGTCAACTGCCAGCCCACCAGCCGTGAGTGAGCTGCCAGCAGATTAGGCTTGAAGGACTGAGCTGCCACCCCAAGAACCAATACCAGCACTCCAGAAAGCCCCCCCACTGGCCACCAATATTGGAATTGGTGGAGAGGTGGAATATTGCATTGGGGGACCAGCCCTCCCGTGTGAACATGAGACCCAACGGGTCCGACTTAGTCTAGTACTTATTAAAACTGTGTGTGTGTGTGTGATTTTGCCTTTGATTCACATCTCCTCAAAACCCCGACACCGAAACAGTGAATTTTTTACATATTCCGGTAGAGATTTACCTCATGATTTCAAAACCCCCTCATCTGTAAATTTAGTTAATCATTTCCCGAGTTTTATTTACTAAAATTGTTCACAAATCTGACAAAAAAAAAAATCTAACCGCTGGCCAGCTGATGATATCTCAATGCCTTTGCTCATGGCCCATCTGGCTCGTGGCCCAGCCGCCCCCCCCCCCCCCCGGGGAGGGAGTGGGGGAGAGGGGTGGGGTGGAGGGAGGAGAGAGGGGGAGAAAGGGGGAAGAAGGGGGAGTGGGAAATTCCCTAGAGAGGGAGGGGGGGAGGAAAGGGGCCCTTCCTCTCTGCCTCCCCTCTCTGCCCCTCCCTCTCTGCCCCCTCCCTCTATGTCCCCCCCTTCCTCTCTGCCCCCCCTTCCTCTCTGCCCCCCCTTCCTCTCTGCCCCCCTTCCTCTCTGCCCCCCTTCCTCTCTGCCCCCCCCTTCCTCCCTGCCCCTCCTCCCTCTCTACCCCTCCCTCCCTCTGCCCCTCCCTCCCTCTCTGCCCCCCTCCCTCCCTCTCTGCCCCCCTCCCTCCCTCTCTGCCACCCCTCTCTGCCCCCTCCCTCTTTGCCCCCTTCTCCCTCTCTAGGGAATCGCCCACCTCCCCCACTCCCCTTCTTCCCCCTTCCTCTCTCGCCCCCTTTCCCCCCTGCTCTCTCCCCCTCTGCCCTCCCTCCACCCCACCCCTCTCCCCTCCCCCTCTCCCTCCATCTCCCTCCCCCCCTCCACCTCCCTCCCCCCACTCTGCCCCACTTCCCCCCTCTCTCCCCTCCTCCTCTCTCTCCCCCCTTCCCCCTCCTCTCTCTCCCCCCACTCTCACCCTGACCCCTGTTTGTGTGGGAGGTGGTTAGTGTGTGTGTGTGATGCCGCAAGCTCCCACAACCCCCACAACCACGCATTCCCCTTGGTCTAGTTTAAGTTTAACATTTTTAAATTTCTTGTGAAATATAACATCAATGTGTACGAAACTTTATACGGACGACTACGGAATAAAGGTGAGTAAGGTGGTGCAAAGATTTTCGCGCTATTATGTATCATTTTGGCATAGTTCCTTGAGATCACATGCAGACCGTCAGGCGTTCAAACAAGACGAGAGTTTTAGTGATAGATAGATAGATAGTTAGTTAGTTAGTTAGTTAGTTACTTAGTTAGTTACTCAGTTACTCACTCACTCACTCACTCACTCACTCACTCACTCACTCACTCACTCACTCACTCACTCACTCACTCACTGTGGTCAACTGTTATCATGCAACTAAATCATCTTACCAACAACTAGAGAGCGGTGGTGAGTTCAGTTTAGTTTGGAGCAGCGCGGAAACAGACCCTTCGGCCAACCGAATCCACATTGACCTGCAATCGCTGCACATTAACACTACCCTACACACACTAGGGACAATTTTATATTTATACCAAGCCAATTAAACTACAAACCTGTATGTCTTTGGAGTGTGTTAGGAACAGAAGATGTCGGATAAAACCCACACAGGTCATGGGGAGAACGTACAAACTTAGTACAGACAAACACCTGTAGTCAGGATCAAACCCGGGTCTCTGACACTGTAAGGCAGTATCTCTACCGCTGTGCCACTGTGCCACCCTGAGCTACTATTTACTTCATTGGAGACCCTCGGACTATCGTTAATTGGACTTTACTGGACTTAATGTTACACTAAACGTTATTCCGTTATGTACACTGTGAACGCATTGAATGTAATCATGTATAGTCTTTCCGGACTGGTTAGCACTCAACAAAATGCTTTTCCTTGTACCTCGGTACATGTGCAGTAAAATAAAATAAACTAAACTAAACTAAGACTATGTATTGGGCTACATTATTTGAAAGCATTTTAAAAGCTGATGCAAGGGTAAGGTTCTGAGTACCAGTGAGACTAGAACAAAGAAACATGAAGATGGACACAAAGTGCTGGAGTAACTCAGCGGGCCAGGCAGCATCTCTGGAGAAAAAGGATGGGTGATGCTTTTGGCCGGGACCCTTCTCCAGACTGGCCAAGTCTGATTGGGTAGATCTTTCAAACATAAACTCTGACATAACGGGTGTAATAACCTCATCTGAATCTATGGCCCATTTAGAGAGAAATGGGAGTACTTAAAAATATTTTGAGCAAAAGATTGTCAAGTGGAATTGGATATTTCATCATTAATGATGCATCGAGTGCAGTTATGGCACTGCGCTACATCTAATTATCTTGCATATTAATAGCCAATTATTACACATCACAATCATTAATGTGAATCTATTAATACATCATTTAATTAAGCATTTTCCCAATAAAACTATGAGGCCAAGTAAAATTAAACCACTCTCAGTACCTCCCTTGTCTAAATGACAATATTCACAGTGACACAAGTAATAGTGAACACCTGGCTTTCTCAGAAGCCTTGCATTGAACGTACAAGTCACATAGAAAAGACTGCACTATTCTTTCCTGTGGTTATCTCAAATATCAATTAACAAAATAAGTACCTTTTACATAGAACGGGCAGTTGTTTCGTAACGACTTCTGAAACTTCCCTGACCTCTGATGTAAACCTTGGTTTGATTAACAGCTGCCATTTACAGACAAGGGCGCTCTAGTTCCTATAATAATGCTGTTAAGCATTGTTGGTTTAGTTTACTGCCGAGATGGTCACAGTGGCGCAGTGGTAGAGTTACTGCCTTACAGCGAATGCAACGCCGGAGACCCGGGTTCGATCCCGACTACGGGTACTGCCTGAACGCAGTTTGTACGTTCTCCCCGTGACATGCGTGAATTTTACCCGAGATCTTTGGTTTCCTCCCACACTCCAAAGACCTACAGGTTTGTAGGTTAATTGGAATGGCTTGGTAAATGTAAAAATTGTCCCTAGTGGGTGGAGGATAGTGTTAATGTGCGGGTCGGCACGGACCCGATGGCCCAAAGGGCCTGTTTCCGTCTGCATTTCTAAACTAAACTAAAGAGATACAGCACAGAATCAGGCTCTTGGTCCCACTGAGTCCACGCCGAGAATCCACACTAGTTCTACGTTATCCCACTTTTACATCCACTCCCCACGCACTAGGGGCAATTTACAGAGGCTAATTAACTTGTAAACCCACACATCTTTCGAACGTGGTAAGAAACCGGGGCACTTGGAGGAAATCCACACGGTCACATGGAGAATGTACAATCTCCACATTGGCAGCAGCATAGGTCAGGAAGGCCCCATAGCAGAAGCGTTCACATCGCTGGGCTGGAAACTGGAAGTATCCTGAGCTAATTCTGCTACCACCATCATCTATTACAACAAGTGATGGCTCCCACTGATTGTCGCCGGAAGCTTGTGTCCTTGAGAGGACGGATGATGACAGCGATGTCAACATTTGAAACATGGAAGATGGACACGAAAGAAGAAGATAGGTCAGGATCAAACCAGTTCTCCGGCGCTGTGAGGCAGCAGCTTTAAGAGACAAAGACCGTCCAAAACAGAGCAACCTTAGCAACGACCAGGTAAATCAACCATACATCGATTCCCTGTCTGTCTATTTGCTGTCCAGAAAGCTTTGTTCATAATGTTTTTCTTATTTTATCTCAATTATAAATACCTTGAACTCAGTACATCTTAAGGATGAAGAATCCAATTCCACCAGAATATTTTAAATTCGTTTAGTTCAAAGATACAGCATAGAAACAGGCACTTCTGTCCACCAAGTCCATGTATTCACACTAGTTCTACGTTATCCCACTTTCTCATCCACTCCCTTCACACTGGGGACAATTTACAGAGGACCAATTAACCTACAAATCTGCACATCTTTGGGATGTGAGAGAAACTGGAGTGCAGAACGTTCAAACTCCACACTGACAGCACCCGAAGTTAAGATTGATCCCAGGTCTTTTGCACAAAACACTATTCCCTTTATCAGTACACTGCAGACAGCTTGATTGTAATCACGTATAGTATTTCCGCTGACTGGATAGCACGCAATAAAAATGCTTTTGGTACATGTACCACCACCGAGTGTGACTGAGGAGTGAATGAATAATGCGATGTAAAGCGCCTTGAGTATTAGAAAGGCGCTATATAAATCCCATCCATTATTATTATTATTAATAAACTAAACTGAACGAACCAGTCTGAAGAAGGGTTCAGACTTAAAACATCACCCATTCTTTTTCTCCAGCACTTTGTGTCTATCTTTGGCATAAACCAGCTTCTGCAATTCTTTTGTGCATGTAAACTAAATCTCTACCAGTTATACCACAGTGCTCAAAAATATTTTTAAGTTATCCCAATTCTCTCTTAAGAGGCCATAGAATCGTGTAAGGAGGAGGCCATTCGTCCCGTTTTATCTGTGTTTACTTTTGAAATATCTATGACTACATTAGTAGTTGACCATTGAATTTAGTGAAGCTGTAATAGCATGAATCCGCCAGAGGTGGTGCTGCTGGACCTGATTAGAGCATATTGTGCTGTTCTGTTCCGAATAGGGATCCATTTGAATTTGATACTAGACACGAGAATAGACACAAATGTGCTGCAGTAACTCAGTGACTCAGGCAGCATCTCTGGAGAACATGGACGTCAGGGCCGGCCTTAAGCCAATTGGACCAATTGCTCCCAATTGGACCCCGCGCCGAAGTGGGCCCCGCGCTAGGCTGGTGGGCAACACACTCTATCCGCTCAGCAGCGACCCCAGTAGGTGAAATTCCTCACCGGCAACAACACAGCCCCGCGGTTAACTCTCAATACTGTCACCGGCACCAGCGATGGAAATGGGGGTGTACGCAGGGGGACGGCGTTCCCCTACCTTTCAGTTTCCAGCTCGGGTTTAATGAGTCTGCAGAAAGATTGGAGTCGTTTATCACTTGATTCAACTGAGACGAAAACGATTTGTTAACTGCCACTGTTAGCACTTGTTAACAGCCAGTAGTTAACACGTAGTTATACAATGTATCACCAATATATCGATCTGCATTCCTCAGTCAATATAATTGTGTTTTAACCAAGTATTAATGACGCTGCGTTCCTTTGAATAAAATTCACGGCAGAATTTCTTAAAACTTACTGTCATTAAGGGCTCCAGACCGCGAGCACGGGCTTCTTCTGTGCAGGTACAGTCATTCACCCACGTTATTTTAAGAAGGAACTGCAAATGCTGGAACAATCGAAGGTAGACAAAAATGCTGGAGAAACTCAGCGGGTGAGGCAGCATCTCACCCGCTGAGTTTCTCCAGCATTTTTGTCCACCCACGTTATTTAGTAATTTGTACCTGTCATTTAGGGATGTTATATGAATTTTAAAAAAAACTTTATCTGTGTTGTTTTCTCTCTCTCCTTCAAGGTTAGTTCTTCTGTTTGCCTTTATTTGCTTCAGTTTTATTTAGTGTTATTTATCACGTTGTGGTTGTAGCTTTTGAACGATTCGGATTTTTAAAATTCATATAAATTCATAGCGTTGCCCGAGTGCCAAATCCCCTCAGCTGTACCCGCAACTGAAGCTACGGGTGGATTAGTAGACCTTAAAGAGGCATTGACACGTTGTTTTTATGTAGAGGGTAATAGAGAAGGGCTCTGGACCGCAAGCTCACTGACTGAATGATACAGACATCCTGACTGAAAATCACACCCTTCCGATCAATTATTGTAGGACAAGCCTTTATAGAGAACATGCTACTTTTTGCTTTGCCCATTTTCAAAATATAGAATTTTGAATTTGCCGTTTGATTGGTACAAGGAGACTACAAAGCTCGTAAAATCTATTTTTTTACACACTAACTTTCTACATTTCTACTTTTTGGTATATGGTCAGGTGGCAGAGGTATGCGTTGGGGAACAGTTCGGGACCAGTGATCACAATACCATTAGTTTCAATATAATTATGGAGAGGGTCAGAGCTGGACCTAGGGTTGAGATTTTTGATTGGAGAAAGGCTAACTTTGAGGAGATGCGAAAGGATTTAAAAGGAGTAAATTGGGACTGTTTGTTTTATGGGAAAGATGTGGAAGAGAAATGGAGGACATTTAAAGGTGAAATTTTAAGAGTACAGTGTGGCGGCTCCCAAGGGTCGTGCCACCATGGTGTCGAACCCCTCGGCACAGGAGTGGTTCAGTCCGGAGGCGGCCCTTAGCCGGAGGCTTTAAAGGCAGGGGTTTGGGTGCCATCTTCCTCTCGTTTGGTCTTCCCTACAACCGGGAAGAACAGAATAAAAAGTACCTCTCAAAACACGACTTCGTGCTTCATTCTGAGACCCACGCACTACATTGGTGACCCCCGACGCTCCATTGGCGTCATGATGGAGAACAGACAAAGCCCTACCTCCTCACAGGCTGGCCCGGCCCTGTCTCTGGACGCGGTCTCCATAAAACTGCCCAACCTCGGCCTCGAGGGCGCCCCCCTTCACGGCTCCCTCCGCCTGTCACTCCACCTGTCCTCCCGCCGGTCCCGCGTCCTGTCCCTCCACCTATGCCTCCGCAAGCCCCACGAGCGGCTAACTTCCGGACGCGGGCCGGCCGGGTCGTTCGCCCGCCGGTGCGTTTCGTGCCTCTGGTTCTGGGGGGGGGTCCTGTGGCGGCTCCCAAGGGTCGTGCCACCATAGTGTCGAACCCCTCGGCACAGGAGTGGTAAAGTCTGAAGGCGGCCCTTAGCCGGAGGCTTTAAAGGTAGGGGTTTGGGTGCCATCTTCCTCTCGTTTGGTCTTCCCTACAACCGGGAGGAACAGAATAAAAAGTGCCTCTCAAAACACGATTTCGTGCTTCATTCTGAGACCCACGCACTACAACAGAATCTTTATGTCCCTGTTCGGTTGAAAGGAAATTGGACACTTGGTTCGGAAAAAGAGAGAGATCTACAATAATTATAGGCAGCATGGAGTAAATAAGGTGCTTGAGGAGTATAAAGAATGTAAAAAGAATCTTAAGAAAGAAATTAGAAAAGCTAAAAGAAGATATGAGGTTGCTTTGGCAAGAAGGTGAAAGTAAATCCAAAGGGTTTCTACAGCTATATTAATAGCAAAAGGATAACGAGGGATAAAATTGGTCCATTAGAGAGTCAGAGTGGACAGCTATCTGCAGAGCCTAAAGAGATGGGAGAGATATTGAACAATTTCTTTTCTTCGGTATTCACCAAGGAGAAGGATATTGAATTATGTGAGGTAAGGGAAACAAGTAGAGTAGCTATGGAAACTGTGAGATTCAAAGAAGAGGAAATACTGACATTTTTGAGAAATATAAAAGTGGATAAGTCTCCAGGTCCGGACAGGATATTCCCTAGGACATTGAGGGAAATTGGTGTAGAAATAGCAGGGGCTATGACAGAAATATTTCAAATGTCATTAGAAACGGGAATAGTGCCGGGGGATTGGCGTACTGCGCATGTTGTTCCATTGTTTAAAAAGGGGTCTAAGAGTAAACCTAGCAATTATAGACCTGTTAGTTTGACGTCAGTGGTGGGCAAATTAATGGAAAGGATACTTAGAGATAATATATATAAGCATCTGGATAAACAGGGTCTGATTAGGAACAGTCAACATGGATTTGTGCCTGGAAGGTCATGTTTGACTAATCTTCTTGAATTTTTTGAGGAGGTTACTCGGGAAATTGATGAGTGTAAAGCAGTGGATGTTGTATATATGGACTTCAGTAAGGCCTTTGACAAGGTTCCTCACGGAAGGTTGGTTAAGAAGGTTCAATTGTTGGGTATTAATGGTGGAGTAGCAAGATGGATTCAACAGTGGCTGAATGGGAGATGCCAGAGAGTAATGGTGGATGGTTGTTTGTCAGGTTGGAAGCCAGTGACTAGTGGGGTGCCACAGGGATCTGTGTTGGGTCCACTGTTGTTTGTCATGTACATCAATGATCTGGATGATGGTGTGGTAAATTGGATTAGTAAGTATGCAGATGATACTAAGATATGTGGGGTTGTGGATAATGAAGTAGATTTTCAAAGTCTACAGAGAGATTTATGCCAGCTGGAAGAGTGGGCTGAAAGATGGCAGATGGAGTTTAATGCTGATAAGTGTGAGGTGCTACATCTTGGCAGGACAAATCAAAATAGGACGTACATGGTAAATGGTAGGGAATTGAAGAATGCAGGTGAACAGAGGGATCTGGGAATAACTGTGCATAGTTCCCTGAAAGTGGAATCTCATGTAGATAGGGTGGTAAAGAAAGCTTTTGGTGTGCTGGCCTTTATAAATCAGAGCATTGAGTATAGAAGTTGGGATGTAATGTTAAAATTGTACAAGGCATTGGTGAGGCCAATTCTGGAGTATGGTGTACAATTTTGGTCGCCTAATTATAGGAAGGATGTCAACAAAATAGAGAGAGTACAGACGAGATTTACTAGAATGTTGCCTGGGTTTCAGCAACTAAGTTACAGAGAAAGGTTGAACAAGTTAGGGCTTTATTCTTTGGAGCGCAGAAGGTTAAGGGGGGACTTGATAGAGGTCTTTAAAATGATGAGAGGGATAGACATAGTTGACGTGGATAAGCTTTTCCCACTGAGAGTAGGGAAGATTCAAACAAGGGGACATGAGTTGAGAATTAAGGGACAGAAGTTTAGGGGTAACATGAGGGGGAACTTCTTTACTCAGAGAGTGGTGGCTGTGTGGAATGAGCTTCCAGTGAAGGTGGTGGAGGCAAGTTCGTTTTTATCATTTAAAAATAAATTGGATAGTTATATGGACGGGAAAGGAATGGAGGGTTATGGTCTGAGCACAGGTATATGGGACTAGGGGAGAATACGTGTTCGGCACGGACTAGAAGGGTCGAGATGGCCTGTTTCCGTGCTTTAATTGTTATATGGTTATATATGTGGCAATTATGGTTCATGGAATTTTCTCCCACACTACTAGTTATATTTGTAACAACATATTTAAATACGTGAAATTTTTGATCTCCACAATTCCGATTTTTTTGTTTTCCTGTTTGTCAATTTTTTGTGCCCGATTATTTGGCGGCCAATCAACCGCTGTCTCTAAGGGGGTTGCGTCCAATCACCGACCAGCTTCCCAATCAAATCGGTCTCCTCCCGTCCAATCAGCCCCTGTTTCCAAGAGCATTGTGTCCAATCACATAATACAGTTTAATGATAATTAACAGCTACGGTAAAGGTTGGAAGCCAGCGGAGGTACTGACAGTCAGACGAGAGCAGGAGAGATTAAGACAGTGTATAATCCATAGCACCTTAGTGTACAATTTCATAATATATACTAAATAACAGGGCTGACAGACCTTAGCTGGGAACCTGGGGCTCACCAAAATTGTTCCCAATTGGGTCCCGCACCTCCTAAGGCCACCCTGGGTGACGTGTCGGGTCGGGACCCTTCTTCAGGCTGAAAATAGAGGGGAGGGATCTGGAGGCAAAATAAGTCCAGAACAAAGCAGGGCTGGCAACAGATGACCAAGGAAGGTTGGAGCCCATAATGGCCCATTGTTGGCTGGGGAAGAGGTGTATAACGAAACGATACAGGAATGTGAACAGTGCAACTAGTAGGACGACTAGGGTTTCAAACTGAAATGTCACCCATTCCTTTCCTCCAGAGATGCTATCGTTCCCGCCGACTTACTCCAGTATTTTGTGTCAATCTTTCGTAGGACGACTAAGGTGGGGGAGAAGAGGAGAGAGGGAATGCACAGGTTACTTGAAAGTAGTTTTGCAGATAATATAATGCATAAATACAATCAAGTCACACTCGAGTACAATAGGTAGAGCAAAGGCGAAGACACAGGATGCAGAATACAGTTCTCTGCGTAGTTACTCCAGCACTTTGTGTCTTCTTTTATTCATAGTGGAGGTTTGTGTGGAGCATATAACACAAATGGAGATTAGTTTTACTGAACTGTCTATTTCTGTGTATAAATTCTATGTAATTATGTTGGCACTCATTAGTGCACTTATCACCCATCCAGCTTCATTGAAGAGGCACACTGCCCGTGCATAACTCGGCAAGATATCAGCTCAATCTCACTCGACATCGAGTGAATAAGATGTATGGTATGATGTTGTAATTACCACATTGTGATTAAAATCCAGATGTGTCTTCTGACCTTCACAATCAAATGGCAATCAAATTTCACCTCCCCTGTGACCCTGCATTTCCTAGTAGCGCAGCTGGTAGAGCTGCTGCCTCCCAGTGCCTGAGACCCGGGTTCAATCCTGACCTCGGGTGCTGTCTGTGTGGAGTTTGCACATTCTTCCTGTGATCACATGGGTTTCCTCCTGGTGCTCGGGATTCCTCCCACATCCTAAAGACGTGCCCGTTTGTGGGTTAATTGGCCTCTGTAAATTGCCCCAAGGATTTAAGTGGGATATTACGGAACTAATGAACAGGTGATCGATGGTAGGTGTGGACTCGGTTGGCCAGAGGGTCTGTTTCCATGTTGTATCTCTAAAATAAACTAAACTAGTTCCTCTGGACCCATCTTTTTGCTCCTCTACATTTCTCATTATCATGGGAAAAGACACAAAGGGCTTGGGTAACTTAGTGGGTCAGGCAACATCTCAGGAGAACATGGTTAGGTGATTGGGTCGGGACTCTTCTTCAGACATGGTTTTGTGTCTCCCATCATTTCATGATTTCATGTTTCTCCTGGGTGTTCCAGTTTCCTCCCATGGGTGTAATCGAAGCACTGCGTTATTCCAGAATCATAAAAAACTGCTGAAATACAATCAGAAAATGATGGCAATGGCATATCGAGCAACATCTGTGGAAAGGAACAGGTGATATTTTAGGTCTAAGATCCTTTGTCTTACACAAAGTGTCTCAGATCTGAAACGTTGATGTTGGTTTATTTTCCACAGATGCTGCCTGACCTCCTGAGTATTTCCAGCATTCTTATGTTGTTATTATTACTGTGTTATTATTACTGTGTTATTATTACTGAGTTATTATTACTGAGTTGTTTCACTTTGTTCTGCACCGTGTGGACTCACTCATCACCAACCCCATCTACTGTACTCGCTGTTCCAGGTGTCAACTTCTGTACTCAGTCCACCTTAACCTACCTGATCTCACGGGTCCTCAGCACTTTAACTCCCCCTCCCGTTCCCAATCTGACCTTTTTGTCCTGGGCCTCCTCTATTGTCAGTGTGAGGCCCAGCGCAAATTGTAGGAACAGCACCTCATATTTTGCTTGGGTAGTAATTGGGTAGCAGTACTACCAGCTGCACCACTGTGCCTGATTGCCAAAAAGTCTTGCTTTCCAATTACAGGTAGTTCTCCACAATATGATAGTTGTTTTCATAGTCATGGAGCATGGAAACAGACCCTTCGGCCCTACTTACCCATGCCGACCATTGTGCCCCAACTGCACTCGCTCCACCTGCTTATATTTGGCTCATATCCTGCTAGGTCCAGAGGAGGTTTACAAGAATGATTCCAGGAATGAGTGGGTTAGCATATGATGAGCATTTGACAGCACTGGGCCTGTACTCGCTGAAATTTAGAAGGTTGAGGGCGGACCTCATTAAAACTTACAGAATAATGAAAGGCATAGAAAGAGTGGATGTGGAGAGGATGTTTCCACTGGTGGGAGTCTGGACCACAGGTCAGAGCCTCAGAATTAAAGGTCACTCTTTTGGAAAGGAGATGAGGAGGAACTTCTTTAGTCAGAGGGTAGTTAATCTGTGGAACTCATTGCCACAGAGAGACGTGGAGGCCAAGTCAGTGGATTATTATAAGGCAGAGATAGACAATGTCAAGGGTTATGGGGAGAAGGTAGGAAAATGGGATTAGGAGGCAGAGATCAGTCATGATTGGATGGCGGAGTAGACTCAATGGGCCGAATAGCCTCATTCTACTCCTATAACTTGTGAACGTGAACTTGTAAACCTACCCTATTGGTGTACATGTCCAAAGAAAATCGTCCTTAGTCTCATGTTATAAAAAGCACGCACAATAGTGTCAACGGGGAAGGGGGCAATGATCAGAGTTTCAGACTCACAAATACAAACTTATTTTTCTTGCAGATTTTTCAAAAATACAGCTCTTTTCAATTGTAATAAGTTTATTTTTTTAAATTTCTGCAAGATAATAATTCTAAAGGTTGTATGTTACATTGTTTAATCGTGAATGAATGGGAAAACTTGTCAATTTCAATGGCCACCCGCATTTAAAATATCAGCTGTGTTCATATCAGACACCATTGTCTATTGAAATTGACAAGTTTTCCCATTCATGGTGTCTGATCACTGCGGGGAGGATACGTTGAAACAGCACTCACCCAGACTGTTATGTTCCCCAAGACAGCTTTTTTTCCTCCCTGCTTGTCTATTTCCATAGTATTTTTAAGTGGTTCTCTGATCCTGTATAACCTTTTCATTCCAAAAAGTGCAGGTTTGTAGGTTAATTGTATTTGGCAAATTATAAATTGTTCCTAGTATGAAGGATAGTGCTAGTGCATGGATCACTAGTCGGTGCGGACTTCTAACGAAAGGACGCAAAGTGTTGGAGTAAATTCATCAGGTCAGGCAGTATCTCTGGAGAACATGGACAGGTGACGTTTCGAGTTTGACGTTCCCAAAACGAACCTCGCCTATCCATGTTTTCCAGAGACGCTGCCTGACCTGCTGAGTTACTCCAACACTTTGTGTACACCAGCATCTGCAGTTCATTGTTTCCACATTAGAGCAGGATTTCTTGTATTTTCACGAGGGGATTGGATATGTTTTTGCAAATGGAGGAGTGGGGGTGGGATAGTGTTGGAAGAAGTGGTCGCCACTGATAGGTACTTCCAGAGCGTTGGCACGGGCGCGATGGGCCGAACGGCCTCGGACGGCCCGGGTTGTACGTTTCAACAGTTAATGGTCTGAGTGTTTTGTGCAGTAATCTTTCATGTAAGCGCCGCCTAGTTGATCTCACCTATAACGCGGGGAGGTGTAGCAGACACCCAGTCTCGGCGCTGTCGATCACAAGCCGGAATCACGCAGCGATCTTAGCTCTTTTATTTAATGAAAAAAATATCATCGGGGCCGTATAAACTGCAGCATTTAAAACCCAGTTTAAAGCTCCAGGCAACGAAAAAGAAAGGAAACGAGAGGGAAGACATTTCGAGGAGGCCGGAGTTTGTGTGTATGTGCGTCTCGGAGTAAAGTTTATTTACCCGGTCTTTCATTCAAATGGTCACAGTCGATCGGTGGGCAGCGAGTTCGAAACTGCAGCGAATCCTTGCCAAGATTTCCAAATCAAAAAAAAAATCTGACCTGCGGCGACTCTCCGCCAGAAAGTAAACCTTTAACAGGTAAGTGGAGGTGTTTAATAGAACGAGTTTAGGGGGGCGAGAAAGCAGGACACACAGCAACTGTGGCGTGGTTATGGCAACACAGAGAGTCTGCAGCATCTCAACGCAATTTGCAGTAACTCTGCGGAGTTCAAACGCAGATGAAATCTTGTGCAGATGCGAGAGAGGGTTGCTTCTTGTCTGCACATGCTCCAGGTGCACGCCGAGAGAGTTTCCCTGCCGACTGGGACAGGGCTGGTTTTAGGGGATCTTGCTCCATATTCAGCGCAGCCGAGGTTCGGAGACCCGGGCAAGCTCTCTCTGTCTGTCTGTCACCTACCTCGCCGCTCCAGCCTCCACATCTATCGCA
This sequence comes from Amblyraja radiata, assembly GCF_010909765.2. Lineage (NCBI taxonomy): Eukaryota > Metazoa > Chordata > Chondrichthyes > Rajiformes > Rajidae > Amblyraja > Amblyraja radiata. The sequence continues at coordinate 35,855,192 of NC_045970.1, read as the reverse complement.
CGTTGTCCAAGCTGGCCGGGTAAGCAGGCGTTACAACCTTGTGATCCCATCCTGTCCAATTCCAAAGCAATTCTTAGTTTCCCATTCATGGCTGATCTTTGTGCCTCTTGCTTTCTCGCAGTCGGTCAAACTTAGCTTTTCCTGCCGTCAGCGATAATGCCGACAGGGTTTGGTTTGCTAGTTTACAGCTACCCACATATTCCATTTCCAAGCGCAGAATTATCTACCTTTTCCAACTGTGTTTCTCTGAATTATGTATCTACATTGCCTCTATCGCTGGAACTGTGTGTATATACATATGTATATAACACAGTGTGCTCATACATATGTATAATATATGTGAATACATATGTATATATGCACACACACATACACATCTATAATAATACTGTGTACATATTAATATATATCGCCCTACAAGCTAATTGCCCCACTCTGTCTCTCTCACTGCATTTCCATCTCGTTATATATCAGCTGTGTGTTTTCTTGTGAGCAGTCCTTCCCCAGCGATGGAAAGGCCGACCTTTCAATTCAAATGACAGAGAGACGGAGCCCAGATTTGAATTTTTTGTTTAGAAGGGAACAAACAACGGCATTAGTGGAAATGGTGAAACAAGGAACTGCAGATGCTGGTTTACAAATAAAAAACAGACACAAAACGCTGGAGTAATACTCAGCGAGTCGGGCAGAGTCTCCTGGAGAATGTGGACTGAAGATGTTTCAGGTCGGGACCCAGTCTGAAGAAGGGTCCCACCCGAAACATCACCTATACATGTACTCCAGAGATGCTGCCTGACCTGCTGAGCTACTTTGAATGTTTAAAAAGAGGACGGTGATCTATTGAGTGACAGGGAAGAGAGAGGCGGTAAAAATAAAACAAAAAGGTAGATTCCGGAACTCCTGAAAGGGAAGCGTTTTAGTCTAGAAACACTCAACAAGTCGAACAGCTTCTGTAGAGGGAGTGAGAGAGGAACAGTATTAATAGTAGCTGAAACATTAACTTGCGCTTTCAAAGCTGCTTTAGATATTGAGTGTTTGCAGCACTTTGTTTCTGTCAAAAGACAGAGGGTATTGTTCTGGTTAGAATCATTTGTATTTAAATTAGTTTAGTCTGGAGGTAATGCTTGTTTTACAGTGACATTTCTAATGTGTAATGAACCTTGTCTGTGTACCCAGTGCACTCATGGCACAGTTACAGTTACAGCTACAGTTGTGAATCTGTCCTCATTGTTGCCTTTGAAAATTCCTGTCAGATTATATTTTTACCTCATATTACCTCATCTGAGTCTGAAGAAGGGTTTCGGCCCGAAACGTCGCCTATTTCCTTCGCTCCATAGATGCTGCTGCACCCGCTGAGTTTCCCCAGCAATTTTGTGTACCTTCTTATATTTTTACCTCTGTCTCTCTCCCCCTCTCTCTGTCTCTCTCCCCTCTCTCTGTCTCTCTCCCCCTCTCTCTGTCTCTCTCCCCCTCTCTCTGTCTCTCTCCCCCTCTCTGTCTCTCTCCCCCTCTCTGTCTCTCTCCCCCTCTCTGTCTCTCTCCCCCTCTCTCTGTCTCTCGCCCCCTCTCTGTCTCTCTCCCCCTCTCTGTCTCTCTCCCCCTCTCTGTCTCTCTCCCCCTCTCTGTCTCTCTCCCCCTCTCTCTGTCTCTCTCCCCCCTCTGTCTCTCTCCCCCTCTCTGTCTCTCTCCCCTCTCTGTCTCTCCCCTCCTCTCTGTCTCTCTCCGTCCCTCTGTCTCTCTCCATCTCTCCCTCCATCTCTGTCTCTCTCCTCGTCTGTCTCTCCCCTTCTCTATCCCTCTCCATCTCTCTCTCTCTCTCTCTCTCTCTCTCTCTCTCTCTCTCTCTCTCTCTCTCACTCCCTCCATCTCTCTGCCTGCCTGTCACTCTCTGACTTTCCCACATATAATTGCCAAATGTAATTGAAGTAGAATTACCCAGGGAGGTGTCCTGGCACCATTCTTCTCATCCACAGCAAAGTCATTAAGCGACTAAAATTAATATTTTACAGCCATTTGATGCAGAGTTCGTGGATTTTGTAGGAAAGACACAAAGTGCTGGAGTAACTCAGTGGGCCAGGCAGCATCTGTGGAGAATATGGACAGTTTTGGGGATCTAGTTATAGGAAAGAAGTTCTCAAGCTGGAAATGGTGCAGAGAGGATTTACAAGGATGTTGCCAGGATGAGCTATAAGGAGAGTTTGAGCAGGTTACGACTCTATTCTTTGGAGCACAGGAGGATAAGGGTTAATCTTATAAAGGGTGTATAAAATCATGAGAAGAATAGATCGGGGTAAATGCACAGAGTCTTTTGCCCAGAGTAGGTGAATCAAGAACCAGAGGAACGCGAGGGGTAGCTTTTTTACACAAAGGGTTGTGGGTTTATGGAACGAGCTGCTGGTGGAGGTAATTGAGGCAGGTACTATCATAACATTTAAGAGACCATTGGACAGGTACATGAATGGGATAAGTTTAGAGGGTTATGGGCCAAATGCGGACAGGTGAGACTGGTGTAGATGGGGTATGTTAGTCGCCATGGGCCAATTGGGCAGAAGGGCCTGTTATTTCCGCTGTATCTCCAAACTAAACTGAGATTTGAGAAATAGCCCAGTGACGTTCGGCCAGCCCGTTACTCTGGCAAGATGCCACAAGTTAGTTAACCCAAAGTTATCGAAGAAGATGCTAAAAATGATTTGCTGTGAGACCATTGCCAGCAAGGCAGTGATCTTTTTATCTTATGCAGGTGTGTTTTTGAACATCATGTTGGGACGTAAAGGTTAGCCTAGACTACTGCAAGCCAGGACAAGTGTTGTTCTTCACAGCAACACACTGTTCCTGTTTCTAACACATTTCCATTTGAGAATATTACTGCTAAGTACAAGGACTAGCAGGACTGAGCTATAGGGAGAGGTTGAGTGGGCTGGGGCTATTCCTTGGCGCGCAGGAGTATGAGGGGATCATGAGAGGAATAGATCGGGTAGATGCACAGAGTCTCTTGCCCAGAGTAGGTGAATCGAAGACCAGAGGACATAGGTTTAAGGTGAAGGGGAAAAGATTTAATAGAAATCTGAGGGGTAACTTTTTCACACAAAGGGTGGTGGGTGTATGGAACAAGCTGCTAGAGGAGGTAGTTGAGGCAGGGACTATCCCAACATTTAAGAAAGAGTTAGACAGCTACATGGACAGGACAGGTTTGGAGGGATATGGACCAAACGCGGGCAGGTGGGACTAGCGTAGCTGGGACATGTTGGCCTGTGTGGGCAAGTTGGGCTGAAGGGCCTGTTTCCACACTGTATCACTCTATGATTACGTTTTTTTCATTATGTTAAAGGTGCCTTCTAAATATTAGTTGTTCTACTTGTTAATCCTAGTAATTATTATAATGTTTACACTTTTGCTTTTAATAAGTAAGTCATAAGAATGCTCATGCAGAACATTTTTCATTGCAAAAATAGACTTTATTCATGTTATGTACACTGTAAATACAATCGGTACATGTCTTTCTTCACCTTTATTGAAGTGTTAATTCAATGCATTCTCTTAAAATGCGTCAATGCTGCTTGCATTTGTTCCTCAAACAATGCACCTGTGAATGACACATTATGCTGGAGTAGCTGAGTGAGTCGGGAAGCATCTCTGGAGGACACGGACAGGTGACGTTTCAGGTGGGGGCCCTTCTTCAGGCTGATTGTAGTAGAGGGAGGCGGGGGGGGGGGGGGGGACACAAAGCCCAGTAAGTGATAGGTAGATGCAGGTGAGGGGTGGTTTTGTTGGCAGATAGATGGACAAGGCCAAAGACGAAAGAGAAAAAATAGTGAGATAAGGAGAGAGGATGCATGAAATGTGAAGCCAGAATATAGGCGTAAAGAGACGGTGGGGTGGATGGGTACCCTGTTTGCATGTTGGTTACCTAAAATCGGAGAGGTCAGTGCTCATACCAATAAGACACAAAGTGCTGGGGTAACTCAGCGGCTCAGGTAGCATCTCTTGGGTCATGGCCCTGATTATGGGGTTGGGGGGGGGGGGGGGGGGGGAAGATATAGCTTGGAGAGAGGAGGGGCAGGATATAGCGTGGCAATAGGTGTGTGCAAATGAGGAGGGGGGTGGGGTTGGGTTGATAGGCTATTGGTTGGAAAAAATGCCAGAGATTATAACAGAAGGTATGGGATGAGGATTGAAGAGTTGCAAAGTGTGAAGCCAGAGGAAGGAATGTGGGAGGAGGGGAGAGGTAGGTGCGAGTCCAGGTGGGACACAGGGGAGGTGGTGGGGAAGAAGGGAAGGGTGTTGGGAAAATTCCATCTTTCCCAAAATTAACCCCTTATTGCATCTCTGGGATGTGGTATCCAGCACAGCTGTTATTGGTCAGCTTCCCCTGTGTAAATGTAACAGCGTAATCAATCCACTCGGCCGTTCCAAATGTTAGAGACATAGAAACGTAGAAACATAGACAATAGGTGCAGGAGGAGGCTATTTTGCCCTTTGAGCCTGCACTGCCATTCATTGTGATCATGGCTGATCATCCACATTCACTAACCAGTGCCTGTTTTCTCCCCACATCCCTTGATTCCGCTAGCCCCAAGAGCTCTGTCTAACTCTCTTTTAAGTTCATCCAGTGAATTGGCCTCCACTGCCTTCTGTGGCAGAGAATGCCACAAATTCACAACTCTCTGGGTGAAAAAGTTTATTCTCATCTCAGTTTTAAATGGCCTCCCCTTTATTCTTAGAATATGGCCCCTGGTTCTGGACGCCCCCAACAACCCCTGCTGCAACTTGCACCCTATATCCGGGCTACTATTTGGGAGCCTGTAGATAACTCCCATTTGTGCCTTCTTACCTTTAAAATTCCTCAATTCTATCCACAACGACTCTGTATCGTCAGTCCCTAAGTCACCCCTCACAACTGACTGAATTTCATCCCCACCTCCTCTGCCCACCTGCCTGTCCTTTCTATAGGACGTGTAACCCTGAATATTCAGTTCCCAGTCCCATTCCTCCTGCAGCCACGTCTCTGTAATCCCCACAATGTCATATCTACCAATCTCGAAACTGAGCCTCAAGCTCATCCACTTTACATCTTATACTTTGTGCATTCGTGTATAATACTTTTAATCCATTACTCACCTCACCTTTCATATCGATACCTATTTCACTTGGCCATACCATCCTATCCCTTCGTGAGCTTTCTGCCCCGTTAATTCTGGTGTCTATCTTAACTTTTCCTATACTCTCTTTCCCTTTAGCTCGATCCATTCAAAACTACATCCATTCAGAAATCCATTCAAAAGTGGAGACATTCATTCAGAAATCCAGGCTGGTTGTAGAAATGCAAAGTGTGGAAAATTCCTCCCTTTTATAAAGAAACATTATTTTCTCAAGTGAAGTGAACAGTATGCGTGTGTGTGTGTCTTGGTGTGATTTGTTTGTTGAATGGCTGCATCAGTCAGGGATTCATTTGTAATAGTGATTGCATGATATTCAGAGGTTATTTGTGTTCACAAATTGTGATTTTTGCTTTTGTTTGGCAAAGAGCCACTAGCCTTCAACTGAACACTGTTTGTAAAGGTGGATGAATTAGATTTTCCCTGCACCAGTCTAACGTTACTGGGAAACCCAGGTTACCTTTAGTTTAGAGATACAGCGTGGAAACAGGCCCTTTGGTCTGCCTAGTCCACGCCAAACAACAATCCCCCGTACACTAGCACTATCCTACACACTAAGGACAATTTACAAACTTGAGTGTGGAAGGAAACCAGAAACCCACGCGGTCACGGGGAGAACATACAAACTCCGTACAGACAGCACCCGTTGTCGGGATCGAACCCGGGCCTCTAGCGCTGTAAGGCAGCAACTCTACCGCTGCACTGCCTTGCCGCCTAAATCTGCAGTGCTTCAGCAGAGGGGGCATGAGCACAAGATTATTAGTTGCCAGATTATCTGTTGCGCAGACAGACTATTTACTGTATAGGAAGCAACAAGTCAGCTGTTTGTGTCTATCTTCGGTTTAAACCAGCATCTGCAATTCCCTTCGACACAAGTTGGACATAGAGTTCATCTTGAAGCAGGAATCAAAGAACCAGCACCAATGTGAGTGGGCTGAATGGTCTTTTCCCCTCCATGCTTGTAAGAAACAACACGTTTTGGTCTCCACATTATAGGAAAGATGTTGTTAAGCTGGAAAGGGGTGCAGAGAAGATTTACAGGGATGTTGCCAGGACTCGAGGGATTGAGCTATATAGGGAGAGGGTGAAGTGTACTATTCTTCTCTCAACTATTTCCAGCTGAACAACATCTTTCCTATAACAGGGTGAGCGAAACTGAACACAAGACTCTAAATGTGGCCTCACCAATGTCTTGTACAACTGTAACTTGTCCTCCCAACTTCTGCATGCAGTGCCTTAATTCCCAGAGTAATTAGTCAGCTGAAAATTCACTGAGAGGGAATGGAGCAAGGCTTTGACACTGGGCCTTGTGATCTCAGCTGTTTTGGACATGGAGTTATGTTAAACCTCCACAGTCAGATGAACCATGTCCGAATCACTGGTTATGCTGCACATGGCGTGTTTGCGTGTGAATTTGGGCTCCAGACATCAGGGGAGAGGTTAGGGCATTGGACCTTCTCAGCGAGAAGTGACATCTATCCAAGTGAGGTGTTGGGAGAAGCTGGGAATGTTCTGCTCTCAACAGACAGGTAATATTAGATCTTGTAGAAGACTCCCGAACCGAAACATCATCTATCCACGTTCTCCACAGATGCTGCCTGACCCGCTGAGTTACACCAGCATTTTGCATCTTTTGTTGTTGTAAACCAGCATCCGCAGTTCATTGTACCGCAGGTAATATCTTTCAGCAGCTTTGCTGGAAATTTAGTTTCAGTTTTAGTTTAGTTTTTAATTTAAGAGATACAGCGCGTTTACAGGCTCTTTGGCCCACCGAGTCTGCACCGACCAGCTATCCCCGCACATTAACACTATCATACACCCACTAGGGACAATTTACGCATACACCAAGCTAATTAACCTACAAACCTATTCGTCTTTGGAGAGTCGGAGGAAACCAAGGATCTCGGAGAAATTCCACGTGGTCACGGGGAGAACGTACAAACTCCGTACAGACAGCACCCGTAGTCGAGATCGAACCCGGGTCTCCGGTGCTGCAAGCGCTGTAAGGGAGCAACTCTACCGCTGTGCCACCGTGACCTCCCTGAAATTGTAATGCTCTCTTCGACAAGCGGGTGGCACGGTGGCGCAGCGGTAGAGTTGCTGCCTTACAGCGCTCGCAGCGCCGGAGACCCGGGTTCGATCCCGACTACGGGTGTTGTCTGTGTGAAGTTTGTACGTTTTCCTCGTGACCTGCATGGGCTTTACCCTGGATGCCCCCATTTCATCCCACATTCTAAAGACGTGCAGGTTTGTAGGTTAACTGATTTCTGTAAAAAGATTGTGACTTGTCCCTAGTGTGCAGGATAGTGTTAGTGTATGGGTATCATTGTTCGGCGTGGATACGGTGGGCCAAAGGGCTTGTTTCGATGCTGTATCTTTAAACTAAACTAAACTAAAGTAAAGAGGGCCAAGTGGGAGTCGGTGATGATAGGTTTAGTGCAGCTGCCACAGGAACCAGGTGCACATGAGTAGAGGTGATTTAATGCAGCGGGTAGTTGTGATCCTGAAACCGAATGAGCGGTGGAATTAGATCAAAGACAATTGCACATGCGTTGGGAAAGATTCTGGGAAGGAGGCCAAAGTGTGAGACGGAGTCTCAGTGTAAGAAAGTGGGATCAGTGTACACGCAGCAAACTCCCATTAACATCAGTTGTTAGAGGGATGGCTATTGCCCAGAGATCCACTTCCCTTCAAAACAGAACTGTTTAATCTTTCATGGCTACTTGGGGCGGCACGGTGGCGCAGCAGTAGAGTTGCTGCCTCACAGCACCTTAGACCCGGGTTCGATCCTAACTACGGGTGCTGTCTGTGTGGAGTTTGTACGCGTAGGCTTTCGCGATGTGTTCATAAATTCATAAGTTCTAGGAGCAGAATTAGGCCATTCGGCCCATCAGGTCTACTCCGCTATTCCATCATGGCTGATCTATCTTTCCCTCTCAAGAATCTGTCAATTTCACCTTAAAAATATCCATTGACTTGGCCTCCACAGCTGTCTGTGGCAATGAATTCCACAGGTTCACCACCCTCTGACTAAAGAATCTCCTTTCTAAAGGTATGTCCTTTTATTCTGATGCTATGGCCTCTGGTCCTAGTCTCCCCCACTAGTGGAAACATCCTCTCCACATTCACTCTATCCAGGCCTTTCACTATTTGGTCAGTTGGGAGTTCATATTCATCCCACACTCTACAAAGATGTACAGGTTAATTGGCTTCAGTAAAGATTGCGAATTGTCCCTAGTGTGTAGGATGATGCTGGGGTATGGGTGATTGCTGGTCGGTACGAGCTCGGTGGGCCGAAGGGCCTGTTTCAGCGCTGTAGCTGTAAAGCCTAAAGTCTACTTGGGAGGGATGGCAGAGATTGGGATAGGAGTCAGAAAACCAATGGGACATCATCTGCTTGTGTGGGTCTAGTCCCATGTCAGGATATCCCATGACATGTAGAAACAAGGAACTGCAGATGCTGGTTAATACACAGGACACAAAGCACTGGAGTAACTCGGTAGGTCGGGCAGCATCTCTGAAGAAAATGGATGTGACGTTTCAGGCCGGGACCCTTCTTCAGACTGTTTATGTGGGCGGGAACAGGGATTCATGCCTACTATGCCTTTCATGCCTACTATGTTCTGTGTGCTGAAGCAAAGCAAGAATTTCATTGTCCTATCAGGGACACATGACAATAAACTCTCTTGACTTGACTTGAAAGCTGGAAGTGAGGAGAAGCCTTCCCCCCCCCCCCCCCTCACTGCAGCCCTTAACTTCACAATCCATGACTCTTCAAACCCGTCTCACACCTACTGTTCTTATCTCTGTCCTTTGTCCCAACCATCTACCTGTCAACCAATCCTCCTGGCTGTTGTCGACCTATTGCCTGCCACGCTTTGTCCTGCCTCTCTCCTTCCCCATCTGTCTCCTCGCAATCAGTCTGAAGAAGGGTCCTGACCTGAAACGTCACCTATCAACATTGTCCACAGGTGCCACCTGATGTACTCCAGCACTCTGTGCTCTATCCTCCTCTCCCGCCCACCTCCAACCCACACACTGACCTTCGAACAGCTGAGGATGACCTGTGTTCAACTGAACTGTCAACACAGCCCAGAGAGAAGAAACTATGAATGATTATTGAGCTGAGCAGGTGGACAGATCACACACCAGCTCACGGAGTGGACACTGGGTGTTCTTTGGTTTAGTGAGCAGATTGTGACAAGTCAAATATCATCAGCGACTGGTCACACAAAATAAAGTTGGGAGAGAGGCATAAAATAGTTTCTATAACATAAAGAACTTCAGGACATTCTCGTTTCTTCTGGGCAGCTCCTGTTGATAAATGTTTGTTGGCTGCTACACATAGGGGAGTGAGCAGGAAGTTAAATAAGTCTGCCTTTGGAGGGTGCCTTATAGCGCCAAACCCCCGGGTTTGATCTTGACTACAGGTGCTGTCTCTGTGTACGTTCTCCCTGTGACCGTGTGGGTTTTCCCCAGGTGCTCTGGTTTCCTCCCACACTACAAAGATGTAGAGGGTTTGTTGGTTAATTGGCTTCGGTAAATAAAACAGTAAACCTGTCCATAGTGTGTAGGATAGGATAGTGCTGGTGAATGGGGTGATCGCTGGTTGGTTCGGACTCAGTGGGCCGTCGAGCCTGTTTCCGCACTGTAGCTCTAAAAATCTCTTGTCCTAATTTGCTTAGCCTCTTCCTGTAGCTCAGGCCCTCGGGTCCGAACAACATCCTCATAACACTTCTCTGCACCCTTTCCAGCTTAACAACTTCCTTCCCGTAGCAGGGTGACCAATAATTGAACACAGTACCCTTCTTCAATACTTGTGTGTGGCTTGATTGTACTCCTGGAAAGTCTGATTTGACTGCATAGCACGTAAACAAAGGTTTCCACAGTATCTTAGTGCATGTGACAATATTAAACCAACACCCAATACCAATTCCTTTCACTGTCGGAAGATGCAGCAATTCTGCTGACACACAGAGAATCAATGACCAAGAAAGCACACAGGTACATGGATGGAACAGGTTTAGAGCGATATGGGCCAAATACAGGCAGGTGGGACTAGTGTAGAATGGGGCCTGTTGGTCGGCAGGGCGTTGGGCCGAAGGGCCTGTTTCCTTGCCGTATGACCCTATCATGGCCTGTTTGCTAAATTCCCATCCAACATCCAGCGTCAGTGATTGTACAGCTGATGTTTGTGCCAGCTGTTAATAACGCTCTGCAGAGTGAGCAGATATTTCAACAACTTTTAATAGAGAATAATGCAGTGAGGGGGATTTCAAATGGAGACAAATATGTTTTTGCTGGTTGTGTGGAAAAACTACTGCCTGTTCATTGATTCCCATGTGAAGATCGGAGCCTGCCTGTGTGCTATATTTTAAGGGTATTGTCCTGATAAATGTTCCCTGTTCTTTCCCCTCGGTGACAGGCATTCCACCACGCCAATAATACTATGAAACCAAGCTCAATAATTTATCGAGTTAAAGCGTTTACAGCTTATTGCTTCTTTGAGACTCTCGCTCTCCCCCGAGCTGTGACTATCTTTGCTGCAGAATCTTCTGTCAGCTATTCTGGTTGGCAGTTTGTTATTGGGAACTAGGAACATTGATTCTAGCGTCTCTGTTGTCTTCAGTGCAGTTTTTATAATGCTCTTGTATTTCTATCTCTGCCTTCCTCTCTTCCACAGAAACCTTTTGCAATTCAGTCAGCTTCAGAGAATCCATTTCTCCTGCTTTTGCAATTGTAGTCAGAATATACTCATTTTAATATTTGCATTTGCATTGTGTTCCACCTCTGTACTCTATATCTGTGCCTCTCAGCACGGTGGCGCAGCGATGGAGTTGCTGCCTTACAGCGCTTACAGAGCCAGAGACCCCGGTTAAATCCTGTCTGTACGGAGTTTGCACGTTCTTCTCGTGACCTGCGTGGGCTTTCTCCGAGATCTTCGGTTTCCTCCCACACTTCAAAGACGTACAGGTTTGTAGGTTAGTTGGCTTGGTATAAAATGTAAATTTCCCCTAGTGTGTTTAGGATAGTGTTAATGCGCAGGGATGGCTGGTCAGTGCGGACTCGGTGGGCTGAAGGGCCTGTTTCCGCGATGTATCTCGAAACTAAACTAAACTAAACACATTGTCTCTCTGTCTGTTTCCCCCTAAATATCAGTCTGTGTGTGTGTGTGTGTGTGTGCCCCTCTTTAATCAAACTTTATTGGACTTTAGATAGAAAGAAATTGCTGGAGTAACTCAGCATCTCTGGAGAGATGAAATGGGTGATGTTTTAGGTCGAGACCCTTCTTCAGACTTACTGGACTTTATCTTGCACCAAAGGTTATTCATGTTATTCCCTTGATCCTATATTTAATCATGTATAGTTTTTCTGCGGACTGGTTCGCACACAACAAAAGCTCTTCACTGTACATGTGACAATAAACTAATCTCTTTCAATCTCTAACTCTGCCTCACCCTGTTCTCTTCCTCTTTTCATAATTCTCTCAATCTCTCTTCCTGTTTGTTTTAATCTGTCTTTCTGTTGCATCTAAAGACACAAAGGTTTTGGAGTTTTGGTTTAACAGCGGGTCAGGCAGCATCTCTGGAGAACATGAATGGACGACATTTCGGGTCAGGACCCTTCTTCAGACTCGAACCATCATCTATCCATGTCCTCCAGAGATGCTGTCTGACCCGCTGAGTTACTCCAGCACTTTGTGCCTGTATTTGTAAAGCAGCATTTGCAGTTCCTTCTGTCTACCTTTCTGTTGCAATTTCTCTCTTTGCATCCCAGCCTCTCTCCCACCTCTTTCTTCCCCCCTCCCTCTATCTATCTGTGTGTCTCTTTCTTTGACTCTGTCTCTCCCACCGTTTGTTCCCTTGTCGATCTCCATCTCCATCTACTCGCCAGGAATTTTTGCAGCAACAAACCGGGTCATTTTTTGATCTCGCTGCACCTTATTCTTCAGGGAGTTGATGAGCCAAACATTTTGTGAAGAGCTTGTGGCATTTACCGTGTTCTTTTAAAATTGTAGACACTATGAAAACTCACCAACATGATTCTATCAACGAAACCAATGCTTTATGATATTTTGTAGATATTACACAACATTTGAAAACATTGTCATGACATGATAAGTCTTGATCAACACACGCAGCAATGCTCGTGTCCACTTGAGTTTTGTTCGAGAATCTAAACAAAGTTGAGTATAGAAGCTGGGATATTGTGTTCAAGTTGTACAAGATGCTGGCGAGGCCACATTTGGAGTTCTGTGTTCAGTTTTGGTCACCCTACCTTCGAAAATATGTCATTAAGCTGGAATGGGTGGAAAGAGAAGATTTATCAGAATGTTGCCAGGACTTGAAGGCCTGAGCTATAGGGCAGGTTGGGCAAGCTAGGACATTATTCCTTGGAACGCAGGAATATGACTGGTACAACTATAGACTGTATAAGATCATGATAGGCTAGATGCACAGTCTTATACCCAGAGTAGGAGAATCAAGAACCAGAGGTTAAGATGAGAGGAGAAAGATTTAACAGGAACCCGAGGGGCAACTTTTTCACCAGATGATGGCGGGTGTACGAACAGATGATGGCGGGTGTACGGAACGAGCTGCCAGAGGAGGTAGTTCAGGCAGGTATATTAGAACATTTAGGAATTGTGTAGAGGAATATTGACCAAACACAGTACGTGGGACTAGTGTAGAGGGGGCAAGTTGGCCGAAGGGCCTGTTTCCGTGCTGTATGACTCTATGACTCTAATCCTATCCAACGAACATTGAATATGAAGGTTGAGTGGAAAGGGAGGAGGCTGAGTAGTTGAGCAGCGGTTGTCTGAGACATCATCATCTGGGCGTGGATTAAACATTTTGGGGCAAAGATACAAGAGGTTGAGAAGAAAACTCTTAAAATGCAGAGATCCTGAAGGTGTTAGAAATGGAATGAATTAGTGGAGACATGAGACTGTGGATACTGGGATCTTGAGGGAAAAAAAGTACTGCAACAACTCAGCAGGTCAGGCAGCATCTGTGGAGGGACATGGTCAGGCAACGTTTTGGGTCGGGAGCCTTCTTCAGACTGTTTGGGGTGGGGGATGGTGGGGGAAAAAGAGCTGGATGAGAAGGAGGGGCAGGCCAAAGCCTGGCGAGCGATAGGTGGATAAAGGTGAGGAGGAAGGGGGTGTTTTTGATGGGCAGATAGTTGGACAAATGTCAGATAAGACACGACAAAAGAAATGAGAAGAGGATAGAAGAGGTGCGAATTGTGAAGCCAGAGGAAGAAATGGAGGAAAGAGAGAGAGGGGTGAGTGTTTAGGGAAGAGAGGGAGGAGAAAAGGGAGAGAGAGAGAGAAGGGGTGTGTGTGTGGGGGGGTGGGGGGGAGGGGGGGTTGTTTGCCAATTTATTTATTTTTAGATTTAGAGATATAGCATGGAAACAGGCTCTTCGACCAGCGATCACCCCGATACTAACACTATCCTACTCACTGGGAATAATTTACAATTTTTACCGAAGCCAATTAACCTACAAACTTGCACGTCTTTGGAATGTGTGAGGAACCCGGAGCACCCGGAGAAAACCCACTCAGGTATTAAGCAGAACATGCAATCTGGGTACAGACAGTACCCGTAGTCTGGATCAAACCCGAGTCTGTGGAGCTGTAAGGCAGCAACTCTACCGATGCACCACCCGTGCCGCCCTAGGTAGGTTTGTTACCTACAATGGGAGAGTTCAAACTGTTAGGTTGTAAGCTACCCGAGTGGAATATGAGGTGTTATGTCTCTGATGCTTTGACATGTGTAATGACAAACCTTTTGACGGTACTCTCTCGTTTTCCACAGTCGTTATGCGCCTACTAGCGAGCAGCGTGGAAGATCATTCTGGAAGCACGACTGCTTGATGCCTGAGTAAATGTTGGCAGCTTGTACCTTCACTTTGCCTTGCTGTCTCTATCTCCCAGCTATACGACACACGTCACAATGCCCACACAGAGAGGCTGTGGCACTGGAGGGCACCTCTTCCTGGCCTTGATCCTCGGAGTTACCCTGTGCCTGACAACGCATGGCTTGGATTACGACAATACTCCCAGATGGACAACATGGATACAAGGTAAACATTCTGGCGCTGACATGACGAGGCAGCACGGCGGCGCAGCGGTAGAGTTCCTGCCTCGCAGCGCCGGGTCCTGGGTTCAATCTCGATTACAGACGCTGTCTGTGCGGAGTTTGTACGTTCTCCCTGTCACCGCGTGGGTTTTCTCCGGGTGCCCCGGTTTCCTCCCACACTCCTACAGACCAACATGTTTGTAGGTTAATTAACTTGGGTTAAAATTGTAAAATGGTTCCTAGTGTGTAGGATGGTGCTAATGTATGAGGTGGTCGCTGGTCGGCATGGTGCTAATGTATGAGGCGGTCGCTGGTCGGCATGGACACGGTGGGCCGAAGGGCCAGTTTCCATGCTGTATCTCTCAAGACTAAAGTATGAATCAGAGGCTGTATATTGAGACTGCCAAGTAGTGAATACCATAATGAAGTGTCCAGGGTGTGAAGTGTGATTCTAGGGTTAGGTAACGGGTGTTTTACAGAGGGGTCATAAAATGGGCACGCTCTTCATGGGTTTCAAGGTCAGTTTATTGTCACACGTACCATAAGGTACAGTGAAATTGTGTTGCTTTACAATATTATAGTGGGCTTAGTTTAGAGATACAGCGTGGAAACAGGCCCTTCGGCCCACCGAGTCTGCGCCGACCAGGGCTTAGTTAGAGATTACCTAAAATTGGCAGATCCAATGTCCACACCCAGGTGGAATATGAGGTGCTGCTCCCCCAGTTTGCATGTGGCCTCACTCTGACAGCGGAGGAAGCCTCTAACTGATGTCAAGTGGTTTGTTCATAAATGTATCAGTTATAGGAGTAGAATTAGGCCGTTCGGCCCATCGAGTCTACTCCACCATTCAATCATGGCTGATCTATCTTTCCCTCTCAACCACATTCTCCCGCCTTCTCCCCATGACCCCTGACACCCTGAGTGATCAAGATTTGTCAATTTCCGCCTTAAAAATATCCATTGACTTGGCCTGCGCACCCATCTGTGGCAATGAATTTCACAGATTCACCACCCTCTGACTAAAGAAATTCCTCCTCATCTCCTTTCTAAAGGTACATCCTTTTATTATGAGGCTATGACCTCTGATCCTAGACTCTCCCACCCATGCAAACATCCTCTCCACATCCACTCTATCCAGGCCTTTCACTATTCAGTAGGTTTCAATGAGATTTACCCCTCATCCTTCTAAACTCCAGCGAGTACAGGCCCAGTAGCGTCAAACGCTCGCCATAAGTTAACCCACTCATTCCCGGGATCATCCTCGTAAACCTCCTCGAGACCCTCGACAACGCCAGCGTTCCTCGTTCCTCAGATATGGGGCCCAAAACTGCTCACAATACTCCAAATGCAGTCTGAGCAGTGCCTGTTACATCCCTGTAGAGAGAATAGATCACAGTTGGTTATCAGTTGAACTGGAGGCCTCAGTAATCTTTTACTCTCTGTACTTGTCTATTTGCATCAGATTAGAACTTGTTAGAACACCATTGCTGAGGCTTTTGCTGTTTCATGCTGGAAATTGTGATTCAGAATGTCAGGCCCAGATTAATACAGCTGTGGCTGCAGTCTCATGCTGAGGTAGTTGTCCAGGGGCACAAGTATTGGGTCGGAGACGTGGTTTGTAGAAACAAAGAAACAGCAGATGCCTGTATATACTAAAGTTAGACACAATGTGTTCAAGTTCAAGTTCAAATTTATTTCTCACAGGCACCATAAGGTGCAGTGAAATGTAATTTACCATGCAGCGTTACAATTAAAAAAGGACACAATACACAACATATTTCAACACAGACATCCACCACAGCATTCTTCACTGTGGTGGAAGGCAATACAGTTCAGACAGTCCTCCTCCTCCCTTGTTCACCCGTGGTCGGGGCCCTGACCCTCCGTAGTCGCAGCTACGGACGGCCCGATGTTCAAGCCCTCTGGTCAGGATGGTCGGAACGCCGATGTCGGGAGAAGTCGAGTACACCCCGCGGCTTGGAGCTCCCAAATCGGCCACCTCCTTACCGGAGACCGTGGCTTCAAGATGTTGTAGGCCGCAGGCCGGCGGTCGGAGCTCTTCTCCGGCGACCCCCGGCGAGGGATCGCCCGCTCCACGCCTGCCGCCAGAAGCTCCACAGACCGAGACTCCAAGATGTTGTAGACCGAAGGCCAGCGGTCGGAGCGCTTCTCCGGCAAGGGGGTCCGCGATGTTAAAGCCCTCGCTGCGCCGCTGCTGAAGCTCTGGGCCCGACTCCAGGAAAGGCCGCACCAAACCAGCCGTAAGGCCACGAGGAGGAGGGGGCCGAAGCAGCGACGAGGAAGGAAGTCGCATCTCCGTCGAGGTAGGTGCCTGCAAACGGTTTCCCCCTATTCCCCCCCCCCACCACCCCCCACACAAGACTGACACAGAAACATACAGAGACATACTTTTCAACATACTAAAATAGACAAAAATAGTCGAAACAACCAACCCGCTGCAGGCGAGGCAGCCGACTCACAGCGTCACCGGAAGCTGGAGTAACTCAGCATGTCATGCAGCATCTGTGAAGAAAAAGAGTGGGTGACATTTCAGGTCGGTACCCTTCTTCAGACTGAGGTCAGTCCCGACCCAGAGTGTCACATATCCTTTGTCTCCAGAGATGCTGCCTGGCCTGCTGAGTTAGTCTGTGGGATGTAGGGTGTTGCTTGCCTTCAGAATTCACCTGTCATTGCCTCGTCCACCCTCACCTCATCTCATTGTATTTGCTAACTCCTCGCCATTCTTTTAGTCCGGATGATGAGACTAGTGAAAGGCTTGGATAGAGTGGATGTGGAGAGGATGTTTCCACTAGTGGGAGAGTCTAGGACTAGATGTCATAGCCTCAGAAATAAGGGACATTCTTTTAGGAAGAAGATGAGGGGGGATTTATTTAATCAGAGGGTGGTGAATCTGTGGAATTCTTTGTTACAGAAGGCTGTGGAGGCCAAGTCAGTGGATATATTTAAGGCAGAGATAGATTCTTGATTAGTATGTGTGTGAGAGGTTACGGAGAGAAGGCAGGAGAATGAGGTTAGGAGAGATAGATAGATCAGCCATGATTGAATGGCGAGTAGACTTGATGGGCCGAATGGCTTAACTCTACTCTTAATGGCTTAACAATTCCTCCACTTTGATGACCTCGAAAAGATCATCCACACATTTATCTCCTCCCGCCTAGATTACTGCAACTCTCTTTACACTGGCATCAGCCAATCTTCCCTGTCCCGCCTGCAACTGGTCCAAAACGCCGCAGCGAGGCTCCTGACGGGCACCCGAAAAAGGGACCACATCACCCCGATCCTGGCCTCTCTCCACTGGCTCCCTGTGCGGTTCCGTATACATTTCAAGACCCCCCTCTATGTCTACAAAGCCCTCAATGGGCTTGCCCCCTCCTACATTAAAAGCCTTCTCACCCACCACTCCACCTCCAGGTCCCTCAGATCGGCCGACTTGGGGCTGCTGAATATCCCACGGTCTAGGCTTAAGCTTAGGGGGCGACCGCGCCTTTGCGGTTGCAGCTCCTAGACTGTGGAACAGCATCCCCCTTCCCATCAGAACTGCCCCCTCCATCGACTCCTTTAAGTCAAGACTAAAATCTTATCTATACTCCCAAGCCTTTCCTGACGTCCACTGAGCGAGGGCTATATGTATATATGTATGTAGTTTGTTTGTTTATACTATTCTTATAACAAATGTAAAGGACTTTGGCCAATGAGAGTTGTTTTTTAAATGTGCTATTTAAATAAATGTGACTTGACTTGACTTGACTTGACTACTCCTATCACTTATGACCTTATGAAGGGTCCTGACCTGAAACATTGACTGTCCGTTTCCCTCAGCAGATGCTGCTTGACTCGCTGTATTCTTCCTGCTGCTGCTCCTTTTTGTTTGCTGCATTCTGCTATATTATTACCTCACTAGCTGCACAGCCTCGAGTTCCAAGCTATCGAATAATGTTACGTGGCATAGGCTGGTAGAGCCGCTGCCTCGCCGCGCCAGAGACCCTGGTTTGTTCCAGACCTCAGGTGCTGTCTGTGCGGAGTTAGCACGTTCTTCATGTGACCGCGTGGGTTTCCTCTGGGTGCTCCAGTTCTCTCCCACAACCCAAAGACGTGCGGGGTTGTAGATCAATTGGTCCACACGGGCAGAACCAGAGGTCAGGACCAAACCCAGGTCCCTGGCGCTGTGAGGCCGCAGTTCTGCTTTGCTTCCATTATGGAAAGGATGGCCTAAGGAGTATAAAGTCTCCAAAGTCTAAAGATCTCTTTCATCTCCAGTCCCCTTGCATCCCTTATAAGCACTGGTAATTGTTGCATTGTGTGTACGAATGTCAGATTCCACACACATATTTGCACATTATATCCTGCTTGTTGCTGTGATGATTGAGATCTAGTGCAGCCTAGAAAACCATACTGTTGTGTGGGATACAGTAATTAAAACAAAAACAACAAGCAAAGCATCCCTCCTACGTTGAGTGACTAATATTCTTCTGCATGGCAGCCCAGTAGACTGATGTAGGATATGCATGGTGCTTTCAAACTATTGAAACAAGGAACTGCTGGTTTACAAAATAATAACATGCAAAATGCTGGAGTAATTCGGCAGGTCGGCCATCAGATCTGCAGGATCGTAGATGGGTTTCGGGTCGGGAAACGAGAGAAGGGTCCCGACCCGAAACATCATCTATCCATGTTCTCCAGAGATGCTGCTGGACCCGCTGAATTACTCCAGCATTTCACGCCTTGAAAAGGGAAGCACAGTGACGCAGTGGTGGAGTTTGCTGTCTAACAGCGCCAGAGACACAGGTTCGATCCTGACTATGGGGTGCTGTCTGTACGGAGTTTGTATGTTCTCCCTGTGACCTGGTTAGGTTTTCTCCGGGTGCTCCAGTTTCCTCCCACACTCCAAAGTCATATAGGTTTGTAGGTTAATTGGCTTTGGTAAAATTGTAAATTGCCCCCAAGTGTGTAGGATAGTACTAGTGGTGATTGCTGGTCAGCGTGGACTCGGTGGGCCACAGGGCCTACTTTTGTGCTGTATCTCTAAACTAAACCACATTGAAGACATAATTCGTTCTCAGTGCTCACCTCACCTCACCCCCCCTCTTCATCTAACCCCTCCCGCCTGCCATTTCATTGAATTCCTCATTGCTTTTAGCATGTGGTTTTGATGACTTCCCATTTTATTCATCTGTGTAGTCAGCTGAACCACCTTAGGTCATTAACACCTCACCACTTCCTACACAGAGAAGCTTCTCCTCAACTGCTTATTGGGTTTTTTGCTGGTTCTATAAGGTCCCTTCTTGTGTTCCCAGCATAAAGACACAGGATAAAGGGAATAACGTTTAGTGCACGATAGAGACCAGTAAGGTTCGATTAAAGATAAGCCGAGGGTATTCAGTGGATATTTTTAAGGCAGAGATAGATCGATTCTTGATTAGTACGGGGCTCAGATGTTATGGGGAGAAAGAAGGAGAATGGGTTAAGGATGGAGAGATAGATCAGCCATGATTGAACGTCGGAGTAGAATTGATGGGCCGAATGGCCTAATTCTACTATCACTTGTGACCAGATGACGTTATGAGGGTCTCGAATGAGGTTTGATGGTAGCTCATGACCACTATCTAGTTGCTGGTGTTTGGTCTCTTGCGTCATCTGCAGCCTTGTGTCTTTGCTTCCAGGACTCTGCTGTCAATCCCACATTATAAATATGCATCAGCTTCCATTCACCCATGTGTCCTGGCCCTGATTTGTTCTGCCCTTTTTCCTACCTCTAGATCCCCCCTCCCCCCCCCAACCCTACTTCCAGTGTGAAGAAAGGTTCTGGTCTGAAGAAGGGTCTCGACCCGAAACGTTACCTATTTCCTTCGCTCCATAGATGCTGCCTCACCCGCTGAGTTTCTCCAGCATTTTTTTGTATTCCTCCTTCCGACCTGAAATGTCACCCATCCTTTTCTCCAGTGATGCTGCCTGACCCGCTGAGCTACTCCAGCACTTTGTGTCTATCTTCTTTATAAACCAGCACCTGCAGTACTTTACCACCAGACCCAGCAGCCATAGCCTCAGAATAAAAGGACGTACCTCTGGAAAGGAGATGAGGGATTTCTTTAGTCAGAGGGTGTAAATCTGTGGAATTTATTTGCACAGTTGTCTGTGGATGCCAAGTCAATGGATATTTTTAAGGCGGAGTTTGACAGATTCTTGATTAGTAATGGTGTCAGGGGTTATGGGGAGAAGGCAGGAGAATGGGGTTTGGAGGGAATGATAGATCAGCCATGAATAATGGTGGAGTAGACGTGATGGGTGGAATGGACAAATTCTGCTCCTAGAACTTATGAACTTATGCTTACATTTTAAAGCCCTCATCGCTGTTGTGAAGTGTTGAGCTTGAAGCTGAGCTCTGTATTCCTCCAGGCTTCTCATACTGTCAATTATTGACTCAATCCTTCAGTTCCTGAGCTTGGCGTATTTTACTGAAGGGATATGAGTGTGTTTGGTTTCTGTTTAAACGTCTCGATGCCTCCAAATGTTGGCAAACGCTGTTGGATTCATAGAGACCGCTCCGTCTCATGCATCTTGACGCAGCTGAGAGAGCCCACACCTGCCGGGGCTCCGGTCTGGAGGGATTGGGAGGAGAAACCGGAACCATTTAATGAGCAGGTTCTGCAAAAGAACAGTGCCGAGAAAAATCTGATCATCAGCCGACTCTGGAAGACAGTTCATGTGCGTTTTGGTGTGAGTGTTTTTTCTGTTCCAGGGCCAGCCTTGGTAATAGTTTACAATCCAGTCACAGGTACACAGGGAGTTGCTTTGATGGGGCCAGGGTTGCCCGTGTGGGACATTTTGTGTAAATATGACAAGTGTCTTTCTGAAGGATTAGGCGGGGACATTTTCTGTTGCTGGGTAACAGGGGATTTTTTTCAGGGGATTTCACTTTCATTTTCTAATTCTGCGTGTCTGTACACACATGTGCATATCTCTGTGTTAATGTGCGTGTCTGTGGGTGTGTGCCCTTTGCCAATGTGTATGCACGTGGGTGTGTGCATGTGCGTGCGCACGTCTGGGCCTAAGCATGTATGTGTCTGCGACAGTGTGTATTTCAATGAGGGTAGGCGCGCATGCATGTGTGCGTATGCGTGGGTGAGTGCATGTGTGAGTATGTGCAGCTGTATGTGCACATGAGTGTGCACGTGTGAATGTTCACATGGGAATGTGTGTCTATGTGTGAGTGTGCACAAGTGTGTGAGTGTGCATGAGTGGGTGCATGAGTCTGCATGCATGAGCGCGCACGAGTGAGTGTGCACGAGTGAGTGCGCACGAGTGAGTGCACGAGTGAGTGTGCATGTGCGAGTGTGCATGTGCGAGTGCATGTGTGAGTGTGCATGTGTGAGTGCATGCGTGAGTGTGATTATCATGGAACAATGTAGTAGTGGCTGACTGCTTTCAATCTCTGTTTAAGAAAGAACTGCAGATGCTGGAAAAATCGAAGGTAGACAAAAAATGCTGGAGAAACTCATCGGGTGAGGCAGCATCTATGGAGAGAAGGAATTGGTGATGTTTCGGGTCGACACCCTTCTTCAGCTACCTGCTTTGTATCTCTGTTCCTTTGTTGTATTCACAGACTGCCCTGGAGTAATCTAGAGCCCCCGCCTTAGCCCTGAGGTGTCGTCATTGTAAGAAACGCAGCGGGCAATTTGTGAGCAGTGGGATTTCACAGTAGTTTAGCTGTTTTTGTTTGCATGTTATTTGAACGGAATACATTGACGGTGATATCCAGGGTATTAACACCCATCCCCACCCCTAGAAGCCCACGGTGTGAACTTCCACATGTCCCTATGAAAGCCAATGCCTGTTGGTTCAACATCTCACTGAGAGACAGCTTCCAACAGCACCTTCCCTACTGCTCTGGGCTGTATGCTCTGGTGACATGTACATGGATGGACCGGTACATGGACGAAGAGGCTTACAAGGATAGTTCAAAGTTCATATGTCATAGGAGCAGAAGTAGGCCATTCGGCACATCAGGTCCATGCTGCCATTCAATCATAGTTGATCTATCTTTAATTGGCTTTTAATTGTTAATTGTAATCGCTAATTGTCTTCCATACAAATTGCAAATTATCCCAAGTGAATAGGATAGTTCTCCCTGTGACTGCGTGGATGCTCCGGTTCCCCCCCCCGCACTGCAAAGATATACAGGTTTGTAGGTTAATTGGCTTTGGTAAAATTATAAATTGTACCTAGTGTGTAGGATAGTGCTAGCGCACAGGGTGATCGATGGTCGGGGCGGACTCGGTGGGCCGAAGAGCCTGTTTCCACACTGTATCTCTACAATCTACTTATTGTTGTTGATTCATCCAACAGCAGCAGTATCGTCGGCGAACTTAAAGATTGAGTTGTCATTGTGCTTGGCCACAGGGTCATGGGTGTAGAGAGAGTAACGCGAAAAGCAGAGAGAGATTACATGATGGAAAATTGTATGAAAGGACACTGTGCCACCACCGCATATTCATTGAGAATAGGCCATGTTTGTTGTTCAAAGCAGGGATTTAGCTTCAGCTTCAGCTTCAGCAGCTCCTGGGCGATATTGAAATCCATCAACTATAGCTTGTATGGTTTTTGTTTGGGTTCTCGTAAACCATTTTGTTAATGGGCTCCAATGTTGCTTTTGTTGTTTTGGCTGCTATTGTGCCGTCAATCCTGCAGAAATTTCAGAAAATGAGTCTGAAGAAGGGTCTCGACCCGAAACATCACCCATTCCTTCTCTACAGAGATGCTGTCTGCCCCGCTGAGTTACACCAGCCTTTTGCGGCTATCTTCTGAATAAACACCCTTGATGGTCGCTGTACCAGAAAGGAGCAAGAGTAGAAGCCGTGATCTTGGGAGACTCTGACAGCAGGGTGCCATGCCTTGCCTCGAGCAAGCAGTGATAGTTAACAGAATAATGAAAGCGATAAAAATCACTCATTATTTTGCTGCAGCTGTGGCTCCCAGCTCGTGAGCTGTGCCAGTGCCTGTGTTATCGCTGGATGTCGTTGTTGAGGGAGTGGGTTCCCGGGAGGTAAGCTGGGTTAATGGCCACTGTCTGCCATGCGGCTGGACCCAGCAGGACATTCTGGGACATGTACAATTTATTTGTTGTCATTTGAACCTCATTGAGGTTCAAACTAAATTTGGTTTCTGCAGTCATACACACAAGAAAAAGAACCAAGACACAACGCAATTTACACAAACATCCATCACAGCGCATCTCCTCCTCGCTGTGATGGAAGGCAAAGTCTTATCTCACCCCTGCACTCCCCATTCTCCTCCCGATGTCAGAGTCAAAGCCCCCGGCGGGCGATGGTAAGTGTCCCGTGGCCATTAAAGCCGCGCCGGGCGATGCAAGGCCGCGCTCCGGGTCTTGGTGTTGGAGCCCCCGGCGGGCGCTAGCAAGTCCCGCGGCCATTTAAAGCCGTGCCGGGCGATGTAAGGCCCTGCTCCAGGTAATTTTCAACCCCGCAAATCGTGGAGCATACTGTGGCTACAGCAAACAGTTAAATGCCACCAAAATAGACTTGGGTGCCCAGGGTGGCTCTGGGGCTCACATGGTAGAGCCAGTTCCTCACATTGCCAGTGCACAGTGCTAGAGACCCGGGTTTAATCCAGGTAAATGGAATAATGTTTAGTGTGTGATAAAGTCCAGTAGAGTCCGATTAAAGATGGTCTGGGGGTCTCCAATGAGGTAGATTGCAGTGACAGTATTCAGACCGTGACACATTCTGTAGGTGTCTGAACGGTTATACTGGGAGGCAGCTTTGTCCCGCTGTTGTTTCTTGGCCATGCTTGATGATCACGGAGGGCTTTCTTGTACCACTTGAGATTGTTTGACTTCCTAGAAGGCCGTGGAGGCCAAGTCAGTGGATATTTTAAAGGTAGAGATAGGTAGACTCTTGATTAGTACGGGTTGTCAGAGGTTACGGGGAGAAGGCAGGAGAATGGGGTTAGGAGGGAGAGATAGATCAGCCACGATTGAATGGCGGAGTAGACTTGATGGGCCGAATGGCCTATTTCTACTCCTATCATTTATGACCTTTTGACTTGTACGCTGCTAGCCAGGCCGTCACCTGTGAATGTACCTCGCGGTTCACCCGCGATTTCCGGTTGGGGAATACGCGGATTGTCTTCGTCAGCTCACAGTCTTCCACGCACTTGGTGATGAAGTCAGTCACGCCAGTGGAGTACTCATTCAGGATCACTGCGGAATTCCTGAATACGGACCTGTCCACTGACTCAAAGCAGTCGCATTGGATGTCGTATTGACCACGTATTGTTGGCTATCGTACTCAGCATGGTTCAAGTCATATGGAGAGAGAACGCTGAAAGAGGCCCTTCAGCCCAACAAGTCTGTGCCGACCATTGAGCACCCATTTACCCTAACCATGCATTAGTCCTTTTTTTTCACATCACCTACAGTGCAGCACGGTGGCGCAGTGGTAGAGTTGCTGCCTTACAGCGCCAGAGATCCGGGTTCAATCCTGACTATGGGTGCTGTCTGTACGGAGTTTGTATGTTCTCCATGTGACAGCGTGGGTTTTCTCCGGGTGCTCCGGCTTCTTTCCACATTCCAAAGGCATACAGATTTGTAGGTTAATTTGGCTTCAGTAATATTTATAAATTGTCCTTAGTGTGTAGGATAGTACAGGAATCGGTTGGCCGAAGAGCCTGTCTCCACGCTGTGTTTCTAAACTAAAACTAATCATCAACTCCTGTCCCTACCTTCACCTACACTCGAGGGGGCAATTTACAGCAGGCATAAACTTACCAACCCAGACAGCTTTGGAGCGTGGAAGGAAACGTGAATTACCAGCAACTGAACCGTATCTGCTCACCAACTATAGAGTCGTCCTGACCTCCCATCTACCTCATCGGAGACCTTTGAACTCTGTTTAATCGTACTTTACTGGAACTTTATCTTGCACAATCCGTTATTCCCTTTATCCTGTATCTGTACACTGTGGACGGCTCGATTGTAATCATGTATAGTCTTTCCGCTGACATGCAAGAAAAAAATGTTGTTGCGTTAGCAGGCAACAAAAAATGTTTTCACTGACACGTGCCAATAAACGACAATAAACTAGTTGAGTTTAGATTAGCTAAACTTGAACTAAAGATATCACTAAATGAACTCAGGATTGAACCCAGGTCTCTGGCACTGTGAGGCAGCAGCTCTACCAGCTGTGCCACCGTGCTGCCCTGCCCTTATTACTCACAGTAGATGCTGGAGTGCGTTGCCTTCAACAGAGTGGAGCTTCCACGTGTCACAATGCTGCCTTGTGACATCCTGAGGCTGTGAAAGGCACGCGGCCCAAATGCACGCTCTTAAAGCTACAGTCCAGTTCCAACGGTTTGCCTGACCGTCTGACATTGCATTGGACTGTTCCCTTTAAATATCCAGAGACCCGGGTTCGATCCTGGACACGGGTGCTCTCTGTACAGAGTTTGCACGTTCTCTCCGTGGCCTGCGCGGGTTTTCGCTGGGTGCTCCGGGTTCCTCCCACATTCCAAAGGCAGGTGCACACACGTGCAGGTTTGTAGGTTAAATTTGGCTTCAGTAAACATGGTAAATTTCCCCTCGTGCTGGTGTACGGGGTGTGATCGCTGGTTGATGGGCCGAAGGGCCTGTTTCTTTCCACGCTGTATCTCTAAACTAAACTAACCTGAAATTCTACTGAGTGACAGCGAAGCAAATTAAAATAAATAGCCCAGCCAGTAAAGAGGCAGGGAGTTGTGTGTGCGTAAGGATTTGCATTGTATTGAGTAATGATTTGGCATGTTCTTCCCTCTGGGTCGGGAATGCAGGAAGCATCGCTTGACGGACTGAAGACAGGTTGCCACATGCTGACTCATAAATAAAGAATGAGTTGCTGCACCCTAATTGACACAGGGTAAAAATACAACAAGATTTCTGACATCCTCAGTCTTCTCCTATTCGTACCAAGCAATGTCTGGAGGGATGCTGTCCTATCTTCATACAGGGGAGGCGATGAGATGCGGGCTAATTTTAAATAATTGAAATCGGGCATCGGTACATTTTTCTTTCGCCGATTTGAATTTGTTATTCGGCTGTCCAAAGATGGAGACAGTTTGCTGCTTATTTAAAAAATTAAAAAACGGCTGTAGAACTCTGTGTGTCACCAGGCATCATCTTTAGAGACTTCAGACTTTAGAGACTTTACAGATCGAGCAAGGAAACAGCCTGTATGGATTTTGTACTCCCTGCGCTTTTTCCGGGTGCTCCGGTTTCCTCTGACATTCCATACACGTACAGGTTTGCAGGTTGATTTGGCTTCAGTAAATATTGCAGATTGTCTCTGGTCTGTAGGATAGTGCTAGTTTAGAAGATTGAGGGTAAATCTTATAGAAATTTACAAAATTCTTAAGGGGTTATACAGACTAGATGCAGGAAGATTGTTCCCGATGTTGGGGAAGTCCAGAACAAGGGGTCACAGGTTAAGGATAAAGGGGAAATCTTTTAGGACCGAGATGAGAAAAACATTTTTAACACAGAGAGTGGTGAATCTCTAGAATTCTCTGCCACAGAAGGTAGTTGAGGCCAGTTCATTGGCTATATTTAAGAGGGAGTTAGATGCGGCCCTTGTGGCTAAAGGGATCAGGGGGTATGGAGAGAAGGCAGGATAGTGAGTTGGATGATCAGCTATGATCATATTGAATGGCGGTGCAGGCTCGAAGGGCCGAATGGCCTACTCCTGCACATATTTTCTATGTTTAGTTTAGTTTAGAGATACAGCGCGGAAACAGGCCCTTCGGCCCACCAGATATATGCTGACCAGCAATCCCCGCATATTAACACTATCCTACACACACTAGGGACAATTTTTACATTTAACAAGCCAATTTACCTACATACCTGGACGTCTTTGGAGTGTGGGAAGAAACCGAAGATTTCCGTGCCGATTGGAATTTGTTATTCAGCTGCACAAAGATGGAGACAGTTCACTGCATAATTAGAAAACAAACTGCTGTAGAACTCAGCGTGTCAGGCAGCATCTTTAGAAGATTTCCGTGCCACAGTGTACAGGGTGATCGCCGGTTGACATGGACTCTGTGGGCCAAAGGATCTGTTTCCACATTGTGTCACTTAACTAAACTAAACTAAAGTAAACTCGGGTAGAGCAACCACCACTTGGGAGTCGTCCTCTCTCCGCCTTGGTGGGGAACACAGCCTTGAACATCGACGTGGACAGGTCACACCTTGGAATCATGCCGTTGATAAAAAGGATTATGTGCTCACGTTCTGGAATGCTACATCACAGAGGGAGAGACTTCTCTTTGTTGGAGAACCACCCACGATCTCTGGGGACTTTCAAGCCCTTCCGTCTCCAGCGGAAGATGTGAGAATTAATAGAGGGAATGTGACACTTGATCAGTGCACAGTTAGGTCCAGCAGACACCAATAAAGGTGGTGTGTAGTTTACAAGGAACTGCCAAGGCTGGAATCTTGACCAAGACGCATAGTGCTGCCCTTAGTGATACAGCGTGGAAAGAGACCCTTCGGCCCACCGAGCTGACGCTGACCAGCAATCACCCCGTACAACCTACAAACCAACACGTCTTTGGGCTGTCACAGAGAGAACGTCGAACTCCGTAGAGGCAGCACCCGTGGTCAGGATCGATCCCGGGTCTCTGCCGCTGTAAGGAAGCAACTCTACTGCTGCGCCACCGTGCACTGAGGAACTCATCGGGACCACAATCTAGGCTCCTTCAGCTGTTGGACATTGAGGACACAGTCCAGTGGGGGACACCCTTCAAATAAGGGAAGGGACAGTCCCCCAGAGGGCCATGTGAGTGACCAGGTGGTTTTGTTTAAAGACATTCACTCTGACACAACTAAATCTATAGCTACTGAGAACGAATTAAGAGTTTTTGCAGTTTTTGGTTTGTATCTGTTTTTTAATTCTGAATTGAGTTTAGTTTTGGAAAAGAAAAACTCTGCGGGTCAGGCAGCATGAAGAAGTGTCCCGACCCGAAACGTTGCGCCTCTGTTTCCTCCAGGGATGCCGCTTTGACCCGCTGAGATACTCCAGCACTTTGTATCCTCTAGTGTTGTATAGTGTTCAAGAACCTGATGGTTTAGTTCGTTTTTCTGTTGTTTGGTTTATTGTCACCGAGGTACAGTGGAAGGCTTTTTGTTGTGTGCTATCCAGTCAGTGGAAAGACTGACTGGATTACAATCAAGCCGTCCACAGTGTACAGATACAGGATAAAGGGAATAACGTTTAGTGCAAGGTAAAGTCCAGTAAAGTCCAATTAAAGATAGTCCGAAGGTCTCCAACGGGGTAGATGGGAAGTCAGAACAGCTCTCTAGTTGGTGATAGGATGGATCAGTTGCCTGATAACAGCTGGGAAGAAAATGCCCCTGAATCTGGAGGTGTGCGTTTTCACACTTCTGTACCTCTTGCCTGATGGGAGCGGGGAGATGAGGGCGTGACAAGGTGAGGCTGGTCCTTGATTATTCAGGTGGCCTTGCCGAGGTTGCGTGGTGTAGATGGAGTCAATGGGAGGTTTTTGGGAAGAGAGTGTTTGTGCCTCCGTCCAGCCACATCAGAAGTACTACACGAGTATTTGGCCCCAGCATTGAAGCAGTAATAGTATGCTGTGTGACTAAAAACAATATGTTCACCAGGGAATCAGTAAACCGTTGTGCAATGCAGGTTAATGTTTACCTTTTGACCAAAGTGACAACGAAAACCTTGTTTGTTTTGGAAGCATCTGAATTATTTAGCAAACCTTGCCCTCTAGGAGGACACAAAGTGTTGGGGTAACTCAGCGGGTCAGGCAGCATCTCTGGAGAACATGGATAGGTGACATTTCAGGTTGGGACCCTTCTTTGCCTTCCTTAACCCAGTTCCTAAAGTCTGAATGTGTAGAAGGGAACTGCAGATGCTGCTCTGTACTGAAGATAGACACAAAGTGCTGGAGTAACTCAGCTGGTCAGGTCAGCATCCACGTTTTCGAAGTATTTTGCCTGCCCCGCTGAGTTACTCCAGCACTGTGTATCCGTTTGCTTGTGTATCTGCAGTGCTTTGTCTCTATCTAAAGAAACACAGAGTGTGGTTAGCACTGAAATATATTTTTGCCCTCTACTTCCTGTCTGAAGGGGCTGAAACGTCACCTATCCACTTTCTCCAATGATCTTGCCTGACCTGCTGAGTTACTCCAGCACTTTGTGTCCTTTTGTGTATTAACCAGCATCTGCAGTTCTTTGCTTCTGCCCAATGTCTGGTTAACACTAAGCGATCATTTTGCAGTGAAGCAACAGTGGAAGAGTTTAGAGAGAGAGAGGCAAAAGTCAAAAGAGAAAGGCTTGGATTTATATGGTGGCTAATGAAACCTCTGCAAGTGATTTGTAAGCAATTAAGTTTGTTTTTGAAGTATATTTTAATTCAGGTTATTTTTATTGTCATATACAGCAGTGTGCAATGAAAGTCCTTGTTCACATGAAGCTCCAAGAGTAAACGACATCTACAGTGATGGTAAATACAACAATAATACAATGATTAGTGCAAAACAGGAATTGGGCAAGATTGTAGTACAACCCAAATTATTATGCAAAATAATGGAATAACCAAATGAGATAGCCATCAGAGTGAGAATACATGTCAGGGTTTAATTTAGATACACAGCATGAAAACAGGCACATTGGCCCACCTAATCGGAAGCTTCAAGTTCTTAGAAATAAATATCACCAGCAATTTATCCTGGACCAGTCACATCGAAGTGGTGTGATTACCAAGAAATCACACCAATGCCTCTACTTCCTGAGAAGGCTTAGGAAGCTCGACGTGTCCCCAACAACTATCACCGACTTCTGCTGATGCGCCGTAGATCGATTTTTATCGGGATGCATCACAGCATGGTTTGGGAACAGCCCCATCCAAGATCGCAAGAGGTTGCACAGAGCTGTGGATGCAACCCAGACCATCACACAAACCAACCTCCCTTCCAATGACTCCATCTGCACTTCACGCTGTTGAGGCATGGCCACCAGCATAATCGGGTCTCTCTCCTGACCACTCTCCCATCAGGTAAGAGGTATGAAGATTGAAAACGCACACCTCCAGATTCAGGGACAGTTTCCTCCCAGCTGTTATCAGGGAACTGAGCCATCCTCTGACCAGCTAGAATGAGGCCCTGACTTCCCATCTACCTCAGAGACCTTTATCGGATTTTAACTTGTACTCAATGTGATTCTGAACATTGCTCGTCTGAAATGGCCTCTGTAAATTATCCCTAGTGTGTAGGATAGAACTAGTGTATAGGTGATCGCTGGTCGGCACAGGCTGGGTGGGCCGAAGAGCCTGTTTCCACGCTGCATCTCTAAAAGTAAAAACCCCATCGACAGAACTGGGATGTCAAATGCGCTGCGCAGTTTGGCCCTGCACCGATCAGGTTTTTTTTTGCATAAGGTTCAATGTGATGAGGAAAAGGTGATGAAAAGGATATTGCAAGTAGATTTTTTGGCTGCCTGCCTCTGGAGATGATGAAGCGACCTTGAACATGAAATAAAGATGTCAACCACTAGCTCAGAGGTATTAAAGTATCATCGTGTTCCCATCACTCATCCCGAGGGCTGGCGTATCTGGTGGTCACCATTCGTATCAGTGATTCTATTGTTCCTTTGAGAGATCTGTGCAGCAGATACATTAGGATGATATGGTTTTATATTTGTTGGGTGCATCGTTCTTGAAATTGGATTGTACACGGAGATCGCAAATAATAATATAACTCATTGCCGAACTTCATGTTATTCACAGTCGGGACACTGCACTCTTTAATATGAAGTGGGTTTTATCGGGTAGCCAATGGTTAAAAATCTAATAACCTGCAATATTAGAAGCATCAGAGAGCAGGGATGCAGGTTGTGGATGTGTTAGCTTAAGGTTTATTATTGTCATGTGTAGTGAAAGGCTTTTGTTTGCGTGCGATTCAATCAAATCCAACAATGCTAGTATAAATATAATCAATATAAATATAATGAAGACAAACACAAGTACAATAGGTAGTGTGAGGAGAAAGATAGCAGTGTAAAGAATATTGCTTCTCTACATTGTAGCTTAGTTTAGTTTAGAGATGCAGCGCGGAAACAGGCCCTTTGGCCCTCCGAGCCTGTGCCGACCAGCGACCCCCGTGGTGAGAGTGCAAGTGAATCGCCACTTCACAAGGAACATGTGGGTCTACAGCAGATGGGCTTGGAAGGCAATTTCTACAGATGCACCATAGAAAGCATTTTATCGGGATGCATCACCGCATGGTTTGGGAACAGCTCCATCCAAGACCATGAGAAATTGCCGAGAATTGTGGACGCAGCTCAGACCATCACGAGACCATCACGCAAACCAACCACCCTTCCATTAGCTCCATGTACACTTCACGCTGCCTCGGCAAGGCCACCAGCATCATCAAGGACCAGTCCCACCCCGGCCACTCCCTCTTCCCCCGTCAAGAGGTAGAGAAGTGTGAAAACGTGCACCTCCAAATTCAGGGACAGTTTCTTTCCAGCTGGTATCAGGCAACTGAGCCATCCTATCGACAGCTAGAGAACAGACCTGAGCTACTAACTACCTCATTGATCTATCCTTAATCAGACTTTTCTGGACTTAATCTTGCACTAAGTGCTATTCCCTATATCTATACACTGTGGGCACCTCAATTTGAATCGTGTATTGTCTTTCCGCTAACTTGTTAGCACGCAACAACAAGTTTTGAACTGTACCTCGGTGTACATGATAATAAACTAAACTAAATTAAACTAAACTAAATACCACCCCTCCCTCTGGTTTCAGGGGAAGATGCTGAGCCTAAGTGAACTAGTTACAGTCAAAATCTTTTTCCCAGGATGGAAAAATCAAATACTACAGGGCATAGCTTTAAAGTGAGAGGGGGCAATTTTTACACGAGATGAACGGGGCAAATGTTTTTTACACAGAGGCTGTTGAGTGCCTGGAACACGCTACAGATACACTGGTGGCATTTAAGAGACTTTTGGATATGCATATTGATACGCAGGGAATGGAGGGATCTGGGACATGTACAGGTAAAGAAGTAATGGAAAGACACAAAATGCTGGAGTTACTCAACGGGTCAGGCAGCATCCTTGGGGAATATGGATAGGTGACATTTTTTGTCGGGATGTGGATAGGTGACCCAAAATGTCACTTATCCATGTTCCCCAGGGATGCTGCAAGACCCGTCGAGTTACTCCAGCATTTTGTGTCTTTTCTTGATAAACCAGCACCTGCAGTTCCTTGTTTTTTTAGATGTGATGGCCTTGGCGTCATGGCTGGCACCGACAGGGTGGGCCGAAGGGCCTGTTCCTCTGGTGTACTTTTCTATGTTCCATGTTCTGTGTAGATGGAAGAACGCAGCGTAGCATCACAGAGTGAGTGATCCAATCCCTTTAGAATACCGAAAGAGGAGGGATTTGTCGAATGAGTGATGGTCCCTTTAAATAGCCTAGAACACTCTCATTTTTGTTTAATAGTTCTTAAATTAAGCAGGGATTTGCAAACCCACAGGTCCGCTGAAGGATATAAATAATGAGGTACCTCATTACTGGAATTTTAGCTTTGTTAGCAGAGTTAGCTTGATATTTTGCAGTGAAGTGTAATCTCTTCCATGAGAGAAAGAAACTCTGCATTTTAATATAATTGTTATTTTATCCGCTGGACTTTGTACCGGTGTTTGGAATTAGTGGAGCTTACACAATTCTACAGTGCGCGTTTCAAAAACAGGTAAATAATACTTTGGATGTTGCCTGCTGTTCCACAGCTTGTGCCGGAGGATAAAGGGTGATGACTGTTTGGATTTTGCCCAGTGTGCTCCAGTTTCCCGTTGACTCACGGCAGCATGAGAGGGTGGCGGGGTGGCGGGCCCCAGGTCCCTCGAGTTACCGAGCCCAGCGGGACCAGACGGAGGTCCAGATTGTATTGAGCAGCTCCATCCGAGACCGCAGGAAATTGCAGAGTGTTGTAGATGCAGCCCAGACCATCACACAAACCAACCTCCCCTTCCATTGACTCCATCTACACCTCATGCTGCCTCGGCAAGGCCACCAGCTTAATCAAGGACCAGTCGTACCCCGGACACTCCTTTTTCTCTCCTCTCTCATCAGGCAAGAGGAACAAAAGTGTGAAAACGTACACATCCAGATTCAGGGACAGTTATTATCAGGCAACATAACCATCCCATCACCAACTGCAGCAGGGTCCTGACCTGCCATCTATCTCATTGGAGACCCTTGGACTATCTTTAATCTGACTTTATTGAACTTCACCTTGCACTAGACGTGATTCTCTTTATCCTGTATCTGTACTCTGTGGACGGCTGTATCATGTATGGGTTTAGTTTAGTTTATTGCCACCTGTACAGAGGTACAGTGGGAAGCTTGTTACTGGATGCTAATGGTAGCACGTAACAAAAAGCTTTTCACTGTACCTCAGCACATATGACAATAAACTAAACTAAATATATTAGATGGAACTGCAGATGCTGGTATACACTGAAGATAGACTCAAAATGCTGGAGTAATTCAGCGAGTCAGGCAGCATCTCTGGAGAAAAGGAACAGGTAACGTAGGCCAAATAGGAAGTTAAACAAAATATTGGTCTGAGTTAGTACTTTAGTCCGTCCCTGACTTACAGACGCCTGATTTATGGACACCCCTACATACAAGCAAGCTCCCATACCATAAAAATTCAAAGGTCTGCATATATTCAAAGAAGAGGAAGTACTGACACGTTTGAAAAATATAAAAGTGGATAAGTCTCCAGGTTATTCCCCAGGATATTCCCTAGGACATTGAGGGAAGTTAGTGTAGAAATAGCAGGGGCTATGACAGAAATATTTCAAATGTCATTAGAAACGGGAATAGTGCCGGAGGATTGGCGTACTGCGCATGTTGTTCCATTGTTTAAAAAGGGTTCTAAGAGTAAACCTAGCAATTATAGACCTGTTAGTTTGACGTCAGTGGTGGGCAAATTAATGGAAAGGATGCTTAGAGATAATATATATAAGCATCTGGATAAACAGGGTCTGATTAGGAACAGTCAACATGGATTTGTGCCTGGAAGGTCATGTTTGACTAATCTTCTTGAATTTTTTGAAGATGTTACTCGGGAAATGGATGAGGGTAAAGCAGTGGATGTTGTATATGTGGACTTCAGTAAGGCCTTTGACAAAGTTCCTCATGGAAGGTTGGTTAAGAAGGTTCAATTGTTGGGTATTAATGGTGGAGTAGCATGATGGATTCAACAGTGGCTGAATGGGAGATGCCAGAGAGTAATGGTGGATGGCTGTTTGTCAGGTTGGAGGCCAGTGACTAGTGGGGTGCCACAGGGATCTGTGTTGGGTCCACTGTTGTTTGTCATGTACATCAATGATCTGGATGATGGTGTGGTAAATTGGATTAGTAAGTATGCAGATGATACTAAGATAGGTGGTGTTGTGGATAATGAAGTAGATTTTCAAAGTCTACAGAGAGATTTAGGCCATTTGGAAGAGTGGGCTGAAAGATGGCAGATGGAGTTTAATGCTGATAAGTGTGAGGTGCTACATCTTGGCAGGACAAATCAAAATAGGACGTACATGGTAAATGGTAGTGAATTGAGGAATGCAGGTGAACAGAGGGATCTAGGAATAACTGTGCACAGTTCCCTGAAGGTGGAATCTCATGTAGATAGGGTGGTAAAGAAAGCTTTTGGTGTGCTGGCCTTTATAAATCAGAGCATTGAGTCTAGAAGTTGGGATGTAATGTTAAAATTGTACAAGGCATTGGTGAGGCCAATTCTGGAGTATGGTGTACAATTTTGGTTGCCTAATTATAGGAAGGATGTCAACAAAATAGAGTACAGAGGAGATTTACTAGAACTGCACAGATAGAATGTTGCCTGGGTTTCAGCAACTAAGTTACAGAGAAAGGTTGAACAAGTTAGGTCTTTATTCTTTGGAGTGCAGAAGGTTAAGGGGGGACTTGATAGAGGTCTTTAAAATGATGAGAGGGATAGACAGAGTTGACGTGGATAAGCTTTTCCCACTGAGAGTAGGGAAGATTCAAACGAAGACATGACTTGAGAATTAAGGGACAGAAGTTTAGGGGTAACATGAGGGGGAACCTCTTTACTCAGAGAGTGGTAGCTGTGTGGAATGAGCTTCCAGTGGAGGTGGTGGAGGCAGGTTCGATTTTATCATTTAAAAATAAATTGGATAGTTATATGGACGGGAAAGGAATAGAGGGTTATGGTCTGAGTGCAGGTAGATGGGACTAGGGGAGAATAAGTGTTCGGCACGGACTAGAAGGGCCGAGATGGCCTGTTTCTGTGCTGTAATTGTTATATGGTTATATGTACTTATGTTTGTCCCTACGAATGGCAGAACCGGTTTTCTCTCCCTCTGTCCACTAGTAATTGTTCTTATCTATATTAAATGCTTTAGATGCCATTCATTACAATACCATGGAGGTGTGGTTACCAAATCGAGAGATTTAGTTTTGTGCATTTTCTGAGAGTTTAGATTAAAGATGCAGTGTGGAAACCGGCTTTTTGGCACAATGAGTTCATGCTGACCAGCGATCACCCGTACACTAGTTTTATACTTCACACTCGGGCAATTTACAGAAGCCAAGTAACCTACAGACCCGCACGTCCTGGAATGTGGGAGGAAACCCGGAGCACCATTCACAGGGAGAACATACAAACTCTGTACAAACAGCACCCGTTGTCAGGATCGAACCCGAGTCTCGGGCGCTGTAAGGCAGCAACGCCACTGCTGCGCCACTGTGCTTGCCCAGATACAGCCGGAACACTGCCTGAACACTTTGTGTTTTGCTCACCGTTCCAGTGTCCGCAGTGGCTTGTGACTCTGAGACGGTGATCGGCCTGTTTGTGATGCAAATATTGGCCTTGTGCAACTGTTAAATTTATCATTGATTAATAAATACAGAAGAAGCTGAATCAAAACATCAAGAGCTGTCACTGAGGAGGGTTGACTGGACGGTTGCAGTTGATGAGAGTACTTTTTATTCTTTAATGATTGGAGACGAGGAGAGTTTTTACTCCGATCATTAGTTTGGTGCCTGAGGCTACACAGAATAAGGGACAAAGCCATTCTAAAGCATCAGGCAAGATGAATCCATGGGAAAACTGATCACTACTGACAACAGCAGTCAGCTGTAAGGTTTCAGAATATAAATTCCATGGGACTGCACACATAAGAGAGGGCACGTCAAGAGTCAGGAGGTTTAATCGTCAGCTGAATAATGAGATTCTTACTTGCAGCAACTTAACAGGCTCGTAAATGCAATCCACACAGATAACATGATTTTAATTATTGATCCTGACTATGGGCGCCTCATGTACGGAGTTTGTACCTTCTCCCTGTGACCGCGTGGGTTTTCTTCGGGTGCCCCGGTTTCCTCCCATGCTCCAAAGACGTGCAGGTTTGTAGGTTAATTGGCTTCTGTAAATTGTTCCTAGTATGTAGCATACTACCAGTGTATGAGTGATTGCTGTATCACTAAACTAAACTAAACACCGTAATACTGCTGCTAAAACAGAAATGCTTTGTACAACCAAAGAAGGTCCATGGAAGTTCACAGACTGTCAGGTCAGTCTGAAGTAGAGTCCCGACCTGAAATGTCACCTATCCATGTTCTCCAGAGATGCTGGCAGTCCCGCTGAGTTCCTCCAGCATTTTGTGTCTATCTTCGGTGTAAACCAGCATCTGCAGTTCCTTCGTGAATATGGGGAGGTGACGTCTCGTGTTGGGACTCTTATTATTAGCCTTGGTAGCTGGTTGAACTGATTGTTGACGTGCAAGTATTTAAATAACATTTACAGACGAAAACCAGCACTAAAATCTGTAAATCTAATGCCCCTGTCCCACTTAGGAAACCTGAACGGAAACCTCTGGAGACTTTGCGCCCCACCCAAGGTTTCCGTACGGTTCCCGGAGGTTTTTGTCAGTCTCCCTACCTGCTTCCACTACCTGCAGCCTCCGGCAACCACCTGCAACCTCCGGGAACCGTACGGAAACCTTGGGTGGGGCGCAAAGTCTCCAGGGGTTTCCGTTCAGGTTTCCGAAGTGGGACAGGGGCATAACCCCCCCCATAGTTTCAAGCAAGGAACTGCAGATGCTGGTTTACTTAAAAGAACACAAAGTGCTGGAGTAACTGAGCGGGTCGTGCAGCATCTTTGGAGAATATGGATAGGTGATGTTTCGGTTGGGACCCTTCTTCAGACTGAAGGTAGGGTCTCGACTCAAAGCATCATCCGTCTGTGTCCTCCAGAGATGCTGCCTGACCCACTGTGTTACTCTAGCACCTTGTATCCTTTTACTCCATTAGCGGGGGACCACCTAATAGAGGAACTCCTGCCCTCAAAACCAAAAGTGAGAGAGAAAGGGAAGAAATAAAATCCTATCCAGTTTCCTTCCCCCTTCCGCGTGGAAACGTTAGCAAATTCTGCATTCACATCTGTGGCTTAGCTGTTGGTTTGTGAGTCATCTCAGAGACCACAGTGACCCGTGAGTGAGACTGTTTTGCCTCAATTGCAATAAAAATGCCTGAAATACTCAGGAGGCCGGGCAGCATCTGTGGGGAACTAACACTTCAGCACAAAGTCCTGTCACCAGAACGATGAGAAAAGTGGAAATCAAACATGCTTTAGCTTGGTTTAGTTTAGTTTAAGAAGGAACTGCAGATGCTGGAAAATCAAAGGAAGACAAAAATGCTGGAGAAAGTCAGCGGGTGAGGCAGTTTAGTTTGTACCGAGGTCCAGTGAAAATATTTTTTGGTTGCGTGCTATGTAGCATGGGGAAAGACGTTACATGATTACATCTGGCCATCCGCAGTGTACACAAACAGGATAAAGGGATAACGTTTGATGCAAGATAAAGTCCAGTGAAGTCCAATTAAAGATAGTCCGGACTCACTGGACTTTGTCTTGCATGAAATGTTATTCCCTTTATCCTGTATCTGTACACTGTGGAGGGCCACAGTGTATTGTACAATGCAGCTGTATTGTAATCATGTATAGTCTTTCTGCAGACTGGGTAGCATGCAACAAAACCAAAGTTTTCCACTTTGCTCTAAGTTGGTGAAAGGGGGACACAAGGGACTGCAGATGCTGGAATCTTGAGTATAATATCAAGTGCTGGAGTAACTCAATGGGTCAGGCAGCATTTGGGGGTCGGGACTCTTCTTCAGACCTGAAACATCACTCATCCTTTTCCTCCAGAGATGCTGCCTGACCCGCTGAGTTACTCCAACACTTTCTGTCTATCTTTGGTATTAACCAGCATCCGCAGTTCTTTATTTCTGCAAGTGATAGGTGGATACAGGTGAGGGGGAGTTGAGGGGGGGGGGGGGTGATTGGCAGATGGGTGGATAAAGGAGGCAAATAGTGTCAGATAAGGAGAGATGAGGGTGGTGGTGAAGGGAGTGAAAAGAGGAGTGGGATAATGGTAGAAATGAGTGCACTGCAGGGTGGGATGGGGTTGTCAGTCTGTTCTTTACTGAGCTGGGGAAATAGAAGGAAATGTTCACAGACAGAGAAAGGAAGATTAATGCAGGAACTGCTATGTAAAACAGTGATTATGCTACACATCTAAAATAAGTAGCGAAATCCAGAGTAGGTCAAGCAAATCTGATGCTAACTCGAAGGATTGGTTATCTGGTATACATGAATTTGTTGTTAAGGCCTGAGGGTTGTCACATTCCTGGTTCTGAAGGTGAAATGTTGTTCCTACAAAAGCCAACGGTATGGACATTAAATTTAGTTTAGTTTACAGATACAGTGTGGAAGCGGGCCCTTCGGCCCACCGAGTCCATGCCGACCAGCGATCACCCGTTCACACTAGTTCAATGTCCTACACGCAAATGTGGGGCCCAAAACTGCTCAGAATATTCCAAATGTGGCCTCACCAGCGCCTGATAAAGCCTTGGCCTTTTGACCAACAGACCCAGAAGTTGGGGCAGTGATAAGAGTTTGATGTTGGAGAGTTCATAAGTGATAGGAGCAGAATTGGGCCATTCGGTCCTTCAAGTCTACTCAACCATTCAATCATGGCTGATCTATCTCTCCCTCCTCATCCCATTATCCTGCCTTCTCTCCATAACCTCTGACCCCCGTTTGAGATGGAGATTTCATGTCCCTTTGCTGCCCATTGTGTCATTAGTGTGGTGTCAGCGAACGTTCAGCACGCCACACTGGTTACTCATCAAACACTTTACGTTTGGAATCAGGAGCAGCCTCCTCGAGGACAGAGAGATAGACTTTTCATGAGGACAGAGAGATAGACCTTCAATCTGTGATTCAGGATTCGTGACCACGGCCGGTGAGCTTGTCCTCTGTGCGGGAGGACGCAACCTCACAACTGTATGTCTTTCAAGCTGCTGCCAGGCAGTGCAGGGGAAGACCTTTGCAAGACTGTAGACTTTAGAGATACAGTGTGGAAACAGGCCCTTCAGCCCACCGTCCGCCCCGACCAGCAATCACCCCATACACTAACACTATCCTACACACTAGGGACAATTTACTGAAGCCAATTAACCTACAAACCCGCAAGTTGCAAGGGACATTTTACAATTTTTACCAAAGTCAATTAACCTACAAACGTGTACATCTTTGGAGTGAGGGAGGAAACCTGAGCACCCGGAGAAAACCCACACGGTTTCAGGGAGAATGTACAAACTCCATACAGACAGTTCTAGAACTGTATGGAGTTTGTACGCTCTCCCTGAGACTGTGTGGGTTTTCTCCGGGTGCTCTGGTTTCCTCCCAACCTCCAAAGATCCAACTTTCACATCCACTTCCTACACATTCGGGTCAATTTACAGAAGACAATGAACCTACAAACTGCATGGCTTTTGAAAATGGGAGCACCCGGAGAAAACCGAAGCAGGCCACGTGGAGATCGTACAAACTCCGTACAGATGGCACCCGTAGTCAGGATTGAACCCCGGCCTCTGGCCCAGTGAGGCAGCAACTCTATTGCTGCGCCACCGTCACTCAAGAAGCTTTTTTTAAAAATTTAAATTATCTGTTGCCCCAATGGACTGTTATTTATCCAGCAAAATATACGTGGATAACTGATTCATAAATACACATCACACTTCACACTTCCATTGCTCAATGGCAGTCGTATAATCCGTCCCTGTCATGGCCGTAAGGAAGTGTTTTAGGAATGACATGACATTGCTGAGTTCCTCATGATTCATACAGTGGTCATTGCCTGTAGAATGTGAATCATAAAAAGCAGCCTCTCATTTGTAAAACTGTCAGCTCAGCTGCTGTGGTTACTTCTCCAAGTGCTCCAGTAACTTGGTTAATGGATGTTATCGAGCCGAGGGTTTCAGCTGCTGCAGTTGAATTATTTTCTGTTCCAAAGAGGCAGTGCTAATTCCTGACACTCTGAGATGTCTTGATACTCTGGAGAACATGGAGGGGGGTGGGAAGGAAGGAAGGAAGGAAAAACAAAGGAAGATAGATACAAAGTGCTGCTGTAACACAGCGGGTCAGGCAGCATCTCTGGAGAAACGGAGTAGGTGACGTTTCGGATCGAGACCCTTCTTCAGACTGAAGTGCTTACGCCAGCACTTTGTGTCTATCAAGGTTTGTTGGAGTTCATGTTAGCAGTTCATGTTAGCAGTTCTCTCCCCTTGGACTGCTCCTGCCTTGTAAGTAAGCATGCAGGTACAGCAGGCAGTGAAGAAATGAATGGCATGTTGGCCTTGATAACAAGAGGAGTTGGAGGATTCTATGTTCATGCCGTTGGGTTGTGTGCTACCCAAGCGGGATCTGAGGAGCTGTTCCTCCAGTTTGCGTGTGGCCTCATTCTGGCATTAGAGGAGGCTGAGGACAGAGAGGTCAGTGTGGGAATGGCAAGGGAGATGAAATATTTAGTAACCAGAATATTCAGCAGGTTTTGGTGTATGTAGCGAGGGAAAGTCTTTGGCAAAACAGTCGCCGAGTCTATGCTTGGTCTCACCGACAGTCAGTTCAGTTTATTCAGTTTAGTTTATTGTCACGTGTACCGAGGTACAGTGAAAAGCTTTTTGTTGCGTGCTAAGCAGTCAGCAGAAAGACAATACATGATTACAGTCAATCCATTTATAGTGTATAGATACATGGTAAGGGAAGAACGTTTGCAGTATAGGCAATATACAATAGACAATAGGTGCAGGAGTAGGCCATTTGTCACTTCGGGCTAGCACCACCAATCCCATTGATCATGGCTGATCATCCACAATCAGTACCCCGTTCCTACCTTCTCCCATATCCTTTGACTCCACTATCTTTAAGAGCTCTATCTAACTCTCTTGAAAGCACCCAGAGAATCGGTCTCCACTGCCTTCTGAGGCAGAGAATTCCACAGATTCACAAGTCTCTGGTTGAAAAAATATTTCCTCATCTCCGTTCAAAATGGCCTACCCCCTATTCTTAAACTGTGGCACTCCCCCAACATCGCGGACATGTTTCCTGCCTCCAGCGTGTCCAATTCCTTAATAGTCTTATATGTTTCAATAAGATCCCCCTCATCCTTCTAAATTCCAGTGTATGCAAGCCTAGTCGCTCCATTCTTTCAACATATGACAGTCCTGCCATCCCGGGAATTAACCTTGTGAACCTACGCTGCACTCCCTCAATAGCAAGAATGTCCTTCCTCGAATTTGGAGACCAAAACTGCACACAATACTCCAGGTGTGGTCCTGTACAACTGCAGAAGTACCTCTTTGCTCCTGTACTCAACTCCTCTTGTTATCAAGGCCAACATGCCATTCATTTCTTCACTGCTTGCTGTACCTGCATGCTTACTTACAGGCAGGAGCAGGAGCAGTCCCAGTGGAGAGAACTGCTAACATGACCTATTGCTATCTCCAATGGTTCTATTTACACCAGTGGAGCTCGGTCCATGTTTCTGAGGCAGGTTCCTGTAATGTTTAAGCTCCGGACCATTCTGCAATCGTGAGCGGTTTTCTGCTGTTTTTTGATGTGAGCTGTCAAAAATAAAGGCAGAAACTTGTGGAAATAATCAGCAGCGTCTGGCCATGGAGAAACAGCTAATGTTTCGCCGGAATTTGGGGTGGATTAAGGTGAAAAAGAGGGGGATGGTGGGAGGGAGTGTTGGGACTGAGAGAACAAAAGAGATGATACAATAGATTGGCTTAGTGAGTGCTGAGGCGGATGCTGAGATGTTGCGAAGTGGTCTGGAGAGGTTAATCGAATAGACAAGTGGAGTATGAAGTTGGACAATGTGAGGTTATCTATCTTTGACAGAAGAATGAAAAAGCATGCCATTATTTAGACTTTACTTTAGACATTACAGATATAGCGTGGAAGCAGGACCTTCGGCGCACCGAGTCCGCTCCGACCAGCGACCCCTGTACACTAGCACTATCTTACACACTAGCGACAATTTACAATGTTTTACTGAAGCCAATTAACCTACAAACCTGTATGTTTTTGGAGTCATAAGGTCATAAGTCATAAGGTCATAAGAGTGGGAGGAAACCAGAGCACCAGGAGAAAACCCACGTGGTCACTCTAAACTAAACTAAAAACACCCGACTTGAAACGCCATCTGTCCATTCCCTCCACAGATGCTGCCTGACCCGCTGACTTCCTCCAGCAGTTGGTGTTTTAGACTTTAGAGATACGGCGCAGAATCTGCACCGACCAGTGGTCATGTACACTAATATTGTCCTACACACTAGGGACAATTTACAGAAGCTAACTAGTTTAGTTTATTGTCACATGTACCGAGATACAGTGAAAAGCTTTTGTCGTGCAGTTGGGGCGTAATTAACCTCCAAACCTGCACGTCTTTGGGACAGGAGGAAATCGGAGCACCCGGCGAAAAACCCAAATGGTCACAGGGTGAACGTACAAACTCCGTACAGACAACACACCCATAGTCAGGATCGAACTTGGGTCTCTGGCGCTGTAAGTCGGCAACTCGACCGTTGTACCACTGAGCTTGGGTTAGGGAGACTTCCCCACTGATGATATTTTACAGCTTGCTCAAAGTTTGCCAATTTGCACCCTTCATAGAACACAAAGTGCTGGAGTAACTCCAGGAGGCTGACACCAATTCTGGAGGACTAGCCTTTTGCCTTTGTCCACCCATCTGCCCATCAACCCCCCCCCACCTCACCTGTATCCACCTAGCACTGGTATAGGAAGGAACTGCAGCTGCTGGTTT
This sequence comes from Amblyraja radiata, assembly GCF_010909765.2. Classification (NCBI taxonomy): domain Eukaryota; kingdom Metazoa; phylum Chordata; class Chondrichthyes; order Rajiformes; family Rajidae; genus Amblyraja; species Amblyraja radiata. The sequence goes on along the minus strand of NC_045970.1, from coordinate 35,811,691 downwards.
AAACTGACGATAGACACAAAAAGCTGGAGTAACCCAGCAGGTCCGGCAGCATCTCTGGAGAGAAGGAATGGGGACGTTTCAGGTCGAGACCCTTCTTCAGTCTGAAGAAAGGTTTTGACCCGAAACATCACCCATTCCTCCTCTCCAGAGATGCTGCTTGTCCCGCTGAGTTACTCCAGCTTTTTATGTCTGTCCACCTAACACTTGCTACTTGCCATCTCTCATCCAGCTTTCTCCACGCCACCTTTTCCAATCAGTCCGAAGAAGGGTCCTGATCTGAAGCGTCACCTATCCATGTCCTCCAGAGATGGTGCTGGACCTGCTGAGTTACTCCAGCATGTTGTGTTCCACGTCAGATTGCAGCATCTGTAGTTCCTCGTGCCTAGCTTCCACCATTCTCTGTGTTTGTGTGACTAGTGCCTGAGTGTGTTTGTAGCTGCTGAGTCAATTACTCTCAGCTGTTCATCTAGTCTATTCAGAGTGGTCATCAGAGTCGATTATTTCTCTCGTGTAGGTGTGATGACACAAATGCACATACTTCAAACACCTGGGAACATTTCAAGAACTGTTCTGCATTATCAAGTCAATGGTTTGGAACGATAAATTAGCCTGTGGTATGTGTACAACTCCAAGTCGATTTATGAGCTGGCTTATCTTGGCTCAGATACAGAGTGCGATGTTTAGTTCCACAGTTCTCAAAGTTGCCTCATCGCTGTGACTTAATACATAATTGCCTCCCCCTGTCAGCCCTGGTTCTGGGGGAAAGGACGTCTTGCCTCTGAATCAGAAGGTCACTGGTTCATGGGCAGCTGTCAGACTTTGAAGTGAACCTCCGACACCCAGGAACCAACTGAATCAATTGTTCATTGCACAAGACATTGGTGAGGCCGCTTTTGGAGTATTGCGTTCAGTTTTGATCGCCCTGCTGTAGGAGGGGCATCACTAAGCTAGAGACAGTGCAGAGAGGATTTACGAGGATGTTGCCAGGGCATCATTTTAGAGGTACCGTGTGGAAACAGGCCCTTCAGCCCACCGAGTCCTCGCCGTACACTAGAACTATCCCACACATGAGGGACAATTTACAATGTTTTACTGAAGCCAATTAACCTGCAAACCTGTACATCTTTGGAATGTGGGAGGAAACCAGAGCACCCGGAGAAAGCCCTTGCGGTCACAGAGAGAACGTACAAACTCCATACAGACAGCACCCATGGTCAGGATCAAACCCGGGTCTCTAGCACTGTAAAGCCGCAACTCTACCGCTGAGCCACTGTGTTGAGGACAAGAGCAATGGGTAGAGGTTGGGGAATGCTAGGACGCTATTCCTTGGTGCTCAGGAGTCTGAGGGGTGATCTTATAGAGTAGTATAAAATCATGAGGGTGAATGCACAGAGTCTTTTACTCATGTACCAGAGGATATAGGTTTAAGTTGAGAGGGACAACATTTAACAGGAACCTGCGGGACAACTTTCTCACTGAGTGGGTTGAGGGCATATGAAATGAGTTGCTAGAGGAGGCACTCCAACAGCATTTGAAGGACATTTGGACAAGAACATGGATAGGAGAGGTATAAAGGGATATGGAGTAAACACAAACAAATGGTACTAGTGTAGATGAGGCATCTTGGTCGACATGTGCAAGTTGAGCCGTGGGGCCTGTTTCTGTGCTGAATGACCTTATGATGATTGCTGGGCAGGTGGGGAATAGTTATTTCCACCACCCGTGGAACCCTGAGCAATGAAGACAAAACATAAAATTAAAGCAAACCAGTTCCGGGGCAGCACGGTGGCGCAGCGGTAGAGTTGCTGCCTTACAGCGCCAGAGACCCGGTTTCCATCCCGACAACGGGTGCTGTCTGTACAGAGATTGTACGTTCTCCCTGTGACTGGTGGTTTTCTCCAGGTGCTCCGGTTTCCTCCCACACTCCAAAGACGTGCACGTTTGTGGCATCTGTAAATTGTCCCTAATGTGTAGGGTTGAGCTCGTGTATGGGGTGGTGGCGGGTCGGCACGGACTTGGTGGGCTGATGGGCCTGTTTCCAGGCTGCATCTCTTAAAAGAAACCTGTAACGTCCATTGTTATGCATTCTCCTTGATACGCGGAGTGAAAATGAATCTCAGAAAAATATTTTCTGTTTCTTATAGATTTACGTGATTATACACAATTCAGGCAAACCGTGTCGAACTCCACCACATTCTGGCTTGAGGAGCAGCAGAAGGTCCTTTACGTTGGAGCAAGAAATGCCATTTTTGCCCTGAATACAAACAACATCAATGACCAGTCCATGAAAATGGTAAGGACAACAGAACCTCGGGATCATAAAGGGCGGCACAGTGGCGCAGCGGTAGAGTTGCTGCCTTACAGCGCCAGAGACCCGGGCTCGATCCTGACTATAGGTACTGTCTGTACGGAGTTTGCACGTTCTCCCCGTGACTGCATGGGTTTTCCCCAGGAGCTCCGGTTTTCTCCTACATTCCAAAGACGTGCAGGTTTGTAGGTTATTTGGCTTTGGTAAAATTGTCCCATGTGTATTGCGTAGGATAGTGTTAGTGTGCGGGGGTCGCTGGTTGGCATGGACTCGGGGGCCGAAGGGCCTGTTTCCGCGCTGTATCTCTGAACAAAATTAAACGCAGCGGGTCAGGCATCATCCCTGGAGAACACGGATAGGTGCTGTTTCAGAGTTTCCAGAGGAGGTAGTTGAGGCAGGTACTATAACAACACACCATCGGACAGGCGCATGGATAGGAAAGGTTTAGAGGGATATGGGCCAAATACAGGCAGGTGGGACTAGCAATTTCTTCCCAACTATTAGCAGACAACTAAACCATAGTTTCACCAACTAGAGAACCGCCCTGTCCGACCATCTTGGGGCACCTTTGGCTTATCTTCAATCAGACTTGATCTTGCACTAAACATTATTTCCTTTGTCCTGTATCTGTACACTGCTCGATTGTAATCATGTACAGTCTATTTGCTGACAGGATAGCGGGCCACAACACAGCTTTTCATTGTACCTCAGTACACATGACAATAATAAGCTAGACTAAACTAAACTGATGCTCTAACGCATTTCATTGTTATTTTGTTAACAGATACGATGGGAAGCTATACCCGCGAAAACAAAGGATTGTCTAAATAAGCATGGGCAGGGATTTGAGGTAAGGGACATGGATTAGATCGGGCGAACATATGTGAAACATTCCTCCCACTTCACCCCTGTCACTCGATGACCTAAGTTTTCTGTGGCTCTGGCATTGCCTCAGATTTAAGGGTCTTGACTTTGTTCCCAAACGTCACCCTTCCTCTCTTGGTGAGCCGTGACATCCCTTCCATCTTTCCAAGATTTCCAGACTTGGAAACAAAAGCTTGAAAGCGTGCACCACCAGACTCAGGAACGGCTTCTTCCCCTCTGTTATCAGACGTCTGAACGGCCCTTCCATAAAACTAGGGTGCAGTCCTGAGATTCCAACCTACCGCACTGCGGACATTGGACTTTTTCTCTGGCCTGTTTCCATGTGCATCTCTAAACTAAACTAAACTATAATCTCTCATGCATCCCCAATTTTAATTTCTCTGCACCTGCCGGACTTAACAAAGGCTGTGGACATTTTCAGCAGGAGGCAATTCATCCGCTTGGAATTATTCTCAGCTTGGAATGTATATTTCTCAGCCCTTATGGTGCCCCTCAAAACCTAGCGTTTCGATAAACATAGAAACATATAAAATAGGTGCAGGAGTAGGCCATTCAGCGCTTCAGACAAAGGTCTTGTTCTCTCCGTGACCTGTGTGGGTTTTCTCCGGGAGCTCCGATTTCCTTCCACACTCCCAAGACGTACAGGTTTGTATGTTAATTGGACTTGATAAAATTGTAAAAATTATCCATAGTGTGCAGGATAGTGTTAGTGTGCGGGGATCGCTGGTTGGTGCAGACTCGGTGGGCCGAAGGGCCTGTTTCCGCGCTGTATCTCTAAACTAAACTAAACCCATCCTAATATCAACTCATGCTATGGCTGTTCCATTTTGTTTCATCATTTAGTGATGCCCTGCCACATCAAAGGCACTGCATAAATGCAAGTTATTATTGATGGAGAGTTAAGGCCCGACCTGCTCTTAACATGGAAACATAGAAAGATAGAAAATAGGTGCAGGAGTAGGCCATACGGCCCTTTGAGCCAGTACCGCCATTCAATATGACCATGGCTGATCATCCAAAATCAGTACCCCGTTCCTGCTTTTTCCCTATATCCCTTGATTCTTTAGCCCTAAGAGCAAAATCTAACTCTCTCTTGAAACACACATGCCTTGTGCTCTTTGTAGAACTGTCACAACTATATCCGTTTCCTGAGAAGATTCAACGGAACACATTTGTATGCCTGTGGAACGTATGCCTTCCTTCCTCATTGTGCCTACGTTGTAAGTATTTCTTCCAGCATTGTTAGACACTGATCTCCTTCACCGAGCATCATCTCCACTTGTTCTTATTGCTTTGACCTTATTTTTCTCCCCACCTCTGACCCCTGTAGGATATTAAGCGCTTCACTCTCTCAGCTCCCTTTGAGGGGAAAGACAGTTGTCCTTATGATCCCACGGTTGGATACACTGGCGTTGTTGCTGGTAGGTACTAATCCCTGAGCATGTTTTTGTATTAAGTCTGAACTAACTGATACCATCTTTTGATTGCGGCCCAGTGTGCAGGAAACAAGTATTTAAAATTCACACAGCGTCTGACCTCAACAAAGGATTGTAAAATCACTTTTACCCTGCACTTGAGATTAGATAGCTACTGTGTTCCCATTGTGCCTGTGAAGAAGATGCAAATTAGAAATAAGAGTATGGGGAAGTGTACAACATGCTGGACTAACTCAGCAGGTCAGGCAGCATCTCCAGAAACAGAAAAAAATAGGTGACGTTGCGGGTCGGGACCCTTCAGTCTCGTATATATTTATGGCATATCTGGAGAACATGTATGGAAGATGTTTCCTGTCAGGACCCTTGTAGACCCTTGCCTCCAAATGGGCACCTATCCATGTTGTCCAGGGATGCTGCCTGACCCACTGAGTTACTCCAGCACGTTGTGTCTTTCCTTGGATAAAACCAGCACCTGCAGTTCCTTGTTTCTACACGACAGTGCAGGGTTTGATGGTGAATTTTCTCTTACCGTACAGTCTGTGTCTCTGTAGAATCATTCTGCATATGCCATTGTTGCTTGAAACTTTCTTATCTTGCTGTTTGTAGGATGTTTGAGCAGTCGTTCTCCTAGATCTATAGTCGACTTATCAGGACTAGCTTCAACCTCTGTGGATTCCTACTCACGGGGATGTGTCTTTTTATTTATTCCTTTTTAAGTTGGGGTTGCCGTTGGCATTCTCCCTGTGAAGGGACATTGGGCCGTGGTAGACAATGGGTTAATGTGGACAGTGGGTTAAGACAGATAAGCCCATTGTCCATCCCTAATGGCCCATGGGAAGATGGTAGCAAGCTACCTTCTTGAACTGCTGCAGTCCGCCTTGTTAAGGTGCTCCTCCTGTGATCCTGGACGAGGAGTTCCAGGACTTAGAGCAGTGAAGATGAAGGACCGCTCATATATTTCTAACATAGGATGGAGTTATAGAGTCATAGTCACTCAGCGTGGAAACAGGCCCTTCAGCCCAGCTTGCCCACGCCATCCAACATGTCCCATCTACACTAGTACCACCTGTCTGCGTTTGGCTCTTGACCCTCCAAACCTGTCCTATCCGTGTAACTGGCCAAATGGTGAGGAAAACATGAATGCTGTAGGAAAGATGTTGTTTGCTATAGAAAGATGGTGTCAAGCTTGATGGGCCGAATGGCCTATTTCTGCTCCTATAACTTATGAATGTAGTCAAATATTGTTAACTCAAATTTCTACAATCTGCTTTCTCACAGACAATAAAATCTACACTGCCACACTCTATGGGTTTCAAGGTAGACAGGCTGACATAAAAAAGAGCTTCGATGGACGCTTGCTCAAGATGGACGATTCTGTTCTCTGGAAGGGTAAGGAGAATAACACGGTCACTCAGTGTCACTCTCGTCTGTGGCGATAACTGTCCCCGAATGAACCAAAGAGCATGGCGGCATGGTGGCGCAGCGGTAGAGTTGTTGCCTTACAGCACCTGGGACCCGGGATGAATCCTGACATGTGTGCTGTACGCACAGAGTTGGTACGGTTCTCCCTGTGATCGTGTGGGTTTTCACAGGGTGCTCCGGTTTCCTCCCACACTCCAAAGATGTGCGGGTTTGTGGGTTAATTGGTCTCTATGAATTGTAAATTGTCCCTACTGTGTAAGATAGTGCCAGTGTACGGCGTGATGGCTGGTTGGCACAGACCCGGTGGGCCGAAGGGCCTGTTTGTGCTCTGTCTCTCTAAAGTCAAAAGTCGAAAGGCCATGTAGCATCTGTGGAGAGAGAAACAGTCAGTGCTTCAGATAGTGACCCTTCAACAGAGTGGATTCTCCCTCCAAGGAGCTACAAGACCTGCAGATGCTGGAATATTGAGTAAAAAAAGTGCTGGAGAAACCCAGTGTGTCAGGGAGCATCTGTGAAAGGAAATGGGCAGATGACATTTTGTATCCAAGACTCGCATCAGAATCCAACGGCACAGAAACAGGCCTTTGACCCACTGAGTCCATCGTGACCACCTAGAGCAGGAGTCGGCAACCTTGTTCTGCATAGAGGCCAGGACCCATGTCTGTGAGCGGACGCGGGCCACATCTATCGCCACAGTGTGACACTTGATGTTGTTTTTCGCATTCGTTTTCACGTGTTTTTCAATTAGTTGTCTGCAGATCCCAGTTCCCTCGCCTGCCCCAGGACTGGCTGCAGATCCCGGTTCCCTCGCCTGCCCCAGGACTGGCTGTAGCCCCCAGGTGGCCTGCGTGCCCCGGGACTGGCTGTAGCCCCCAGGTGGCCTGCATGCCCCGGGACTGGCTGTAGCCCCCAGGTGGCCTGCATGCCCCGGGACTGGCTGTAGCCCCCAGGTGGCCTGCATGCCCCGGGACTGGCTGTAGCCCCCAGGTGGCCTGCATGCCCCGGGACTGGCTGCAGTTCCCAGGTGGCCTGCATGCCCCGGGACTGGCTGCAGTTCCCAGGTAGCGAAAACGAATTGAAAAAGAAACCGCCTGCGGGCCGGATGATTTCGGGTTACGGGCCAGATCCGGCGCGTAACCGACCCCTGACCTAGAGGGTCTAGGACCAGAGGGCACAGCCTCAGAATAAAAGAACGTACCTTTAAAATGAGATGAGGAGGAATTTCTTTAGTCAGAAGGTGGTGAATCTGTGGAATTCATTGCCACAGATGACCGTGGAGGACGCCATTGCGTATTTAAAAGAGGAGATTAATAGGTTCTTGAATAGTAATGCTGTCAAAGGTTAAGGGGTGAAGGCAGGAAAATGGGGTTGAGAGGGAAAGGTAGATCAGCCGTGATTGAATGACGGAATAGACTCGATAGGCCGAATGGCTTAATTCTGCTTCTCTATGTCTTTTGGTTTAGTTTAGAAATACAGCGCAGAAATAGTCCCTTCGGCCCACCGAGCCCACACCGGCCAGCAATCCTCGCACAATAATTCTATCCTACACATTAGGGAAGATTTACAATCTTTACTGGAGCCAATTAATCCACAAACCTGTATGTCTTTGGTATGTGGGAGGTAACCGGATCACCCGGGGAAAACCAACATGGGGTGAACGTGCAAACTCTGTACAGACAGCACCCGTAGTCAGGATCGTACCCGGGTCTCTGGTGCTGTAAGGCATAGGTGGGCCGAAAGGCCTGCTTCCAAGCTGCATAAATTGCCCACCTGTAAATCGTGGTGTAGGTGGGCTGTAAAATGGGAGGGAGAGAGTTGAAGGGAATGTCTAACGTTTCCGAAAAATGGAAACGGGATACCGGAAAGGAACAGTGGGATTAAACAGGATCTTGAATGAGGAAGGAGATGTCACTGCTGTTCCACATCCCACGCTGCATGAACCACAATTTATGTTGCTGTTACCTTTGTGCTGTAGCTCAGTTAGCAACTCAGAAGGGTCCAGACCTGAAGTGGCATCTATCCATGTTCTCCAGCGATGCTGCCTGACCCGTCGTGTTACTCCAGCACTCTGGATCCTTTTTTCTCCATTAGAGGGGAGACAACCTAATAGAGGAACTCTTGTCCTCAAAACCAAAAAGGGAGAGAGAAAGGGGGGAAATAAAATCCTCTCCCGTCCCCCCCTCTCCCTACCTTCCCCCTTTCCGCTTGGAAACGTTAGCAAATTCTGCATTCAGCTGTTGGTTAGTGAGTCATCTCAGGGCCTTCCCTTCGCAACTCATGATTACATTCACCGCTCTTTCACTCTTTCAGCACCAAACTTTATTGACTCGATGTTGTTGAGGGAGAGCGTCCAAAGTTCCGTGGGCGACGATGACAAGATTTACGTATTCTTCACGGAGAAGCTGGGGGATGAGAATGCATTTAACGGAAAGCCACTGGTGAGCCTGGTGGCTCGTGTCTGCAAGGTGAGAGGGCATGTCTCACGCACTATACACAATCAATGGTAACACCCTCAGCAGCGTTGATGTACACAATGATCTGTGGTCCATGACTCCCTGAACGTGGAAACAGATGTAGGAACATCAAGGGAGGCACAGTGGTGCACCAGAGACCCCAGTTCGATCCTACGGGCGCTGTCTGTACTGAGTTTGTACATTCTCCCTGTGACCGCGTGGGTTTTCTCTGGGTACTCCAGTCATAACAATCAGACTGATTGTCAGTGGATTGGCCTATGTACGATGCACTGATGACCTTACATAAGGTCATTGGCGTTAATGTTGCTTCACCTTCCAGGAACGCTGCTTGACATAGTGAATATTTCCAGCACTCTCTGGTTTTATTGCAGGTTTTCCAGCAACTGAGGTGTTTTGCTTTAGTTAAACTATTGCCATTGGTGTTAGTATGTTAAACGCACACCTCCAGATTCAGTTTATTCCCAGCTGTTCTCAGGCAACTGAACCAAATCAGACTGATTGTTTGGGGGGGGGGGTGGAGTGGGGGTGGGGGGGTGGGGGGGGGGGGTGGTGTGGGGGGGGGGGGGGTGGGTGGGGAGGGGGGGGGTGGGGTGGGGAGGGGGGGGTGGTGTGGGGGAGGGGGGGGGTGGGGTGGGGGGGGGGGGGGGTGGTGTGGGGGAGGTATGAGGTTTTGTGCTAGCAGTTAAGAGAGTTGGTCTTCGCACCATCTTTTTGCACAGACGGTGTGAACCAAAGGGCCTGTTCTTGTGCTGTACTGTTCTATGTTATATATGTTATACTTGCCCGCATTAGTTGGGGCACTGAGTATAAGAGCCAGGAAGACATGATGCAGCTTTACAGGACTTTGGTTAGGCTGCATTTGGAGTCTTGTGTGCAGTTTTGGTCACCCCAATACAGGAAGGATATGGAGGCTTTGTGCCAACTGTTTGGTTTTCAGTATCGCTTCATTAAGGGAACACAATACTGATGATATGACACGTGCATTTAAATAACTGCATGCAGTATTAGGCATTAAAGCTTCTTATGTTTCTGTTGCATGAATATGCACAGTGCTTCGAAGGAAATATTGAAAGAAGTTCAATGCACAGATTACCTTACATTAGGTCATTGTTTCAATTTTGTTTCACCTTCCATGGATGCAGCTTGACCTTGTGAATATTACCAGCATTCTTTGGTTTTATTGTAGCTTTTCCAGCATCTGCGAAATTTAAACTGCTGAGATAAACTGTTGCCAATGGTGTTATTACACAAAACGCACACCTCCAGACCCAGAGACAGTTTCTTTCTAGCTGTGATCAAGCAAGTGAACTATCCATTCACCAACTAGAGAGCGGTCCTGGGCTACCATCTAGCTAATTGGAGACCCTCAGACTATCTTTAATTGGACTTAATCTTGCACAAAACCTTCTTCCCTTTATACTGTATCTGTACACTGTGGAAGTCTCGATTGAAATCGTGTACAGTCTTTCCTCTGACTGGTTAACGCACAGCATAAAACTTTTCACTGTACCTCGGTACAAGTGAAAATAAACTAAACAACACTAAATATTACATCAAGATGTTTATGCAGTTTTCAACCCACCACTCGGGCAGTACTTTGGTTAAACTTTCTCTTCACTACCTTTTTGGTAAAAAAAAATAATTTATGATTACATTTAACACGTTGCTAAGGAATTCATAGCCCTGTGAATTTTTGTATTCCTGGAATGATTTACTATGGGTTTTCTCTGAGCTGTTTCTGAGTAATGAAAAACGGATCTGGTTTCAGTATGTTTCAACTGATAAGAACCAGGTGTGTGGGCCTAATGATTGCTGCTGTAATGAAGGATTTGCCAGGAGCATGCACTGATTATGGGCACACCTGACGAATTTAGTCTTTACCGTAAGAAAAGAGAGATGTTACAAAATTGTGTAGACCCTACGGGCAGCCCAGTGGTGCAGCGGTAGAAGTGCTGCCTTGCAACGCCAGAGGCCCAGGTTTGATCATGACCACGGGTGCTCTCCGAATGGAGTTTGTATGTTCTCCCCGTGACCTTGTGTGCTTGGGTATCCTCCACATCCCAAAGATGTACTGGCTTCTGTAAATTGTAAATTGCGTAGGACAGTGCTACTGTATGGGGTGGTCGCTGATCAGTGCAGACCCAGTGGGCAGAAAGACCTGTTTCCTTGCTGTATCTCTAAAGTCATCGTACCAACCAGGATCTTTTCCCAAGGAGGTGGCCCCAAAAATCGCGATCATTTTCCAATGTCCTATAGACTCTGGATCAGTTCCTGTGGACTGGAGGGTAGCCTTTTAAGAAAGGAGCAAGAGAGAAAATAGGGAATTATAGACCAGTTAGCCTTACATCGGTAGTGGGGAAGATGCTTGAGTAGATTATTAAAGATGTAATAGCATCGCATTTGGAAAGCAGTGACAGGATCGGTCAAAGTCAGCATGGATTTATGAAGGGGAAATCATGCTTGACTAATCTTCTGGAATTTGTGGAGGATGTAATGCCCCTGTCCCACTTAGGAAACCTGAACGGAAACCTCTGGAGACTTTGCGCCCCACCCAAGGTTTCCGTGCGATTCCCGGAGGTTGCAGGTGGTTGCCGGAGGTTGCAGGTAGTGGAAGCAGGTAGGGAGACTGACAAAAACCTCCGGGAACCGCACGGAAACCTTGGGTGGGGCGCAAAGTCTCCAGAGGTTTCCGTTCAGGTTTCCTAAGTGGGACAGGGGCATAACAAGTAGAATGGATAAGGGAGAGCCAGTGCTGGGACCCCAGTTATTTACAATATATATTAACGATTTAGATGAGGGAATTAAATGTAAAATATCCAACTTTGCGGATATCCAACAAAGCTGGGTGGCAGGCAGGAAAAATGTTTCCCATGTTGGGGGAGTCCAGAACCAGGAGTCACAGTTTAGGAATAAGGGGTAGGCCATTTAGGACTGAGATGAGGAAAAACGTTTTCACCCGGAGAGTTGTGAATCTGTGGAATTCTCTGTAACAGAAAGCAGTGGAGGCCAATTCATGCGATGTTTTCAGGAGAGAGTTAGATTTAGCTCTTAGGGTTAACAGAATCAGGGGATATGGGGAAAAAGTAGGAACAGGGTGAACAGACATGATCATGTTGAATGGAGGTGCCGGCTCGAAGGGCTGAATGGCCTGCTACTCCACTTATTTTCTATGTTTCTCTGTTTCTATATAATATCCTGATATATAATATCCTAATATATAAATGTTCCTTTGTAACAAGGATCTGATAAGAAACAAGGGTGATCTCTCTGCTTTGCCCAGCGTCTTTGTGTAGGTAGGGTCTTCCTTAACTGTCTGTGTGGAGTTTGTATGTACTCCCTGTTTTTGCGTGGGTTTCTTCCGGGTTCTCCAGTTTCTACTCGCTTCCCAAATACGTGCGGGTTTGTGGGTTAAATGGTCGCTATAAATTGCTCTTAGTCCGTAGGCAGTTGATGCAAAAGTGGGATCACATTGAACCAGCGTGAACGGCTGATCGATGGTCGGTGTGGACTCGGTGAGCCGAAGGGCCAGTTTCAATGCTGTATCTCTAAACTAAACTAAACTAAAACCTACTGTGATGTGATTACCAGGGAGTCAAGGATTTACCCTGTGTAGTGGATAAGTTAGGGACGGGTGTGTAGGAAGGAACGGCAGATGCTGGTATACACTGAAGATAGACACAAAATGCTGGAGTAACTCAGCGTGTCAGGCAGCATCTCTGACGTGTTTGTCATTAGTTTAGTTATTTAATTATTATCAGTGAAAAGCTTTTGTTTGCATGCGATCCAGTCAAAGAAAAGTCGAAACCTGAATGTTAAGCTGCTGTAAGTAAGTGTATCATTCTTCAGTTGTTGGTACATGTGGCAATTAAACAGTCTTTAGAGACACAGTGCGGAAACAGGCCCTTCTGCACCCGCAGTGAGGATCAAACCGGGTCTCTGGCGCTGTAAGGCAGCAGCTCTACCTCTGCTCCACTGTGCTGCCACTGAGGTCCCTAAGCGGCTGTTTTAGTGCTGTATAACGCTATGCCTCTAGAGCCCAGGGTGAGAGTGCTTTACTCTGGCCTGCTGTGTGATGTGGAACGGTGTAACCCAGCCGGCCTGTGCAATGCTGCACTTTGCACTGTTGGCCAGACCGGCTCGTGTGTCTGTCAGGGAGATAAGTAGAAAGCAACCAGTAACCTACATGCATTTGTGTTCAAAAACCTACATGCATTTGACAGGGTGGATTCAAACATTATGCCACATAGAGAAATACTGGTTAAAGTGTCTTTGTCCTTGTACCTACGTGATTTAATATTGAACCGTGTTATCTTGTACGTCACTGAGTTCGATATAAAAATGCCTTACAGATCTTTATTAGCCAGCTTTATTTGCACAATACAGTGCAGGTACTATCATAACGTTTAAGTAACATTTAGACAGCTACACGGATAGGATAAGTTTGGAGGGGTAAGGGCTAAACGCAGACAGATGGGACTAGTGTAGATGGGGCATGTTTGTCGGTGTGGGCAAGTTGGGCCGTACGGCCTGTCTCCACACTGTATGATTCTATGACTTTATAGAACTCTCCAGGCAGTGTACTACTTCCTTTTGCATCAATTACATAAAAGATCGGCACTTAGATATGTAAAGAATGGAGGAATATGGATCATTTGCAGGCAAAGGACATTGGTTCGGCTTGGCATTGCGTCCGGCACAGACATTGTGGGCCGAATAGCGTGTTCCTGAGCTGCTCTGCTCTATGGCCTAAATTGAACCACGATTATTTAATTTATTTTATGCTTATTCAATAGGATGGTAAGTTTGCAATTTTTCCCCGTGATTCCCAATTGCCAAACTTCAATAATAAATGGCAAAGTTAAGGCTGAAGGGCTGCCAATCTATTCAGTGAGGAGCCACTAAGGGTGATGGGCACACCTCTATGAACAGACAAGGGGGGGGGGGATATTTGGATGCAAGGTGCTGTAGTAACTCAGCAGGTCAGTCAACATCTCTGGAGGACGTGGATAGGTGATGTTTCGGGTCGGGACCCTTCATCAGTCTGAAGAAGGATCCTGACTCAAAACGTCAAGTATCCATGTCCTCCAGAGATGCTGCCTGACCCGCTGAGTTACGTCAGCTCTTTTTGTGATGTTTGTTTGCAAACCAGCATCTGCAGCTCTTTGTTTCTCCAAATAGTTTGCTTCGGCCACTTCTGACACTTCCCAACGACGGGATCAGTACAGTTGTGTAACGTGGGTTTCAAAGGGAAAGATCCTCAGGGTATTGGCTGGGGTAGATGTTGAGATGTGCTCAAGAGTGGGAGAGTCATGAACAAGGGAACGTAGATGAAGGTTTCCGGCAAGTCGTGTGCGGCATAAAGTCCGGCCGAGAAAAAAAAGAAAGCCAGACCCTCACAGTGGCTGGGACCAAAACCTGGCGACTCTTGCATATAGACTCCGTGGGCAGTTTCTATGCATCATGTACTTAACCTGGGATTGTACTTAGGTGTGGCAATAATTTTACTGAGCTCTTCGCAAAAAAAAGATTCAGATTGCATCTTGGTGCGCGTGATAATAAAGGAATCATTGAACCATTGAATAATAGCTACAATATGGTGGCCGGTCATTTAAAATCTCTGGAATTCTCTGCCACGGTGGAGGAAGGATCATTAGACAATGTCAAAGATGAAGCAAAAGATAAATATTTGAAAGAATGATGAAGGGAAGGCTTTGGGAAGCTGGCAGAGAAGAGTTGAGGCTAATGTGGATCAACCATGATCATATTGAAATGTAAACGGCAAAGCACTGGACTAACGCAGTGGGCAACATCTCTGAAGGACATGGATGGATGGCGTTTCCGGCTGGTACCCTTCTTGACAGCGGGGCAAGCTTGAGTGATAATGTGATTTGCTGCTGCTTCAATTGTGTTCTTGGGAACACTGTATTGAGTTGGGCCTGCTTTATAAATAATTTATAAATAATTCATTCGACAGGACATGCGACCCAATTGCAATTGTATTGAAGTAATCCCTAACTCTAGCGGGCGGCACAGTGGTGCAGCGGCAGATTTGCTGCCTTACAGCACCAGAGACTAAAAGTCTAAAGTGTAAAGTGCGAGAGTATCTCAGCGAGTTAGACAGCATTCCTGGAGAACATGGATGGGCAACATTTTCTTTCAGGTAGGGAGCGTTCTTCAGAATGTCTGAATCAGTCTGAAGAAGGGTTCTGACACGAAACCTCACCTAGCCAAGTTCCCCAGAGATGCCGCCTCACCCGTTGAGTGACTCCAGCACTTTGTGTCATAATTGGTCCCTCAGAAAAAACAGCAATTTCAGCTCCAGTTGTGATGCCTGTGTTGAGGGTCGAGTGTATATTTTGCTGCACAAATAATTTTAGTTTTCATTATTAAGTGTACATTTTTCTAGTTCTCAAAGTGAAATCATTTTGATGTTAGTTCATCTGATTAGCAGTCATTAAAATAATCTCAGTGTTGGCTGAACCAACAGCAGTCTGAGGTCAGGTTGGGATCTGTCGAGCACAGTTTTGTGTGTTGATCTGCAAGTGAACATGGTCATTACAGGATTTTGGATGTTACCAACTCTGAGGCAGTGTGTGGCGATGAGGAAGTGGGGGAGACAGAAATGTTATTCAGTGTTCAACCCTGTAGGAGTGGAAAGTTCAGCAAGTCCCCAACACCAACTTCTACAGATTTGGACTCTGCAGGATTGCTTCCTGTACCTAGTGCTGGTGAGGGCAGGAACAAGGAGGTGGGGGATTTGAATGTGTGGCTGGGGGGCTGGTGCGGGAGCAGGGATTTAGATTTTTAGACCACTAGGATCGCTTCTGGGGTAGTGGCGGGCCTGTACGAAATGGACGGGTTACACCTTAACTGGAGGGGGACCGACGTTCTGGCAGGCAGGTTTGCTGGTGCAACACGTGTGGGTTTAAACTAAATAGTGGGGGAGAGGGGTTGACAAATTGTGGGTATAAAGATGGAGTTAAAGGTGAAGTGAGTACAGGAAAAATTACAAAATACTCCCGAATTAATGGGAAGGAAAGTTTGAGATGGGATAAGGGAGTAAGGTCAGGGGCAATAGTGACCGGTGTGAGAGGGGAGATGAATACCAAAGTTAAAGTGTTGTATATGAATGCGCGGTGTATAAGAAATAAAGTGGATGAGCTCGAGGCTCAGTTAGAAATTGGCAAGTTTGATGTTGTGGGAATTACAGAGACTTGGCTGCAAAACGACCAGGGCTGGGAACTGACTATTCAGGGCTGTACGGCCGATCAAAAAGACAGACAGGTAGGCTGAGGGGATGGGGTAGGAATGAAATTGGTGAGAATGAGATCCAGTCCCTTGCGAGGGGTGACATAGAATCAGAAGATGTAGAGTCAGTATGGATAGAACTGATAAATTGTAAGGGTAAAAATACCCTAATGGGAGTTATCTACAGGCCCACAATGCACCGTAGAAATTATTTTATTGGGATGCAGTGCAGCATGGTTTGGGAACAGCTTTACGACCAAGACCATAGAAAATTGCAGAGAGTTGTGGACGTAGCCCAGACCATAATGCAAACCAACCTCCCGACCCGATATGTCACCCATTCCTTATATCCCGAGATGCTGCCTA
The DNA here is from genome assembly GCF_010909765.2 of Amblyraja radiata. Classification (NCBI taxonomy): domain Eukaryota; kingdom Metazoa; phylum Chordata; class Chondrichthyes; order Rajiformes; family Rajidae; genus Amblyraja; species Amblyraja radiata. The sequence goes on along the minus strand of NC_045970.1, from coordinate 35,795,552 downwards.
TCCCGCTGAATTACTCCAGCATTTTGTGTCTATCTTCCTTTCCATTGAGTCTACCTGCAATTCACGATTCCTTGGTAAAAGCCCTGTCCCACTGTACGAGTTCATTCAAGAGCTCTCCCGAGTTTAAAAAAAAAATCAAACTCGTGGTAAGCACGGAGAAGGAACGTAGTGGGTACGTCGGAGCTCGGTGACGTCTCTTTGCGGCTCGTAATGCTAATGGCAGGTACTCGGGAACTGTGGTAAGCTCATGAAGACTCGTGAAGATTTTTCAACATGTTGAAAAATGTCCACGAGAGCCCCGAGTACCGACGAGCGGCCATTACCATAAATCTCCGGGTTCGAATCAGGGCAAACTCGGGAGAACTCTTTGAGTGAACTCGTACACTGGGACAGGGCTTTAAGGCAACCAGCATAATCAAGGATGAGTTTCACACCCATCGCTCTGTCTTCTCTCTCCCATTAGGCAAGAGGTACAGATTCAGATTCAGGGACAGCTTCTTCCCAGCTGTAATCAGGCAACTGAACCGTCCTCTCACCAACTAGAGAGCAGTCCTGAACTCCCATCTACCTCATTGGAGACCTTCGAACTATCTTTAATCGGACTTTACTGGACTTCATCTTGCACTAAGTGTTTATACCCTTTATCCTGTATCTGTACTCTGTGGGTGGCCTCATTGTAATCATGTATAGTCTTTTAACTGACTGGGCAGCACGCAACTAAAAAAAAATTCTTCGCTGTGCTTTGGTACACGTGACACAATTAAACTAAACTAAACTAACTAAACAAAAGAGAGCTTCCAGCCGAAACCCAGGACACTATAATCGTTGACAGAAATTGCTGGAGTAGCTCAGCGGGACAGACAGCATCTCTGGAGAGAAGGAATGGGTGATGTTTTGGGTTGAGACCCTTCTTCAGTCTGATGTTTTGGGTCGAGACCCGAAACGTCACCTATTCCTCTCTCCAGAGATGCTGCCTGTCCCGCTGAGTTCAGCATTTTCTGTCTATCTTCAGTTTATACCAGCATCTGCAGTTCCTTCCTGCGCACTACAATGTTTGCTCTTGCTCAGCAGCCAGGAGCTCATGAGGCTGGCTTTAGATTAATTAATTGCAGAGTTTGGAGGATCAGCACCTCCTATTCTGCTTGGGTAGCTAACAACCCAACAATATGAACATTGAAGATAGACACCAAATGCTGGAGTAACTCAACGGGCCAGGCAGCATCTCTGGAGGAAAGGAATAGGTGACGTTTTGGGTCGAGACCCTTCTTCAGAGGGAGAGTCAGGGGGGAGGGAATAGAGGTATGAAAAGGTAAAGAGCAAAGCAGAGACTGCCCCGATGGCCAAAGAGCCCACAATGGTCCATTGTTTGCCGAGGAGGAGGTGGAAACCGAGGGAAAAGAACAGTGAAAATAGCAAGATGACTAGAGTGGGGGATGGACGGAGAGCAAGGGAAGGCAAGGGTTACTTGAAAGTAGAGAAATCAATACTCATACCCCTGGGTTGTCAGCGGCCCAGGCGAAATATGAGGTGCTGTTCCTCCAATTTGCATGTGACTTCACTCTGACAATGGAGGAGGCCCAGGACAGAAAGGTCAATGAGGGAAGGGGAGTTAAAGTGTTTGGCAATGTTTGTCTCAACATGGCCCCCCACCAAGGGATGCTGCCTGACCCACTGAGTTACGCCGGCACTTTGTACCTATCCATGTTCACCATAGATGCTGCCTGACCCACTGAGTTACTCCAGCACTTTGTACCTATCCATGTTCACCATAGATGCTGCCTGACCCACGGAGTTACTCCGGCACTTTGTACCTATCCATGTTCACCAGAGATGCTGCCTGACCCACTGAGTTACTCTGGCACTCTCGTGTCTTTATTTGTAAACCAACATCTGCCATTCCTTGTTTCTACATGTTAGGTCTACTATTGACTCATTCCCCTCCCACCACTGAATCATTCCAATTTTACATCTGGGGTGAAGATACAGCCTTAGAATGAACATGAGAGAATAACCGATGGTACTTGACATTGCAATAACTTGTTTTGTATTAACTTCAAGGACAACAACAAAAATTCCAGTGAAACAGGCTGTTAAAATTGTTAAACATGACCTTTGGTCCACAACATTCAAGGGCTTGCGACGATCATCATGATTCTTGTTAAATGATAACTTGCTCTTAACGTCAGCAAGACTTTGTGTGCAGGAAGGAACTGCAGATGCTGGTTTACACCGAAGATAGGCACAAATTGTTAGAGTAACTCAACGGGATAGTCAGCATCTCTGGATAGAAGGAATGGGTGACATTTTGGGCCGAGACCCTTCTCTCGTCCTGAAACACCACCCATTCATTCTATCCACAGATGCTGCCTGTCCCGTTGAGTTACTCCAGCATTTTGTGTCCATCTAGACCAGTGGTTCCCAACGTGGGGCGTACGCCCCACAGGGGGGCAATTTGATTTTTAAGGGGGGCATCAGGTAAACATATGTAGTTTATGTTTCAGATGTTATTTTGAGTAAATTCCATTTTCTGAAAATTATTTCTTTGTCAGCTCGTGCTAAAATATGGGGGGGGGGGCATCAGGATTTTAGTGGTGATTAGGTGGGGCATGGCCAAAAAAAGGTTGGGAACCACTGATCTAGACCAAGGAGCTGATTGTAGAGTTTAGAAGGGGAAAGGCAAGGATCCATGAACCTCTCTTCCTCGATGAGTCGGTGGTGGGGAAAGTCAAAAACTTCAAACTCCTACTTGCCAACTGACTGAGGCAGACTTATTGAGATGTTAATTTTGCTAATCGTACTTATTTTTGCTCACACTATTTGGCTCCGCTTTGGGACCGCAAGTTGAGTTTGTATAAAGAATTGGTTTGACTACACTTTGAGCATTGTGGACCACACTGCAGGAAAGATGACGTAGGAATAGAGAGATTATCCACGATCCTGCCTGCAACGGAGGCCTGTAGTTATAGGTAAAGATGAACTAAGCTGTGTTAATTCCCAGGGGAACGTAGGGGGTTGGGGGAAGCCCTGACAGAGGACGGCAGCAGGGCAATGTGGAACTGTGTGTGTGTGTGCACATGTATGTGTGTGATGTGTGTGCAGTGTGTGTATAATGTGCGTGTTTAATATGTGTAATGTGTGTTTAATATGCGTGTGTGTAATATGTGTGTATGTGTGTAAAATATGTGTGTATGCATGCATGTGTGCGTGCCGCGCTTGATGTGTGTGCGTACGTGATTTGTGCGCGTGTGGCTGCATTATTTGTATTTTCCATCTGAGTGAAGATAAAGGCTTCGCTTTAACAAGAATGGATTGTTTTTTTTGACATTGCAGTAACTTGATTTGTATTAATCTCAAAGAGAAATAGATTGTGCATGTCTCTGCATACACTGGGTTCATGAAGAACTTGATCTTTGATCATCTTGGACCTCGTTACCATCAGACCAAACCTCTCACTTGTACCAGGTGTGTAACAGCCCCTCGACATTGAAGGAATTCACCGACACACGCCTCTCCTACTCCTCAAATCGCAGGAGTGGAAGCCCCCCCCCCCTTCCCCAGGGAATGGCAAGGATCAAGTTGTCCAATTAGTCTGGCCTTTCCCTTGCAAATCTTCCCTCTTCAAATATTCCTTTGTTCCCAGAGTTGCTGCTGCATCTACTTCCAGCCTGTTTCAGGAAGTACATTCTGTCGCAGAGCAAGTTCGCTGGTGTTAATGAGATTTGTTTCGTAACCCCTCTGGCCTTTTTGCCAATTATCTTAATTGTCATATAATGGCATGGCAGGGAATTCAGAGCTGCATCAATGCAGCTAAAGATCGAACAGTGTGCCTCAAAGCGCAGATAATCAGCGTAATACAGTCTCACCTCCTGTGTCTATGACTTTAGTTTAGTTGAGGAAGGAACTGCAGGTGCTGGTTTACACTGACGTCAGGCTGTTGTTTTTAGACTGCACTCAGCGTTCAATACCATCATCACCTCCAAGCTGGTTACCAAGCTCACGGAACTGGGTCTCTACGCATCTCTCTGCAATTGGATCCTCGACTTCCTCATCCACAGTCTGTTCGAATTGGCAGAAATACTTCTTCCTCATTAACAATCAGCAGGGGAGCACCTCAAGGCTGTGTGCTCAGCCCCCCCCTGCTCTACTCACTCTATATTCATGACTGCATAGCCGGACATAGTGCAAACTCCATCTTCAAGTTCGCAAACGACACCACCGTTGTTGGACAAATTACAGATGGTGATGAGTCAGAGTCTAGAAGTGAGATCGACCGATTGACCAAATGGTGCCAGCACAACAACCTGGCTCTCAATATCAATAGAACCAATGAACTGATTGTGGACTTTGGAAGAGGAAGGATGAGGACCCACAATCCTGTTTATGTCAACGGGACGATGGTGGAGAGGGTCAATAACTTCAAATTCCTGGGCGTGCATATTTCCGAAGATCTTTCCTGGACCCAGCACACCGATGCAATTATAAATAAAGCACATCAACTTCCTGAGAAGATTACGGAGATTCGGTATGTCAAAGAGGATTCTCTTGAACTTCTACAGGTGGCACAGTAGAGAGCATAACGTCCTGGTTTGGCAAATTAAACATCCAGGAGCGGAGAAGACTGCAAAAAGCGGTGAGCACTGCCCAGTCCTTCACTGGCGCTGACCTCCCCATCATTGAATGGATTTATCGGTGTCGCTGCCTCAATAAGGCAGCCAACATCATCAAAGATCCACACCACCCTGGCCACACACTCATTTCACCCCTGCCATTGGGAAGAAGGTACAGGAGCCTGAAAACTGTAATGTCCAGGTTCAGGAACAGCTTCTTCCCTACAGCCATCAGGCTATTAAACACGGCAACCTCAAATAAGCTCTGAACTACAATAGACTATTATTATTATTGCACCACTATTGTGTGTTTTTTGAGTATGTGTGTGTATGTGTATGTGTATATATATGGATATATATATATATATGTGTGTATATGTGTGTACTTGTGCGTATGTGTGTATATATATATATACATATGTATATACACACTGAATTTTTTTTTCTCTCTCATTTATCATATTGTTTACAGTGCACTATGTTTACATATTCTGTTGTGCTGCAGCAAGTAAGAATTTCATTGTTCTATCTGGGACATATGACAATAAAACACTCTTGACTCTTGAAGATAGACACAAAATGCTGGACTAATTCAGCGGGTCAGGCAGCATCCCTGGAGAAAAGGAATAGGTGACGTTTCAGGTGGAGACCCTTCTTCAGACTGAAGAGATTTCTCCAGAGATGCTGCCTGATCTGCTGAGTTACTCCAGCCTTTTGTGTCTATCTATAGTTTAGTTTCGTTTATTGTCACGTGTACTGATGTTCAGTGAAAAGCTTTTGTTGTGTGCTAACCAGCCAGTGGAAAGATAATACATGTTTACAATCAAGCCATCCACAGTGTACAGATACATGATAAAGGGAATAACAGTTAGTGCATGATAACGCCCAGTAGAGTCTGATTAAAAATAATCTGCGGGGTTTCCAATGAGGTACAGTAGAAGGCAGCTCAGGGTCACTCTCTAGTTGTTGATAGAATGGTCCAGTTGCCTGATAAGGTATATGGGAGCCACAGACTAAAGGCCTGCGATGACCAGTCTACTCCAGGCACAGAGTGGACCATCTGGATGTCCTATAGGAGACACAAAGAAACTGCAGATGCTGGAATATTGAGCTATGAGTGTAGGGTCTGACTGGGTCTCATTCACTACTGGTCTAGGGCCTCCCTTGGGAATTCCCTTCGGGACATCATCTCCGGGTGACTTTTCCTGGGTTATCAGGTGAGGCCCAGGAACGGATTCACCTGTGATTCACACAATATCTCCAGGAGCGCCGGGACTGTTTTTCTGGGAGTGCTGTGTGGGAAGGAACCGCAGATGCTGGTTTACACCGAAGATGGACACAAAATGCTGGAGTGACTCAGCGGGTCAGGCAGCATCTCTGGAGAAAAGGAATAGGTGACGTTTCGGGTCGAGACAGAAGAGTCTGAAGAAGGGTCTCGACCCGAAACTTCATCTGTTCCTTTTCTGGGAGTGCTGTAGTGTTGTTCTCTGATAATGGTGAGTAGGGAGCTTTATCGGCAAAGCCCTATGGTAGATGAGGCAGACACAAATGAAAGCCTGTCTCCTTGACACAGACTCTGCCGTGAGTCAGCAGAGGTGAAATCACCCTGTTGGAGATTTGCCATCAGGGAGAGTACTCAAGAGTATTGGATCACTGGTGGGCAACAATGGCATTCCTTCAAGTGTGGCTGCATGATGCATCTCTGCAGCAAATTACACAATCCCGCAAATCCAACGGCTAATGTTCATTGTAGAAATAAAGAACTGCAGATGCATTTAATATACGGAAGGACACAAAGTGCTGGAGTAACTCAGCGGTTCATGCAGAACTCTGGAGAACATGGATAGGTGACGTTTTGCGTCGACCCTACTTCAGTGATTATTGGGGGGGGTATAAAGAAACCTTGAAGTGGGGAGAGGCAGGAAAAAGCATGGCAGGTCATAGATGGATGTAGGGGAGGGGGGTTATTGATAGGCAGATGGTTGGGACAAAGGCCAGAGATAAGAACAAATGGTGTGAGACAGGATTGAAGAGTTGTGAATTGTGAAGCTAGAGGGAGGAAAGTAGTGGAGGGGGGGGGGGGAAGAAATAGATTGGAGTCCAGGTGTGACGAAGGGGAGGAGAGGGTAAGGGGGGTGTGGAATAAAAGGGGGAGGTGCGGTGTAGATAGATGGGGTGCAGTGGGTCAGGTTTTAGTTTTAGAGATACAGCATGGAAAGAGGTCCTCAAGCCCACCGCGTCCACGCCCGTTCACACTATTTCTATGTTATCCCACTTTTTGCATCCACTTCCTAAACACAAGGAGCAATTTACAGAGGGAAATTAACCTACAAACCCACACATGTTTGGGAGTGTGGGAGGAAACCGGAGCACCAGGAGAAAACTCACACAGTCACTGGGTGAATGTACAAACAGACAGCAGCTGAGGTCAGGATCGAACCCATATCTCTGGCACTGTAAGGCAGCAACTCTGCTGCTGGATCTCTCTGTCATCCCCAGGACTTGGGTTGCACTGGGAACTTCTTTTGCACTAATATTACAGTTATTAATTTATCGAATTAAAAAAATATATTATTACATATTATTATTTTATCTGTGTGTACTGCAATTATGGACCTGTAAAGATGCTGGATGTAAGAATCTCATTGTTCTGTTTCTCTTGACTCTTCATATCAGCCATGTTCTGTCCTCTAATCTCAGGAGCAGGGATTGAACTCACAACCTTCAGACAGTGGCGAGAGTGTTCCCATTGGAATCATAGAAACATGGAAAATAGTGCAGGAGTAGGCCAATCATGGCTGATCATCCAGAATCAGTACCTCGTTCCTGCTTTCTCCCCATATCCCTTGATTCCGTTAGCCCTAGGAGCTATATCTAACTCTCTCTTGAAAACATCCAGTGAATTGGCCTCCACTGCCTTCTGTGGCAGAGAATTCCCCAGATTCATAATTCTTTGGCTGAAAAAGTTTTTCCTCATCTCAGTCTTAAATGGCCTACCCCTTGTTCTTAAACTGTGACCCCTGGTTCTGGACTCTCCCAATATGGGGACCATTTTTCCTGCATCTAGCCTGTCCAATCCCTTAAGAATGTTATATGTTTCTATAAGATATCCTCTCATCCTTCCAAATTCCAGTGAATATAAGCCCAGTCGATCCATTCCTTCATCATATGTCAGTCCCGTCATCCCAGGAATCACAGCCGACACCCACCGATTCTTGCCTGCCAACCTCGAGAGGAGCTTTTATAATTAAAAAGGGATTTTGGATAATTTTAACTGTTCATCAAAGAAGCAGCAGATGGATTTTAATTTGGATTAATGTCTTGTGTGGGCAATGAGTGAGCTCCAGTAACAATGCTGGCATGGGAAAAGTGTTGGTGTTGATTACTGAGCATCATTATGGCAAGGAATCTAGCCTGCTTGAAGCAATTATCATGTCGGTGCCAGCAATCATGTGCATGCAGAAACAAGGAGCTACTGATGCTGATTAGAGTCATAGTCATACAGTGTGGAAACATGCCCTTCGTCCCAACTTGCCCACACTAACCAACAAATCCCATCTACACTAGTCCCACCGAGGTGGGAGATTGCAACATTCACGTGGTCCACCCTATTTCGACTAATTCAATCAAACCCGACGTGCACAAACAAATAGATCAAATAGAACAAGTTGACCAACAACTTTAGGCTGTGAATACCATACGCAAGAAGACTAGTCCCACCTGCCTGCACTTGGCCGATATCCCTTCAAACTTGTCCTATCCATGTCCCTGTCTAATTGTTTCTTAAACGTTGCAATAGTCACCACCTCAACTACCTCCTCTGACATGCACCCAGCATCCTTTGTACGAGAAAGTTACCCCTCAGGTTCCTGTTAAATATTTTCCCCTTCACCTTAAACCTATGTCCTCTGGTCCTCGATTTCCCTGCCCTGGGCAAGAGACTCTGTGCATCTACCCGATCTATTCCTCTCATGATTTTATATACCTCTCATGCACAAACCGACACACAGTGCTGGAGTAAAACACTGAGTCAGGCTGCATCCCCGGAGAACATGGATAGATGACATTTTGGGTCGGGCCCTTTCTTCAGATGTTTTTAAGTGCGAGGAGTCAAAGGGGAAGAGTGAGGGCAGGTTCTGCCAGGTGGAGGAGAGTGTTAGTAGAAGGAAAATGATTGGAACTCTGTTGGAGGAAGAAATGGAGGGCCTTGAGATCTTCCTGGTGGGGGTCTACAAAACTCACTAGTTTTAGACTTTACTATAGAGATACAGTGTGGAAAGGGGCGCTTTGGCCCACTGAGTCCTTGCCAACGCGATCACCCCGTACACTAACACTATCTTACACACGGTAGGTACAATTTTTACTACAAACCTGTACGTCTTTGGAGTGTGGGAGGAAACCGGAGCACCTGGAGAAAAAACATGCGGTCACAGGGAGAACGTGCGAACTCCGTACAGACAGCACCCGTAGTCAGGATCGAACCCGGGTCTCTGGCGCTGTGAGGAAGCAACTCTATCCCTGCGCTGCCATGCTGGCCCCACAGTTCTATGCAGTCCCGCTATCTCATCCGCTCCTTACGCACTAGGGGCCACTTACAGAGGGAAAATTAACGTACAATCCCGCACATCTTTGGGAGGTGGGAGGAACGTGAAGCACCTGCAGGGAACCCGCGTGGTCACAGGGAGAACGTGTAAACTCCACACGGTCAGCAGCTCTACCAGCTGTGTCACCGTGAGTTGTGAAGCATGCTAGATCATTCTGGAGTGCATTTGAATGTCAGCCACCAAGTCAGTGTGACGTATTTGTAACCCTGATTTAGCAATGACCAAGTTTACGGCCGCTATAACCTTTCAATTTTATTACTTGCATTAACATTCCTCAGCATGTGTGTTGCAATTTCAATTCAAGTCTCTGGATCGATAGTCCAAACCTCCAGAGACCCATCTAACATATTGTGGACACTTCCACCTAAACCCATGATCTCTCACAAGGGCAATAAGAGCAGGTGCTCCATGAACTGCCCATGCCCAAGGTCCCTTCCAAGAGGTAAGCCATCCTGAATTAAAACAAATATTCATATATTTCTTATCACTAGCAAGGTGGCACAGTGGCGCAACTGATAGAGCTGCTGCCTCACGGCGCCAGGGACACAGGTTCGATCCTGACCACGGGTGCTGCCTGTGTGTAGTTTGCAGGTTTAGTTTAGTTTAGTTTAATTCAGAGATACAGCACGGAAACTGGCCCTTCGGCCCAATGAGTCCGTGCCGACCAGCAATCCCCGCACACTAACACTATTCTACAACATTAGGGACAATTTTTCCAAAGCCAATTAACCTATAAACCTGTGCGTTTTTGGACACATCGCAAACAAAGTGGCACGGTGGAGCAGCGGTAGAGTTGCTGCCTTACAGCGCCAGAGACACGGCTTCGATCCTGTCTGCGGTGCTGTCTGTACTGTCTGTACGGGGGTTGTATGTTCTCCCTGTCACCTTGATTTTCCCCGGGTGCTCTGGTTTTCACCCACACTCCAAATATGTGCAGGTTGTGGGTTAATTGGCTTTGGTAAAAATGGTAAATTGTCCCTAGTGTTGGGATAGTGTCTGTGTACGGTGGTCGATGGTTGGTGCGGACTCGGTAGGCGGATGGGCCCGTTTCCACGTCATATCTCTAAACAATGCTACTTGTAACACATCAGAATCAACTGCAGACTGCGTTAAATATTTGTGCTTCTCAGATTTCTCAAAATGACCAGTCTAAACAAATGCCCCATTGTCGTAGTGCCACGCCTGATCTTTTACGTTCTTGATTTTTTTTAACTTAATAGATGAAGCTACTCATTTGATTTCAAGTCACCAAGAATTCACAGCAAAGGGGTAGAGTTATAAAGTTACACACTGTGGAAACAGGCTCTTCGGTCCATCTTGCCCACGCCGACCAACATGTCCCTTCCACACTAGTCCCACCTGCCTGCATTTGGCCCATAGCCCTCCAAACCTGTCCTATCCATGTACCTGTCTAAACATAAATATTGCAATAGTACCTGGCTTAAGTACCTCCTCCATCAGCTCGTTCCATACACCCACCACCCTTTGTGTGAAAAAGTTACCCCTCAGGTTACTATTAAATTCTTTCCCCCCCTCACCTTAAATCAATGTTCTCTGGTTCTTGATTTCAAAACGACGAGTCTAAACAAAAGGCCCCATTGTTCTGGTGCCACACCTGATCTTTTACATTCTTGATTTTTTTTAACTTAATAAATGAAAATATTAGTTTGATTTCAAGTCACCAAGTATTCATAACAGGGGTGAAGCATGGAGTCATACAGTGTGGAAACAGGCTCTTCAGCCCAACTTGCCCACACCCACCAACATGCCCCGTCTACACTAGTCCCACCTGCCTGCGCCTGGCCCATATTCCTCTAAACCTGTTCTATCCATGAACCTGTCTAAATATTTCTTCAACATTGTGATAGTACCTGACTCAACTACCTCCTCCGGCAGCTCGTTCCATATACCTACCACCCGTTGTGTAAACTAGTTGCCTGTCAGCTTCTTATTAATTCTCCCCCCCCCCCCCCCCTAACCTTAAAGACAGCAAACAACGCAATGAATGAATAATTAATTCTTTAATTTTCGGTAAGAACCGCCCATCATTTTTTTCTCCTTCCTCCCTTTCCTGTGGATTCACTCCTATCCTATTGTGCACCCATTTCTCCCACTATCCTGCACCCCTTCCCTTTCCTTGTCCCCTTCCACCTATATCCCTCCCTCCAGCTTTACATTTCATTTCCTCTTTCACTCTCCTGATCTGACACATTCTGTCTCCTTTTTGTTCCCTTCTGTTACCCTTTTGTCTCCTTTTCATCTCTCGCCTTTCACCTCTAGTCTGAAGAAGGGTCTTGACCCAGATCCATGTTATCACAGGATGCTGCCTGACCTGCTAAGTGACTCCAGCACTTTGTATTAAATAACATCTGCAGCTCTTTGTTTCTACATATCTAGCCTTGGTCCACCCATTTTCCAATCAAACCCGCCTCACCCAAATCCACCCATCACTTGTGTAGGGAGAAACTGCAGATGCTGCTTTAAACTGAGGACAGACACAAAAAGCTGGAGTAACTCAGCGGGACAGCCAGCATCTCTGGAGAGAAGGAATGGGTGACGGTTCGGGTCGAGCTGGAAGAAGGGTCTCGGCCCAAAATGTCACCCATTCCTTCTCTCCAGAGATGCTGTCTGTCCCGCTGAGTTACTCCAGCTTTTTGTGTCTGTCCACCCATCACTTGCCAGGCTTTGTCCTGCTCCTACCTCTTTTCCAGCTTTCTCCCCCCCAAGACTATTAGTCTGAAGAAGGGTCCTGACCCAAAACGTCACCTCTTCGTGTCCTCCAGAGATGCTGCCCGACCCACTGAGTCACTCTAGCATCTTTTGTTCTTTAGTTCAGTTAAAGCGCGGAAACAGGCCCTTGGTCCCACCGAGTCCATGCCAACCAGCGATCATCCATACGCTAGTTCTAGCCTAAACTCTTTACAGAAGACAATGAACCTATAATCTTTAGCATGTGGGCGGAAACCCACGTGATCACAGGAGGAACGTACATACCCTGTACAGCCAGCACCCGTAGTCAGGATCGAACCAAGATCTCTGGCGCTGTAAGACAGCAACTATACCTCTGTGCCACGGTGCTACCTATGTGGCAAGCTGGAAGGCAGGCAAGGTTAATGGTTACTTGTCTGTGACTGTAGCTAACAACACTAAGTGCGTGCAGATTTATTCTCAATATTTGATATCTTTGTGCCGCAGAATGACGAGGGCGGATCGAGAACGCTACAGAAGAGGTGGACATCTTTTCTAAAGACCCGCATTGTGTGCTCCATCCCAGAGTATGACTTCCATTTCAACATCCTGAAGAGTATCTTTGTGTTTAACCAAAAGACCTGGCAGAACACCATCATTTACGGAGTGTTTGGATCGCAGTGGTAAGTACAAAAGGTGTCCTCCTACTTCCATTATCGTAAACGATGTAAGAATGGCGCTGTGGCGCAGCGGTAGAGTTGCTGACTCACAGCGCCAGAGACCCGGGTTCAATTCTGACTACAGGTGCTGTCTGTACAGAGTTTGTGCGTTCTCCCCGTGACCGCGTGGGATTTCCCCGGGTGCTCCGGTTTCCTCCCACACTCCTAAAGGTGTACAGGTTTGTAGGTTAATTGGCTTCTGTAAAATGTTAAATTGTCCCAAGTACGAAGGGTAGTGCCAGTGTACAGGGTGATTGCTGGATGCGTGGTGGGGCTGGATGAGGTGCTAAGTGTCCTGCATAGATACATAGACAATAGGTGCAGGAGAAGGCCATTCGGCCCTTCGAGCCTGCACCGCAATTCAATGTGATCATGGCTGATCATCCACAATCAGTACCCCGTTCCTGTCTTCTCCCCATATCCCTTGATTCCACTAGCCCTAAGAGCTCTATGTAACTGTCTTTTGAATGCATTCAGTGTTCTGAGGCAGAGAATTCCACAAATTCACAACTCTCTGTGAAAAGGTTTTTCCTCATCTCAGTTCTAAATGGCCTACCGCTTATTCTTAAACTGTGGCCCTTGGTTCTGGACTCCCCCAACATCGGAACCAATGTTTCCTGCATCTAGCGTGTCCAATCCCTTAATAATTTTACATGTTTCAATAAGATATCCTCTCATCCTTCTAAATTCCAGTGAATACAAGCCAGTTGCTCCATTGTTTCATCATATGTCAGTCCTGCCATCCCGGGAATTAACCTACGCTGCGCTTCCTTAATAGCAAGAATGTCCTTCCTCAAATTAGGAGACCAAAACTGCACACAATACTCCACTCGTGGTCTCACCAGAGCCCTGTACAACTGTCTGCAGAAGGACCTCTTTGCTCCTGTACTCTACTCCTCTCCTGATAAAGAGTTGGAGGCAAATGTTTGATGCTGCTTTCAACTGTTTGATTTCCTTTGCTGCATTCACAAGTAGGTCTTGATTTATATCTTCATTGGCAGCAAAGATGGCCACGTCTCCCTTGCACAGTTTAGGGAAATTTCAGTATAGCTTCATGTGATGAGATATTATTTGTGGTGTTTTTGGTTTTTATATTGATACTCCAGGTGGAAGAAAACTTTTTAGATATGGATATGCAGGGAATGGAAATATATGGATCACATACAGGGAAAGGTGATTAGTTTAACTTGGTATCATGTTCGGCTACTGATCAGTCTGAAGAAGGGTCTCGACCCGAAACATCACCCATTCCTTCTCTCCAGAGATGCTGCCTGTGTCCCGCTGAGTTACTCCAGCATTTTGTGTCTACCTCAGTGATATTCATGACATGCAGCGGTTCTTCAACTGTGTCAAAGTCATCTACAGACCACACACCCGAGGATTCAAGAGCCTAGAGTGGAGGAGATCTCAATGAAGACAAGAGAGGCAGTCTATACTGGAAGGAATGGCTCAGCGATTGCCTCCACCAAATGTTGTTGATGTATGTGGTCTTAGCACAGTGCCTACCACAAGCTTGGGGCTACCCAGAGACCGGGAGGAGGGAGCCGATGAGGGCCATGATGAGTGAGGAGCGAGGTCGGTAGGAGAGAAGAGGGAACTGGGGTCTGGCTACCATACCCTCGAGCAAGGTCGGCTGCGGGAGGCATCCCCGGGGAACAAGGGTGGACGGGCAAGGAGAAGGACGCGGTGTCCAAGGAAGGAGATGGCTGGAGGTCAGCAACAGCCTGGGATTTACTTGGAACAGGCACCGCTCTTATGAACTAGAGCACGGACTTTGGAAACGACGCCAAAACATGGAGCCTCTTGCATGCAGGTTCAGTAGACCATATCTGTAGACTTGCCAATTGAGGATACAGCAATATTCTACTGCACTGTTTGTAAGATAAGGGATTTTGCTGTGTTGGCACTTTGCCAAATAAAAACACTAGTAAACCATTGAACCTAAGCCCTGGCAAGAGTTGAAATGACCACCCAAGCGCTGGACCACAACAAGGCTCGAGGAAGAGTCAACATCCCTGCTGATGTCTGGAAACTCCCAGGCTGATCTCCCAGGATAATATCCAAGGCATTGAGACTCCCTCTGAAATTGGCCCCATATATGAGCAGGCCATGTTATCCATGTGCCCAACACCAGACTGCGGAAGGAGCCACTTCATATCCTACGGAGGACAATCACAACCTGAAACTTTACCATTCCATGTTCTCTGGAGATGCTGCCTGGCCTGCTGATTTACTCCAGCACTTTGTGACTTTTTTTTGTAAACCAACACCTGCAGTTACTTATATCCACCCACCTTGAGGTTTATGAGGGTCATCTAAATGCTCATGTTCCCAGTTGTGACATGAAAGGGGGGAAAACAAACGCAAATCTATCTCCTCCCTCCCACACACTGCCATTTCCATAACATTTGATAGTTGTCATTCCATCTATTTCATACAATAATTGACCAGAAAAGGCTTGCAGTGTAACATGTTTAACCAGCACTAACTATGAGTTAAACCCGGGTCCAAAGTTCCTGAAGAGGGTGGGTTTGGAAAGGGTATTTTCTTTTGTGGGAAAAGCAAGAACGGTTTAAATTTAAGAGGAGGAGGTAGTTTAGTTTAGTTTAGAGATACAGCACAGAAACAGGCCCTTCGGCCCACCGAGTCCGCACTGACCAGCGATCCCCGCACACTAACACTATCCTACACACAATAGGGACTATTTACAATTAACCTACAAACCTGTACGTCTTTGGAATGTGGGAGGAAACGGGAGATCCTGGAGAAAACCCACGCGGTCATGGGGAGAATGTACAAACTCCGTACAGACAGCACCCATGGTCATGATGGAACCCAGGTCTCTGGCGCTGTAAGGCACCACCATGCCTCCTCCACCTAGTTGAGTCTGGTACTATCATAATGTTTGAGACATTTGGATAGGTACATGGAAAAGCAAGAACGGTTTAAATTTAGGTTTAGGGGGATATGGACCAAGCTCAGGCTGGTGGGACTAGTGTAGATGGGGCACTTTGGGTGGCATGGGTATGTTGGGCTGAAGGGCCTGTTTCCACACTGTATGGCTCTATAACTAAGAGGAGACACATCAGGGGTAGACAGGGTAGACAGACATAACCTATTTTTCTACCAGGGTGGAAATGTCAGACTTTAAGGGCATAACTTTAAGGTGAGATGGGGAAAAGTTTAAAGGAGATGTGCTGGGCAAGTTTTGCTTTACAGAGTGGTGTGTGCCTGGAACATGCTGCCAGGGTGGTGGAGGCAGATATGATAGGGGTGTTTAAGAGACTTTTCGAGAGGTACATAGATATCAAGGAATGGAGGCATGTGGATCACATGCAGGCAGTGAAGATTAGTTGAACTTGGCATCATGGTCATAGAATCATAGATTCATACAGCGTGGAAACAGGCCCTGCGGCCCAACTTGCCCTCTCCGACCAACATGCCCCATCTACACCAGTTCCATCAGCCAGTGTTTGGCCCATATACCTCTAAACCTGTCCTATCCATGTACCTGTTCAAATGCTTTTTAAACATTTATCAACTACCTCTGGCAGCTCGTTCCATATACCAACCACCCTTTGTGTAAAAATGTTACCCCTCAGCTTCCTTTGAAATCTTTCCCCCCTCACCTTAAATGTTCAGCACGAACGTTGTGGGCTGAAGGGCCTGCTCCTATCTTGCATCAAGTGAGGTGAAGAGACAAAGCAAATGTTTATTTCTCTCAGAGAAACCTTGGAATTCTCTACCTCAAAGAGAGGGTGGACGGTGATATCGAATTATTTTCTTGTGCGGAGGTATACAGATAAGATCAGGGCGGCACTGTGGCACAGTGGTATGGAACTGCCTTACAGTGCCAGAGACCCGGATTCATTCCTGACTATGGGTGCTGTCTCCACAGAGTTTGTACGTTCTCCCTGTAACCGCATATGGGTTTTTTTCGGGTCCTCCGATTTTCTCCCATGTTCCAAAGATGTGCAGGTTTGTAGATTAATTGGCTTGGGTAAAATTGTAAATTGTCCCTAGTGTGTAGGATAATGCTAGTATACAGGGTGATCACTAGTTGGCGTGGGCTCGAAGGGCCTGTTTTAAAGTCTAAATTAAAGTCAATTCGTGAGCAAGGGTGTGAGAGGTTGCTGTGAGCAGTTGAGAATGTAGTGTTGAAGTAACAAGCAGATCAGTCAAGATATTAATAACTTGTGGACATGCTCAAGGAACCTTTCAGATGGAAAAGGTGCAGAGAAGATCTTGCCAGGACTCAAAGCCTGACCTCTAGGGAGAAGTTGCGCAGGCTAGGACTTTGTTACGTTGGAGTGCAGGAGGCTGAGGGGTGATCTTATGGAGGTGTGTTAAAATCATGAGGGAAATAGATAGAGTGAATGCACAGTCTTTTACATAGGGTGGGGGAAACAAGCCCAGCCGACACAGGTTTAAGTTGAGAGGGTGAAGATTAATAGGAGCCCGAGAGGCAACATTTTTACTCAGAGGGTAGTGGGTCTATGGAACAGGTGGCAGAGGAGGTAGATGAGGCAGATACTATAATGACATTTAAAAGACATTTGGCAAGGTAGATGGACACGGTTATGGGCCACATGCGAGCAAATAGGACTGGCTTGGATGGGGCATCTTGGCCGGCATGGACGAGTTGGGTCGAAGGGCCTGTTTCCGTGCTGTGTGACTCTCTGTAACTCTCTGTGGCTTGCTCCCAGTTTGTTTGTTGAGCAGCAAGTCTAATCAATGGAAAGGCCCAATTATTGACTGCTCATTGCAGAGAACTCACGGGAATCCAGTGAATAATCATACCTTCATTATGCTTTCTGTCTGCATTCTAACCAGAGGGAGCAAGATTATGTTGATGGATGAATTGCTGCGGCTAAACTTAATGTGAACTAAAAGCATTCAGTTACGCATGATTCTATCCAAAGGACAGAGCATTGCGAGCACGTGTGCACTTAGATGATAATTAGAGCAAAATCGAGTCATACAATCAAAGTGTGGCCACAGGCACTTCGGCCCAATTTGCCCACACCGACCCAACAGTTCCCATCTACATTAATCCCACCTGCTTGCATTTGGCCCATATATCTCTAAACCTGTCCTATCCATGTACCTGTCTAAACGTTTCTTAAAACGTTGCAATAGTACCTGCCTCAACTACCTCCTCAGGCACCTTATTCCATACACCCACCACCCTTTGAGTAAAAAGTTGCCCATTGGGTTCCTATGTTTTCCCCCTCATCTTAAAATGCTGTTGGGGGGGGGGGGGGGGGGGGGGGGGGTGTAAATGTGATCAGTTATCGTATAAGAGAGACTTGCATTTATATATAGTGTCCTTCCGAACCCGGTGCAGCGGTAGAGCACTAGAGGTGCTGGTTCGTTCCTGACTACGGGTGCTGTCTGTACGGACATTGTACCCTGTGACCGTGTGGGTTTTCTCCGGGTGCTCCCGTTTCTTCACACACTCCAAAGACGTACAGGTGTGTACATACTTGGCTTCAGTAAATTTGTAAATTGTCCCTAGTGTATTGGATAGTGCAAGTATACAGGGTGATCACTGGTTGGCGAGGGCTTGGTGGGCTGAATGGCCTGTTTCCACACTGTATCTCTAAAGTCTAACGTCTAGTCGAACATCCTGCTTGATTTATTCAAGGGAAAGAAATCTTGCAATTGCACTTATGCAGTGCCGTTCGCAGCCTGGGAATAGTTAGGGAGTTGATAGATTTTTGGATATTAGTTTAGTTTAGTTTTAGGTTGGAGATTTACAACATGAAAATAAGTCCTTCGACCCACCCGAGTCCATGCCGACCATCGATCACCCATTCACAATAGTTCTATGTTATCCCACTTTCCCATCCACTCCCTAAGCACTTGGGGCAATTTACAGAGGCCAACTAACCTACGAGCCCGCATGTCTTTGGATGTGGGAGGAAACCTGAGCACCCGGAGGAAAACCATGCAGTTATAAGGAGAAAGTGCAAACTCCACACAGACAGCACCTGAGAACAGGTTGGAACCCGAGTCTCTGATGATCTAGTACTATACTCAATGTCTTTACTGATGAAGACAAACACCTCGTCCCCTTCCTCACACCGTCACTGCGACACAGTGGCGCAGCTGGTAGACCCACTGCCCCGCAGCGCCAGAGGCACGGGTTCGATCCTGACCTCAGGTGCTGTCTGTGTGTGGAGTTTGCACGTTCTCCCTGTGACCGTATGGGTTTGGCCCATATATCCCTGGGTGTTCCAGTTTTCTCCCACATCCCAAAGACGTATGGGTTTAGAGGTTAATTGCCCCTAGCGTGTGTATGGAGTGCATGAGAAAGTGGGATAACATAGAACCAGTGTGAAGGGTTGATCGATGGTCGGCGCAGACTCGGTGGGCCGAAGGGCCTATTCCTAAGCTGTATCCCTAAACGAAACCAAACCAGCCCAGATATCTTGAGGATAATATATTGGGTCGGTAGTTAGCCCTGGGGTCTGATATTTGGTTGGTGAGAGGGTGTCACTTCCAAAGAGCTGTGAGCCGTATCAAAGACTATTCTTACCAGAAGGTCCGTCATCCTCACGCTGCTGACCGACATTTTAATAACATCTATCACATCGGATAAAAGCTGTCCAGGGTCTGACCTCCCCAGAGGAGCATGGGTGAAGCTCAACAGACTTAGTACTGGAGTTGAGGGTTTCAATGCCAGCATGTGGAGATGGGGGCTCCGCCAGAGCCCAGCCTGTGAATGCGGAGCAGAACAACAGACAGCCAACCATGTCATCTCTGGGTGCCCGCTCTACCACCCACCAAATGGAGCTCAGGGCCTGGCAGACATTGACGCAGGGACAACAACCTGGCTGCTCAACACCCGGCTTGAGATCTAACTATTCCTTTGGTTTATGTTTCATTCGCAAGAAGATTGGCGTGACTGATCCAACAGTGGAAAAGGGTCAGCGATTCACATCTGCGTGATCACTCTGAGGTGTCCGTCCCCACTCTCTACGGCTCTCCTGGATCAGAGTTCTTCCACACGCTCACGTCCGCATGACCACCCATTGACTGCAGACAGAACTGCACCTGTGTCCAGTGGAATAATCTAGAATGAAGTAACGTCAGGGCAAAGTATTCCAAGACCAGTCGACCTCGTGTGATACATCACATTTCAACGGGACATCATCTTCGAGAGAACAGCTGGCCATGATGGCCCCCACCTTTATAGGACTTTATCATGCGGCACTTGGAGTGTTACGTGCAGTTCTGGTCACCCCCATTACAGGAAGGCTGTGGGAAGCTTTGGTAAAGGGCTCAGAGGAACAGATTGATGCCTGGATTAGGTGGTATTAGATAACAGGGAGAGGTGGGACAGACTTGGATTGTTTTCTCCGGAACGCCGGAGGTCGCGGGGAGACCTGATAGATGTATATAAAATTATAAGAGGTATGTAAGAGGCATATAGTTCTGCATATTCTACTCTGACAGTCAGAATATTTTTCTCAAGGTGGAAAAATCAAATACTAGAGGGCACAGTTGAGAGTGGGAAAGTTTAAAGGGGAAATTAGGGGCACGTTTTATTACACAGAGGGTGGTGAGTGCCTGGATGGCGCTGCCGGGGGTGGAGGTTGAAGCGGATATGTTAGTGGCACTTAAAATTGGGCAGGCACATGGTGTGCTGGGAATGAAAGGATATGGATTATGTGCAGGTAGATATGAGATGGTCTTGGCATCATGTTTGGCATGTTAAAGCCTCTTAAGCACCACTGTCGAATCTACCTCCACCATGAACCACTGCCAGCGGTGTCCACTGTAAAACACATCTCCTTTAAACTTTGTCCTCCCCCACTTTAAAGCTCTGCCCTCTAGTCTTTGACATTTCCCATCCGGTTTAAAAAGATTCTGACTACCTGCCCTCTCAAGAGACTCAACCCGAAGTGTCACCCACTCCTTCTCTCCAGAGATGCTGCTGCATTTTGTGTATGCCCTATCTAATGCTTGACTGATTCTTCTCAATAACAAAGGCAAAACGTACAAATCTCCGCCGTCTGCCAGTACACCATCGCGGACATCCGAAAGGCGTTTGAAGGGCCGTACAAAGAAGTCCAGGAGTCTGCCCGCTGGTGGGCAAGGTACACCGGTGCTGTTCCAACGCCACGCCCAGGATCGGTAAGACCCTCCAATAGGTAAACGTGATTATGTTTTGTCCCTGAGCCCAGGCGGTACCATCGACATAATAGACACTAGGTGCAGGAGTGGGCCATTCGGCCCTTCGAGCCAGCACCACCATTCAATGCGCTGCCAGGACTTGCCTGGTCTTTTCCACCAGCTCCTCCCAAACCTGCAACCTTGACCCCAAGTTAGGCCACATTCCCGATTCTGCAGCCTAACTCATTGCGGGCATTGGAATGTATCTCTGGGACCGTTCCCTACAATGGTATCCTGGTATCCACTCTGGTATCCTGGTATCCACTCTGGTATCCTGGTATCCACTCTGGATGCCACCTTTCCGTCCTACTTGTTGTACTTGCGTAAGGCTCATGTTTGGTATTATCTGATTTGATCGGACAGCACACAAACAAAAACTGTTCATTGTACCTGTACTTTCCCCTGCAGTTTGAACCATCCTCTCATCAGCTAGAGAGTGGTCCTGACCTTCCATCTACCTCATTGGAGACCTTTGAACTATTTTTAATCGGACTTTATCAGACTATATTTTACACAAAATGTTGTTCCCTTTCAAGAGATTCAAGATTCAAGAGAGTTTATTGTCATGTGTCCCTGATAGGACAATGAAATTCTTGCTTTGCTTCAGCACAACAGAACATAGTAGGCATGACTACAGAACAGACCAGTGTGTCCATATACCATTATATAAATATATACACACATGAATAAATAGACAGATAAAGTGCAAATAACAGATAATGGGCTATTAATGTTCAGGGTTTTGTCCGAGCCAAGTTTAATAGCCTGATGGCTGTGGGGAAGTAGCTATTCCTGAACCTGGTCGTTACAGTCTTCAGGCTCCTGTACCTTCTACCTGAAGGTAGCAGGGAGATGAGCGTACCTTTATCTGTACTCCGTGGACGGCTTGATTGTAATCATGTATAGACTTTTCGTTGACTGGATAGCACGCAACAAAAAGCTTTTCACTGTACCTCGACACACATGATAATAATAAACCTCAGTAGATGAGTGGCATAGTGGCACAGCTGGTTGAGTTGCTGCCTTACAGTGCCAGAGAACCGAGTTTGATCCTGATCTCGGGTGAGGATGTACAGAGTTTGCATGTTCTCCCTGTGACCGCGTGGGTTTTCTCTGGGTGCTCCGGTCCCCGGCCCCTCTGCAATCAGTCTGAAGAAGGGTCCTGACCTGAAGCGTCATCTATCCATGTTCTCCAGGGATGCTGCCTGACATGCTGACTTACTCCAGCACTTTGTGTCTTCCCTTCATAAATGTAGGCTTTGCGTATCGTTCCTCGTGAGGGGCGGCACATTGGCACAGCGGCAGATTTGCTGCTTTACAGCGCCCTGAGACCCAGGTTTGATCCTGACTATGCTGTCTGTATGGAGCTTGCACGTTCTCCCTGTGACCACATTAGTTTTCTCTGGGTGCTCCGGTTTCCTCCCACACTCCAAAGACGTGTGCGTTTGTAGGTTAATTGGCCTCTGGAAAGTTGCACCTCATGTCTGGTCAGTGGATGAGAAAGTGGGATAAGGTAGAACTAGTTTGAAAGGGTGATCGCAAGACATACAGGTTTGTAGGTAAATCGGCTTTGGTAAATTTGTAAATTGTCCCTAGTGTGTGTAGGATTGTGCTAGTGTGCGGGGATCGCTGGTTGGCTCTGACTCGGTGGGCCGAAGTGCCTGTTTCCACGCTGTATCTTTAAAGTAAAGTCTAAAGAACCAACATCCAGGGAGGGAGGGAGAGCGAGAGAGAGAGACAGTGGTGGACAGACTCTGACTTGTTTTCTCCTGCTGTGTGTGTGTGTGTGTGTGGCAGTGCATCACAGATGCGTTCAAGAAAGCGGGCGTCAAGACGTCCCGCGATCTGCCGGACGACGTGCTGGAATTTGTGAAGAAGCGCACGCTGATGGACGAAGAGGTCAGACCCGTGGGCGGCCGGCCGCTCGTTACCAAGAAGCTCGTCAGCTACACCAAGATGGTGGTGGACACAGTCACGGCACTGGACGATAAACAATACCGCGTGATGTTCATCGGAACAGGTGGGTGTTGTGACAGGAGCCACGACCCGTAGTTCATAATGTCATAAGTCAGAGGTATACATGGGGCGGCAGCAGTGGAGTTGCTGACTTACAGCGCCAGAGACCCGGGTTCGATCCTGACTATGGGTGCTGTCTGTGTGGAGTTTGCACCGCTGCGCCACTGTGCCGCCCTTACATTATTTTCAATAATAAAAGTAAGAGCACAATAATAAAAGTAAGCTGCCGTGCAAACACTCCGTGAAAGATGGGCTCCTGCTAGGTCTCTTGGTTCAACACAGATACTCTTCAAGACGTTAAAATGGAAATCAGACAGAAATGGAACACACAAAGCGAGTCTTTAAAAAATATAATGGGTCCAAACCTGACTACAGGTGCTGACTGTGTGGAGTCTATTCGTTCTCCCTGTGACCGCATGGGTTTCCTCCCACATTCCCAAGACGTGCAGGTTTGTAGGTTAATTGGCTTCTGCAAATTGGTGCTAGTGTACAGGGTGATCGTTGGTTGTGTTGTGTTATTCAGGATCAGTGTGCGTTGATCAGTTTGCTGATATGACTGCTCTGTTGTGTATTTGTTCCAAGGGTGTTACTTCATTGGAACGGAATTGTCTCTTAACGCGACTGATGCCTCTTGTTTTAAAGCTGACGGTTGGATCCATAAAGTCGTGCATGTTGGGGCCAGGTCGTACGCCATCGAGGAGATGCAGGTCTACAAGGAGCCGCAGCCTGTGGAGAGTCTGGTGTTAGTCGGCGACCAGGTATGGCCACAGCATATTAGCCGTGCCAAACTGCGAGTGGATACCTGGGCAGAACTGCGGCGGCATGGTGGCGCAGCGGTAGAGTTGCAGACTTGCAGCTCCAGAGTCCCGGGTTCGATCCTGACTACAGATGTTCAAATGTTCACGTTGAAGGAGCAGAATTAGGCCATTCGGCCTATCAAGTCTACTCCGCCATTCAATCATGGCTGATCTATCTTTCCCTCTCAACGCCATTCTCCTGCCTTCTCCCTATAACCCCTGACACTCACACTAATTAAGAATCTATCAATCTCTGCCTTAAAAATACCTAATGACTTGGCCTCTACAGTCGTCTGTGACAATGAATTGCATAGTTCAAGTTCAAGTTCAAGTGAGTTTATTGTCATGTGTCCCTGTATAGGACAATGAAATTCTTGCTTTGCTTAAGCACACAGAAAATAGTAGGCATTTACTACAAAACAGATAAATGTGTCCACATACCAAGATATAAATATATACACACATGAATAAATAAACTGATAGTGCAAATAACAGAAAGTGGTTGGTAATAATCAGAGTTTTGTCCGAGCCAGGTTTAATAGCCTGATGGCTGAGGGGAAGTAACTATTCCTGAACCTGGTTGTTGCAGTCTTCAGGCTCCTGTACCTTCTACCACCCTCTGACTTAAGAAATTCCTCCTTGTCTCCTTTCTAAATGTATGTCTTTTTATTCTGAGGTTATGGCCTCTGGGTCCTAGACTCTGCCACTTGTGGAACCATCCTCTCCACGTCCACTCTATCCAGGACTTTCGCTAATCAGTGCTGTCTGTACGGAGTCTGTATGTTGTCCCTGTGACCGTGTGGGTTTTCTCCAGGTTCTCTGGTTTTCTCCCACACTCCAAAGATGTACTGGATAGTAGGTTAATTGGCCTGGTAAAATTATAAATTGTTCTTTGTGTGTGTTGGATAGTGTTAGTGTGCGGGGATCACGGGTTGGCGCGGCCTTGTTGGGCCAAAGGGCCTGTTTCCGCATTGTATCTCTAAACTAAACTAAACTGCATGTTTCAACTATACAGTCAATCTTGGGAGGGTGAAGAGTGGAGTGAATCTTGGTGGAACTCGGTAACAACAGGTCTCTAACCCAATATTGAAAGAGCTGGATAGAGTGGATGTGGAGAGGTCCAGCGGGCACAGCCTCGGGGTCAGAGTTGGCTCTGCGTGAAACGTTGGTCTAACATTGGGGTGTTTTCCTAATTTAGTCACAGAGGACGCTGATCGTGGGGGCACAGAGCGGGGTGATTCAGGTGGCCGTGTCCAGCTGCCACAAATACCGCAGCTGTCTGGATTGTATTATGGGTCGAGACCCTTACTGCGGTTGGGACGGAGAGAGTTGCCAGGAGGTTCAGCTGCAGAAGGACAGGTATAGCCACCGCCTCACGTGACATCGAGTCACCGCGTGGAAACAGCCCCTTCTCCCCAACTTGCTTCCAGGTTTGATAGGCTTGGCCGGTCCTTACATCCTTCCTTCTCCTCAACGTGACCTGTGCATAAACCCCAGTTTCACATCACGATTATTTTATTGGGTGAAAATAATAGCTGGCGTAGCACGCAGAATAACATTTTCACCTCTCCCGTCTGTACAATTTGACACCGACAGAAACAGGTGTAAAATATTAATAAACAGGTCCATCCTGTATTACAGCAGCACTCAGCAATCAGGCCCCAGTGTATTTACAAAACCCTGCTGTATTTACAAGCAGGAGTGCAAGGAGAAGTTGTTTTGCAAGATTTTCTTGTGGGGCAGCCTAGCTGCTGGCCGCACCAATACATGCCATCAATCAGCCACACGCACACTGGAGGAACAGTGTCTCATATCGCCAAGATAGACACAAAATGCTGGGGTAACTCAGCGGGTTAGGCAGCATCTCTGGAGAAAGGAATGGGTGATGTTTTGAGTCGGGGTCCCTTCTTCAGACCCTCATTTTCCCCCAGAGATGCTGCCTGACCCGCCGAGTCACTCCAGCACTTTGTGTCTATCTTCGGTATAAGCTAGGTATAAACTGGTATAAACTAGCATCTGCAGTTCCTCCTCCACATATCCCACTTGGTTAGCTTACAACCCAATGGTATGAACATTGAATCCTCCAATTTCAATGAACACCCCCGGTTATGCTGACGTGCTTCCTGCTGCTGTTTGTCTCCATCTTTGCCCAATTCTTGGCTTCCTTTCCCTCTGCCACAGATGACACTCCTTCACTCTGAACTCCTAACCGAATCCAAGGTCATTCTAAGCTGAGTTTCACGTGCCTTGTTGCCGTGACTTGACTTGACTCTCCACAACACCCACTTAATTGATGCTGTGCGTGTTTAAAAAAAAAAAAATATATATATACACAAACGGACTGACCACAGCCCGAAATACAGTGAATTAATAGATTTGTAGAACATTCCTGTTGCCCACAAAATAGTTTGGTAAACCTTTGTGTTTATTTAGCAGCTATGGTGGTTCCCCTCTTTGACCTGTTCCAGGAAGAGAAGAAGCAAAATAAATAAACAGGTCGCTGAAAGCTACAGTTTGTCATAGATCAACACAGCACAGGAATAGGCCTTTCAGCCCGCAGTGTCTGTGCCGAACATGATGCCAAGACCAACTCTTATCTGAATCCATATCCCTCCATTCTCCACATGACTATTCAAAAGTCTCTTAAATGCTACTATCGCACCTGCCTCCACCATGGGTGCTGTCTGCCAATTAGCCTACAAATCTGCATGTTCTTGGAGCGTGGGAAGAAACCAGAGCACCCTTACACGCCTTACAGCACCAGAGACCCGGGTTTGATCCCGACTACGGATGTTGTCAGTATGGAGTTTGTACGTTCAGCCTGTGACCTGCGTGGGTTTTCTCCGAGATCTTCGATTTCCTCCCACTCCAAAGACGTACCGGTTTGTAGGTTAATTGGCTTGGTATAAATTATAGTGTGTGTGTGGGATAGTGCTAGTGTGCGGGGATTGCTGGTTGGTGCGGACCCTGTGGGCCAAAGGGCCTGTTTCCGCGCTGTATCACTAATCTAAACTAAACACCCTCAGAAACCCCACACGGTCATAGAGAGAACGTTCAAACTCCGTACAGGCAGCACCCGTAGTCAGGATCGAACCTGGGCCTCTGGCGCCGTGAGGCAGTAACTCCACTGCTGCGCCACAAATTCTCCCCCAGCCTTTTCTGCTGTCTATGGACTTCCAGTCCCTTGCACTTCTGTTTCAAATTTGTTTTCTCTGTTACAGAACGGGGTTGATTCAAGACATTGTGAACGGGAACAAAGGGTGTTTGAAGAGCAAGGCATATGGTATGTAGCTGTTTGCTTTCACGTATGTGCTTATAATCCTCTCTGTTGATTGTAGCAGCCTGTGGTACGTGGGAACTCATAGTCATAGAGAGCCTTACAGCGTGGAAACAGACCCTTCGCCCAACATGCCCACACTGACCAACATGTCCCGCTTACACTCGTCCCACCTGCCTGCATTTAGCCCTTATCACTATAATCCTATCCTATCCATGTACCTGTCTAAATGCTTCTTAAACGTTGTGATAGTCCCTGCTTGAACCACCTCCTCCGGCAGCTCATTCCATACACCCACCACCCTTTTATGAAAAAGTTACCCCTCAGATTCTGATTAAATCTTTTTGGTTTTGGTTGCATGCTAACCAGTCACAGCGGAAAGACTATACATTATTACAATCAATGCCGTCCACAGTGTACAGATACAGGATAAAGGGAATAATGTTTAGTGCAAGATAAAGTTCAGTAAAGTCTAATTAAAGATAGTCCGAGGGTCTCCAATGAGGTAGATGGTAGCTCAGGACTGCTCTCTAGTAGTTGGTAGGATGGTTCAGTTGCCTGCTAAAGAAGGGGACGATCAGCCATGATCACAATGAATGGCGGTGTGGCTAGAAGGGCCGAATGCCCTCCTCCTGCACCTATTTTCTATGTTTCTAAGTTGGAAGGAAACTGTCCCTGAATGTGGAGGTGTGAGTTTTCACACTTCTTGCCTGATGGATGGGAGAGGGGAGGAGAAGGAGTGCCGGTCCTTGATTATGCTGCCGACCTCACACACAAGGGCAGCACCATAGTGGATGGCTTATGTCATGCCGGCAGTGGTATCCCAAGCAAGGAGCGAAGTCTCGTCCCAAGATTTCCCAACCTACTTTGCCAAGCACGCCATTCCTCACTGGGAGAATCCGATCACTCAATCAGGCACGGGGAAATCACTGCAGCGGGAAGTCGGAAATAGCAATTACATCAGATGGTTAGTTACGTAATGGCGAACATGTTAAAATTAAACCACAATAATAGCCTGAGGAACAAGCTCGAGGGTGAGTTGGCAGTCAGCTAAGGAACTTGATTGTTCTTGGAATTAAAGGGTGAGGGTTGATTTAAGCACATCATTGTGGTAATGTTTTATTTAACCTGTTCCTTCCCAAGTCTCATGCCAACACAATTCTCTGGAAATTCCAGAATTACTTTACACCTTAGAGATACAGCGTGGAAACATGCCCCCTGTCCCACACGGGACAATAAACTAAACTAAACTAAACTCTCAGGTTTGTGCCTCGCTTCCCCTTGACACAGTCCACCTGTTGATTCATCCATTTGGTTTGGGAACTGCTCTGCCTAAGACTGCAAGAAATTGCAGAAAGTAGTGGATGTAGCCCAGATGTCACTCAGACCAGACTTCCCACCACAGACTCCATCTACACTTCACACGCCTTCGGAAAACAGCCAACATAAGACTTGTCCCATCCTGGTCATTACTCCTTCTCCCTGCTCCCGAAGGCCCAGTCGCCTAATTCTGCTCCGATGTCTATGTTCTTGTGTAATAAAAATGAACTGCAGATGCTGGTTTAAATACCAAAGATAGATGCAAATTGCTGGAGTAACTCAGCAGGTCAGGCAGCATCTCTAGACATTTCGGATACGTGACACTTCTTCAGAATGGTCCCTTCCTCAGGTTGAAGAAGGGTCTTAGCCCTCAACGTCACCTATTGCTTTTCACCAGAGATGCTGCCTGACTCTTTATTTTATCTCTGTACCGCCCACTCCCCTCACATCAGTCTGAAGAAGGGCCTCGACCTGAAACGTCACCTATTCCTTCTCTCCAGAGATGCTGCCTGTCCCGCTGAGTTACTCCATCATTTTGTGTCTAAGTTTTGTGTAAACCAGCATCTGCAGTTCCTTCCTGCCTCCCTTACCAAAATGTTCCTCCACTTGTCCGCAAACTGCCGTGACCCCGTAGCTCATTAACGGTGTCCCGTTTTCTCTTCCCCCCCCCCCCCCCAACCACAGTTCTGATCAAAACAGTCCC
Source organism: Amblyraja radiata (assembly GCF_010909765.2). NCBI lineage: Eukaryota > Metazoa > Chordata > Chondrichthyes > Rajiformes > Rajidae > Amblyraja > Amblyraja radiata. The sequence continues at coordinate 35,766,640 of NC_045970.1, read as the reverse complement.
GAAGGATGTCGACCTCTTCTTGTCGTGCCCGCTGAGTTCCAACACGGCCGCGGTGCTGTGGACATTTGGCGGGAAAGATCTCCCCGGCGGCAGCGAGCCACGGTACCAGCTAGACGGCAAATTGCTGGTGGTGAGACAGGTACAGGCCGGTGATGCCGGTAGATACCACTGCCATGCCCGGGAGAACGGCCTGGTCTACCCAGTGGCTTCCTACGATGTCCGTGTGGGCCTACGTTTGATGTCCACCATCCGGGAGATCATCTACCTGTTCCTCATCGCTGCGCTGGGCGTCGCTACCGTGGTGCTGTCCGTTCTGTGCATCTACCTCTGCTGTTCATCAGCCAGGCGGGGTAAGAGCAGAATACACCTTACAGCCGCCTCGGGTATGGAGCTGCAGAACGTCGCTGGTTTGGCCGCGGGCAAGGGTGAGGAGGAAGAGGCGGGACGCTACTCCGGAGAGCGGTTCCTGAAGATAATCCCCGGGGAAGGGGCGGCCGTGGGGAACCACCTGTCGTCAACATCCGCCATGGTGGACCTGCTCCCCCCTCCTCCCCCACCACCGCCGCCCCTCCCGCTGGCTCCCGACCCCGCCACTGCCGGCGCCACCCCCAACGGCCTGGCCGGCCTGCCTCACGTCCTACGCAAGATGAACGGCAACAGCTACGTGCTGCTGAGGCAGGCCGGGGACGTGGAGACCATCTCGTCCCACTACCACTCCTTCACCGAGGAACTGAGCAAGATGCTGGAGAAAAGGAAACACGCCCAGTTGGTGGACAAGCTCGACGAGAGCTCGGTCTGAGAAACAGTGGTGGGGATGGGGTCGGTGTGGTGGGCTGGTGTGATGCTCCCAGCCAGAACTCAACACTATCTACCTCATTCAGTATTCAAGGGAGACCCCAGTTACTGCTGCACCCACTCTCTCCCCCCCCCCCACCCCCCTCCCCCAAAAAACATTTTTACCTCCACATCCTGAACCCCAAGCAGAATCTGGAAGCAACATATATTTTCCCCAAAAATAGCCCTGTAAATAACTTGAATATATGTGGCTTTGTTCAGATAACAATCGAATAAGGAATTTTTTTAAGAGACTTAAACAATGGAGGACTACAGAAGGAAAGTGAAGTGAGAGGTTGCTTTGGCTCGAACTTGTCGTGCAATCAAGTGGAAGTTCTGAATGTCTCTCACCAATTCCTTGGAAAAACCAGGGAGAGAATTCTCTTAAAAGTCTCTTTCCTTCAAGCTGGCTGGACTATTACAACGGTGAGTCTGACATTGAGTTTGATTGTTGTTGGGGTTTTTTTTTAATGTCTTGAAGTGATCTCGTTTTAGTTTTAGAGATGCAGCGTGGAAACAGGCCCTTCGGCCCACAGAGCCCAGGCCACCCATGGATTCACACTGAGTTCAATGTTCTCCCACTTTCTCATCCACAATCTCCGCATTCTGGGCAACGTGCAGAGAAGCTAGTTAACCTACAAGCCAGCACTTCTTCGGGATGTGGGAGGAAACCTGCAGGAAACCCGGGCGGTCACAGGGAGAACGTGCAAACTCCACACAGACCAAAGGATAGGATTGAACCCTGGTCTCCTTTTTCCACTATGCATCCAGAATGTGGGAAAAATGCATAAAATTGATTTTAGGTGGTGTATGTTTAAGAAACAACTGCAGATGCTGGAAAAATCGACGGTAGACAAAGATGCTGGAGAAACTCAGCGGGTGAGGCAGAATCTATGGAGATGCTGCCTCACCCGCTGAGTTTCTCCAGTATTTTTGTCTACCTTAAGTTGCGTATGTGTATTTTATATGTGTAAATCTGCATGTAAAACTGGAGGGGTTTCCTGAGTCTCTGGAACCAAATGGGAGAAATGTTTTGGTTTCAGACATAGTCCCTGCCATCCAGTGGATATGAATGAGGAGCAGCAGCGGGGTAGCCACAGTCCCAATCATCTCTGAGTTCCCTCAACTACTTGCCTTTTTACACTTTAGACTTTAGAGATACAGCGCAGAAACAGGCCTTTCGGCCCATCGAACCCACGCTGACCAGTTAAAACGACTTATTTTCGATAAGAACAAAATTAGGCTGGAGGATACAGCACGGGTTGGCGAGAAGGCAAGTGAGGGGTCATGTGGGATAAGTGTTGTTGGGGTTGGTATAGGAAAGGCCATATCGGAGATGAGTCATGACCTGATTGAATGTCAGCGTGGACATTGAAGACCTAATACCCATTCCTGCTTCTACTTATTCCTGCTATAAACTCAGTGCGTTCCAAGAACACAAAGCTCCTTCACTCTGCAGTGAGGCCTTTCTCTGCCCAGCTGGACAGCCGACTAGGTAACAGATCTCTGCCATTAAACAGTGTTGGTGGCTCAGCGCCAGAGAACATCTCAGAGATGATTGGTGGCGATGACAGTCATTACACACAATCACACTCAAGCCCCTCGAGTTGTTGAGTAATTTACCATGTGTTAAACGGAGCTGTTCAGGAGCAGTGAGCGATTGGAAGGAAGTCTCATTTTCATGCTCTCTGTTTGGTGTTAGTCCACATGTTCCAGCTTGTGTGGATGATATCCCTTGTTTAAGATTGCTTCTCCTGGGTACAAGAACAGCATCCGAGCCATAGAGTTGTGCAGATTTGAAACAGTCCGCGCGGATCGCTGGACAGCCCGGACTCGGTGGGCCGAAGGGCCTGTCTCCACGCTGTATCTCTAAAATCTAAAGACTCTGACTCCAGAAACATTGATTTAGCATACTGACCGCTGGTAGGATATAACTCAACTATCCTGTTGCATTATTTACGATCAATGTGCAGTGATCAGATTGCTATTTTGTCTGCTCAGAGAGTCATACAACATGGAACCAGGCCATTCAGCCCAACTTGCCCATGCTACCCTATTCCCACCTACCCGCACGTGGCCCATGACCCTCTAAACCTATCCTATCCATCTACCTGTCCAAATGTCTCTTAAATGTTATGATAGTACCTGCCTCAACTACCTCTTCCAGCAGCTTGTTCCACACACCCACCACCCTTTGTGTAAAAAAAAGTTACCCCTCAGTTTCCTATTAAATCTTTCCCCCCTCACCATAACCCTATGTCCTCTGGTTCTCGATTCCCCTACTCTGGGCAATACACTCTATGCATTTACACAGATGACACAGACAGATGTGCCATCTCCTATTCCCAACTTGTTCCAACACTTGTGTTCAAAAAGGAACTGCAGATGCTGGAATATCGAAGGTACACAAAATTGCTGGGGAAACTCAGCGGGTGCAGCAGCATCTATGGTTCCAACACTTGGCTTGATGTAGTATGACACGCTCTCCACACCACCCTTCTACACAAAACAGGACAGTGAAGCAAAGGGGCAACCATTCGGCCCACAATGTCTGTGCTGTACATGCTGCCAAATTAATCTCCTCAGCCTGCACATAATTCAAATCTCCCCATTCATTACATATCCATGTGCCAATCTAAATATGGCCTCTTCAACGCCACTGTTGCATCTGCCTCCATGGCTAGGTGACGTTTCGGGTAGGTCTTCAGACCCTTCTTCATTGGTAGCAGGTCTTTAAAATATTCCGGGTGTGGACTTCTATGTATCGACGAGACCAAGCATAGACTGAGCAATCATTTTGCTGAACACCTTCGCTCAGCCTGCCTTGGCCTACGTAATCACCCGGTTACCAAACGCTTGAACTCCCTCTCCAATTCCCATACTGGCTCTTCTGTCCTGGGCCTCCTCTACTGTCAGAGTGAGGCCACATGCAAATTGGAGGAACAACACCTCATATTTCGCTTGGGCAGCTTACACCCCAGTGATATGAATATTGATTTCTCTAACTTCAAGTAACCCATGCATCTCCTCTCTCTCTGTCACTCCCCCAAACTAGTCATCGTACTAGTTTCACTGTGGTCGTGCTGAGTTTCACTGTCGATATAACTCGTTATCACTTACCCCATAGCCAACCATGGACCATTGTGGGCTTCACGTTTCCTTGATTTTTGCATATCTTTCATTCATTTGTTCTATGTGCCATCAATATCTCTCGTTCCCCATTCCTCTGACTCTTAGTCTGAAGATGGGTCACGACCTGAAACGTCACCTATTCCTTTTCTCCAGAAATGCTGCCTGACCCGCTGAGTTACTCCAGTATTTTGTGCCTGTCTTTCTTTAAAATAATACAATGACATGTTTGACAATGACAATGACAAGCACAGGAAGACCCAAAGATACGAGCTGTACCACTTACAACAGTGAAAACATGTTAAGAGTGGGTTGAGATTAGGGGCCAATTGTTCTAAATCCATATTGGAGTTTGTATAATTATATGTTTCAAGGCCACACTCTGCAATGTAACCTGCTTAATTTATTTGTGGATCGTTTTGTTACAACTGTACATTAAATTAAGTTTTGACCCATTCTTCATTGTGTTTGTTACTTCATTTTCTCACGCAAGAAAAATAGGACATTGTGCATTTTCTAATGATGACACAGTGGTGCAGTAGGTCGAGCTACTGCCTCACAGCGTGAGAGCCCCGGAATGTTTGTGTGGAGTTTGCACGTTCTCTTGAGAGTCAAGAGTGTTTTATTGTCATACGTCCCAAAACGGAACAATGAAATTCTTACTTGCAGCAGCACAACAGATATGTGCTCTGCGATCGTATGGGTTTCCTCCGGGTGCTCTGGTTTCCTCCCACATCCTGCAAAGATGTGCAGGTTTGTAGGCTTACTAGCCATCTGTAAATTGACCCTAGTGTGTAAGCAGTGGATGAGAAAGTGGGATCATGTAGAACTAGTGTGAACGGGTGATGGATGGTCAGCGTGGACTCGGTGGCCCAAAGGGCCTGTTGCCATGCTCTATCTATAAAACTAAATTTAATATAAAGTGCAGAATTTATTCTTTTATCCCTTCATGGACATTTTGGGAAACCCAGTACCTATAGATGATATCAAGCACACTGAACTTAGTAGTCTGTTAGGCCATTTCAGAGTGTTGTAACGAGTTAACTGTGAGTTTGGAGCTACATATGAACAAGACCTCCAGGTTATGTTGAGACTGTCTATTCTAGAGGAAGGCACTGATAATACAGGAGAAATATGATTATCGATACTATTATTAGCTTCATGCTCCAGATTTCTTTAATTAACTCTGGTTAACAGGTTTAAATTAATCCTGTGATCTTGGGATTTGAAGTCACAGCTTTAGATCATTAGTCTTATCCTCCTACAATCTATCCTCTACGGCTAAATGTGTCAGAAGTAGATTCTGTCCGAGCCAGACAAATTGATGGAAAAAATGTAGACACAAGGAACTGCAGATGTTGGTTCATGCAAAAGGGCACACAAAATGCTGGAGTAATTCAGCTGGTCAGGCAGCATCTCTGGTGAACATGGATGGATGATGTTTTGGGTCTGAAGAAGGGTCCCGACCCGAAACGTCACCTATCCATGTTCTCTAGAGATGCTGCCTGACCCGCTGAGTTACTCCAGCACTTGGTGTTCCAAAGGGACAGATAAAGTGTAAGTATTGATCAGGCAGGAAATATAGGTTGTGCAACAAAAAATCCTAAAATTCTTCATACACAGATGTTTAATTTTAAGCACAAAGATTGACGGAGGGGGTGGTGATGGTGGCACGTGCTGCAGCGATGTTTGAGAGGCTTTTAGATAAGCAGTGATTTGCAAAGGGTGGTGGATGTATGGAACAAGCTGCCAGAGGAGATAGTTGAGGCAGGGACTATCCCAGCATTTAAGAAACAGTTAGACAGGTACATGGATAGGACAGGTTTGGAGCGATATGGACCAAACGTGGGCAGGTGGGATGAGAGTAGCTGGGAGATGTTGGCCGGTGTGGGCAAGTTGGGCTGAAGGGCCTGTTTCCACACTGTATCACTCTATGGGTATCACTCTATGGGTATTACATCATGGGTAAGCTAGGAATTAAGGGATATGCATCACGTGTAGGCAGAGGAAATGAGTTTATCGTGGCATTCTGTTCCTTATCTCCAAAATTAAACATGGATAATGTACTATAAACAAAAATACAATACATTAATAACCACAGTACTAGGTAACAATAATAGTGCCAAAACCCAACTCCTTAGTGCAACCAAATTGAAGATAGAAGTCCACAGAAGATCATAGTTGCTGAGATATCTCCTTTGAAGTTAAAAAATACAGTAAATATACAAAGCGTTTCAGTTTCCGAGCAATAGTGAAAGACATTAAAAGCTGTGCTCAGCGCAGCCCACATCCTGTGAAGTAGTTAGACAATAAACAGGGCTTTCAATATTCTCAGCGGTCTATTATCCACATCTTCTGGTTGAGAATTTACAGGAATTTTGCAAAATCAGGCTTTGATCTTTCTCTGAATCCATTCCTCAGCATCGACTTTGTACTACAAATCCATTGAGTATTTTTTGCAGGATTTCATGTTTTATCTTAACATCTTTTGATGAACGTTTTTTATTTTCGAAGAAGATGTCTCACTATGGAGGAATAACAATGGGCTAGAGTGTGCAGAAAGACCCGGAGAAAACCCATGCGGTCACAGTGTGAACGTGCAAAAACTCCGTATAGACAGCATCAGTAGTCAGGATCAAACCCGGGTCTCTGGCGCCGTGAGGCAGCAACTCATGGAGGCCTGTGACTAGTGGTGTGCCTCAGGGTTCGGTGCTTGGTCCGTTACTGTTTGTCATCTACCTCAATGATTTGAATGGGAACATACAAGACAAGATTAGCGAGTTTGCTGATGATACAAAAGTGGGTGGTTTTGCAAATAGTGAAGATGGTTGTGAAAGATTGCAGCAGGATCTTGATCGATTAGCCAGGTGGGCTGAGGAATGGTTGATGGAATTTAATACAGAGAAATGTAAGATGTTGCATTTTGGGAAGTCTAACATGGGCAGGGCCTACACAATGAATGGTAGGCCTCTGAGTAGTGTTGTAGAGCAGAAGGATCTTGGAGTTCAGGAGCATGGTTCCTTGAAGGTCGAGTCGCAGGTAGATGAGGTGGTCAAAAAGGCTTTTGGTACATTGGCCTTCATCAGTCAGAGTATTGAGTATAGAAGGTTGAGAAGTCATGTTGCAGTTGTATAAGACGTTGGTGAGACCGCATTTAGAGTAATGTTTTCAGTTCTTGGCACCATGTTATAGGAAAGATGTTCTTCTTATCGAGGCAACATCAGAAAATTAGAAATAGAACACACTTCTCGGCATCTGCATACAATGGTGTCTTGCGCTTCTTGCGCGTCTGGTGATTCTTGTACGCAGTGGCGGGAAGATTGTTGGAAACAGGGCCGCGACGTGAACGCTCTTTCCTTGACCACAGAAAAAATATTGTCAAGCTGGAAAGGGTACAGAGAAGATTTATGAGGATGTTGCCAGGACTAGAGGGTCTGAGCTATAGGGAGAGGTTGAATAGGCTGGGACTCTATTCCCTGGAACATAGGAAGATGAAGGGTGATCTTATCGAGCATAAAATCATGAGAGGAATAAATCAGGTAGATGCACAGAATCTCTTGCCCAGAGTAGGTGAATCGAGGACCAGCGGACATAGGTTTATGGTGAAGAGGAAAAAATTTAATAGGAATCTGGGCGGTAACCTTTTTCACACAAAGGGTGGTGGGTGTATGAAACAAGCTGTCAGAGGAGGTAGTTGAGACTGGGACTATCCCAACGTTTAAGAAGCAGTTAGACAGATACATGGATAGGACAGGTTTGGAGGGATATGGACCAAATGCAGACAGGTGGGACTAGTGTAGCTGGGACATGTTGGCCAGTGTGGGTAAGTTGGGCAGAAAGGCCTGTTTCCGCACTGGATCACTCTATGACTCTCTGACTCTACTGCTGCGCCACTGTGCCGCCCGTATCTTATCTCTCCCCTCCCTTACTTTGTTGGATTAATTGTGAAAACGCACCCCAACTGATTCAGGGACAGTTTCTTCCCAGCTGTTGTCAGGCAACTGAATCATCCTGCCACAACCAGAGAGCATTGCTGAACTACTAGCTACCTCTTTGGACTATCCTTGATTGGACTATGCTGGCTTTACCTTGCACTAAAAGGTATTCCTTTATCATGTATCTGTACACTTTGAATGGCTCGATTGTAATCATGTATGGTCTTTCTGCTGGCCGGATAGCATGCAACAAAAGCTTTTCACTGTACCTCGGTGCACGTGACAATAAACTAATCTGAACTTACGCACTAACAGCAAGGACCATGAATCAGCTTGTTATTTTGGCAGCTGATTCTGGGACAATAGAATGGTAAATTCTAAAATATCCTGACAGCAGCAGCTCATGCGGTTTGAATGAGTCAGAGTGCTGGCCTGATGCCAGTAACATGGAGGAACAACGCCATGATCAGACTTTTATTTCCTGGAGCAGTTAGTGGCACACGTGACAATCATAGGAATCTTCCTTACGATCGCAGCAAACTGGTTGATCCACTTCACATGGTTATATTTTTATCAATTTGTCTCTATTGTTTGGTTTGGCTAAGTTTAGTTTAAAGACACAGTGTCCCACTTTCCCATCCACACTCTACACACTAGGGGCAATTTACAGAGGGCTGATTATCCTGCAAACCCGCAGGTCTTTGGGATGTGGGAGGAAACCCACGCAGTCACAGGGAGAACGTACAAACTCCACACCGACAGAATCCGAGGTCAGGATCGAACCCGGGTCTCTGGCGCGGTGAGGTAGCGGCACTACCAGCTGCACCACTGTGCAGCCCATTGATTGTTGAGGGACCATGGCCCTGTACAAAATGGCCACACATCGCTGACGTTCAAAACTGTGTTAATCACAGAGGTGATGTGAAAGGGATTACACAAATCTGTTTTTCTATTTATTAAAATAATAGTGAGTCTTGAAATATTCCATCCAACTAGATTACAGTGCAGCACAGTGGTGCAGCGGTAGAGTTGCTGCCTTACAGCAGCAGAGACCCAGGATCGATCCTGACTATGGGTGCTGTCTGTACGGAGTTTGTATGTTCTCCCTATGACTGCGTAGGTTTTTTTCCAGGTGCCCCAGTTTCCTCCCTTACTCTGTCCAAATTTGTAGGTAAATTGGCCTCTATAAATTGTCTCTAGTGTGTAGGATATAACTAGAACATGGGTGATCGTTGGTCAGGAAGGACTCGGTGGGCCGAAGGGCCTGTTTCCACGCTGTATCTCTAAACTAAATTAGATCTGCTTGACCTCTTTATAGTACTCCAGTGAGGCAGGTTAGTAGAGATGTTGACCCATTTAAGTGAAAAAGGTCAGTGTGTGATCGAAAATAGCACAGGGAGGTTGTCCATGTAAACCAGGTGAGCTGTCAGCCACTGATGGAAACTTAGAGGGTCTGACCTTGATGAGAGGCACATTGTTTTACCCTAGTGTAGAGAACACACAAGAGGATTTTAATTTGAACAGTATGATGGAGGTGTAATCTAGATTAACAGAATTTGACACGTTTAATGTGCTTTCATTTTGTTATAAATAACAAGTTGCATTAAGGAAATAGTGCAAAAAAAAAATTACAGCCAGCATAAGATGTGTAAGTTAGTAGGTTAATTGGTTGGGAGGTGTCGCAGTGGTAGAATTGCTGCCATACAGCGTAAGAAACCAGGATTCGATCCTAACTGTGGGTGCTGTCTGTACGGATTCTTACGTTCTCCCTGTGACCACGCAGGTTTTCTCCGGATGCTCCGGTTTCCTTCGACATCCCAAAGACATGCAGGTTTGTAGATTAATTATACTATGAATTCCACAGAGAAAGTGGGGAAACATAGAAGTAATGTGAATGGGTGATGGATGATGGCATGAACTGAGTGGGCTGAAGGGCCTCTTGTCATGCTTTATCTTTCAATCAATTAATCTTGCTTCAACACCTTGAAATTGTATAAAAACATAATGCAACTTAGACGCAATCTAAGGTTTGATGTACAGCATGGACTCGATGGGATGAAAGGCCTGTGTCCATGCTCTATAGCCACACAATGACCATTAGAGGGAAGGATCTTGCAAGGTTTCCCTGGTTCACACTGGCCACTCCCAAAAATGTAATCCAGCAGAATATCTACATATTCAATATGTGATCCACATCCCTCTATTGCTCGCCTGTAGGTCTTGTAGTGTAGTCAGGACTTACACTACATTCACTGTGAAGGTCCTGTCCTTGTTAGCCTGCCAAACCTAGGGGATCAGGCAGACTGAAGAAAGGTCCCAACCTGAAACGTCGTCTGTCCATCCCTTCCGCAGATGCTGCCTGACCCGGTGAGTTCTTCCAGCACTTTGATTTCTTGAATGTTTCAAGTTAGTTTCTGCTGATTCTTCACTGCAAGTCCTTTGAAGTGATTTTGCGTTCAACAACCCAGGCCTGTTAATTATAGCTAGTCTTTCAAACGCACTTGACCTGTTTCTAAAAGGCAGGAAGGAAACTGCTGTCGTTTTCATATCTTTATGCGCCCTGGATCACAGAAATCTCCATCAGTTTTTCAATTACCTTTCTCAAGACTGTATCTTCTACAAGAATATTTCCAGAGGCCAGAGCACACATTCATATTTACTAAGGTCTCGGAGAACCATGTAGTGACACGGAGAACGTACAATCGCCGTGCAGACAACACCCAAGGTCAGGATCGAACCAGGGTCTCTGGAGCTGTAAGGCAGCAACCCTAGCACTGCGCCACTGTGTCACCCAAAAAAAGATTAGACTCTAAAAGAAAAGAGGCAACACAAATACAATCAAGCCGTCCACAGTGCACAGAGAAAGGGAACAACATTTAGTGCAAGATATGGTGAATCTGTGGAATTCATTGGCACAGATGGCTGTGGAGGCCAGGTCCATGGATATTTTTTAAGGTGGAGATTGAAAGATTCTTGATTAGTTAGTGTGTCAGGGGTGATGGGGAGAGAAAGCTGGAGAATGTGGTTGAGGGAAAGATAGATCAGCCATGATTGAATTGCGGAGCAAACTTGATGGGCCGAATGGCCTAATTATGCTCCTAGAACTTATGAACTTATAGACAATAGACAATAGGTGCAGGAGTAGGCCATTCGGCCCTTCGAGCCATCACCACCATTCAATGTGATCATGGCTGATCATCCACAATCAGTACCCCGTTCCTGCCTTCTCCCCATATCCCCTGACTCCGCTATCTTTAAGAGCCCTGTCTAGCTCTCTCTTGAAAGCATCCAGAGAACCGGTCGTTCTTTCTCAATCAACTGGGTCACAGCGGGCCAATTGTCCTCCCGGTGAGGTGTAAACTGTGAAAGGCTTGGATAGAGTGGATGTGGAGAGGATGTTTCCACTAGTAGGAGAGTCTCAGACCAGAGGTCATAGTCTCAGAATTAAAGGACGTCCCTTTGCGAAGATCAGGAGGAATTTCTTCAGTTGGAGGGTGGTGAATCTGTGGAATTCTTTGCCACAGGCGGCTGTGGAGGGCAAGTCAGTGGATATTTTTAAGGCAGAGCTAGATAGATTCTTGATTAGTACGGGTGTCAGAGGTTACGGGGAGAAGGCAGGAGAATGGGGTTAGGAGGAAGAGATAGATCAGCCGTGACTGAATGGCGGAGTAGGCTTGATGGGCCGAATGACCTAATTCTGCTCCTATCATTTATGAACTTATGAACCTTATAAATACTAATTACATAATGTTCAAAACATTTTATCTGTTTACTTTGTTGTTGCCTTCTCCTAGCTCACAATCATCTACTCTATACTTTCCTTGATCAGCATCCCCTTTATCTTATTTTCACACTTTACATTCCTTATCTCCGTATCTCCCACTCCCCTGATTCAGTCTGAAGAAGGGTCTCCACCCCAAACGTCACTCATTCTTTCTCTCCAGAGATGCTGCCTGTCCCGTTGGGTTACTCCAGCAATTTGTGTCTATCTTTGGTTTAAACCAGCAGATGCAGTTCCTTCCTCCAACATAATGGTCCAGGTTCCCTCCATCGCTCATCGCATCAAGTTGATGCACGGCCACAGCAAGCCCAGGGAGGAAGATGACAAGGGTAGGAATGTTTGGAATGATGACCTTCAACACCAATCTGGACACAGTGGAAGTACAGGCACAGTTTAGTTTAGTTTAGTTTAGTTTAGTTTAGTTTAGTTTAGTTTAGTTTAGTTTAGAGATACAATGTGGAAACAGACCCTTCAGCCCACCGAGTCCGCGCCGACCAGCGATCTCCGCACATTAACACTATCCTACACACACTAGGGATAATTTTTAGATTTATACCAATTCAATTTGCCTACATTCCTGTACGTATTGGAGTGTGGGAGGAAACCGAAGATCTCGGGGAAAACCCACATGGTCACGGGGAGAACGTACAAATTCCGTACAGACAGCATTTGTATGAATTCATATAACATTAAGGGACAGAAGTTTAGGGGTAACATGAGGGGGAACATCTTTACTCAGAGAGTGGTAGCGGTGTGGAATGAGCTTCCAGTGGAAGTGGTGGCGGCAGGTTCGATGGTATCATTTAAGAATAAATTGGATAGGCATATGGATGAGAAGGGAATGGAGGGTTATGGTATGAGTGCAGGCAGGTGGGACTAAGGGAAAAAAATTGTTCGGCACGGACTTGTAGGGCCGAGATGGCCTGTTTCCGTGCTGTAATTGTTATATGGTTATATGGTTATATGGTTAACATTGAAGTTGGATAAAGTACGATTAAAGATAGTTCAAATGTCTCCTGAACACCAGTTTGACAAGGGAGAGGTGAAAGTAGAGGAATAAACAAAGTCAGCCTTGTGCTATAGCTTCAGAAACGGTATTTTAAACATTGCTTCACTTGAGAGGGAAACAACCGTGTCCTAATTGACAATTAGGAAAATAAACTGTGTGGGCTGAAATTAGGAGCTATTTTTAACTGTATAAAAGGAGAGAGCAACGTGGGATAATCAGATAAATTAAAACATTAAAAAACTATCAAGCTCTTTATTTCCACAAATTAGTATTTTTTTAATGGAGATTCCCATTGACTACATAAGACCCTTCAGGGATTTTTCTTTGAAGAGATAAGATGTGGCGATCATTTTAAATTGGAGGTTTTCCACTTTATAAGCTGTGCTGTGGATATTTTACGTATTATTAGCCGCTTTAGTTTTGCACAAAGTTAGCAAGCAGTGAAGGGTTTAATCTCTGATGTAAAGGGATCCGAATTTTTTAACGAGTCTTTGTAGAATAATGAAGTTCTGAACGACAGCGATGTCTTTGATATTTGGTGTTTGTGGTTTGATCTGACTGTTTCTCCATCCAACATGTCACGCTGTGTGCTTGATGTGGTTTGATTTGTTTGTGAAAATACCGACAGAGAGAAATTCCACAAGGCTGTGACATGCTTCTGAACAGGCTTATGAATTATCAGGCTTCTGAACGGTCCATCCATGTTAGGGTACTGTCTGATTCATCTCTACCCCATTGCGGACATTGGAGAGCCCCATCCAAGACCACAGCAAATTGCAGAGAATTGTGGACGCAGCCCAGACCACCACACAAACCAATCTCCCTTCGATTGACTCCATCTACACTTCACGCTGCCTCATCAAGGCCACCGGCATAATCAAAGACGACTCCATCTTCTCCACTCATCAGGCAAGGGGCACAGAAGTGTGAAAACACACTCCTCAATATTCAGGGACAGTTTTTTCCCAGCTGTTATCAGACAACTGAACCATCCTAACACCAACTGGAGAGCGGCTCTGAGCTACTATCTACCACATCAGAGACATTCGGACTATCTTTAATCGGACCTTACTTGACTTTATCTTGCACTATACATTATTCCCTTAATCCTGTATCTGTATTCAAGTCAAGTCACATTTATTTAAATAGCACATTTAAAAAACAACTCTCGTTGGCCAAAGTGCTTTACATTTGTTATAAGAATAGCACAACAAAACAAACTACATAATAATAATAATAATAAATTTTATTTAATGGGCGCCTTTCATACATCTCAAGGACACCTTACATAGTAATCGGAATAAAACATATAATCGGAATAAAACAAGTAATTAAAGACATCACAGTGACACAAATTAAAAACAGAATTCAATCCAAAAACAGAAAATCAAAAACAGTGTGAAAAGAGAGCAGCGGCAGCCAAAGCGTGCCAGCGTCCACTCTCTCTTCACGGCAGCCATCTTGGACACAGACCTACAGGACTACAATTAGACAAAAAAAATCATCCCCCCACAGTGGATAGCACTGTGGAGGAAGGCACAATGTCCAGTCCCCACCTCATGTTCACCCCAAAGTATATACATACATATATACATGTAGCCCTCACTCAGAGGACGTCAGGAAAGGCTTGGGAGTATAGATAAGTCTTTAGTCTTGACTTAAAAGAGTCGATGGAGGGGGCAGTTCTGATGGGAAAGGGGATGCTGTTCCACAGTCTGTACACTGTGGACGGCTCGATTATAATCATGTATTTCCGCCGTCTTTCCGCTGACTGGATGCAGGCAACAGACAAGCTTTTCACTGTGCCTCGGCACACGTGGCAATAAATCTAAAGCTAAACTAAAACAAAACAAGTTTCCACGCAGTGCAGCATTTATTTGAAAGCATCGTTTAAGAACTGCTCTCTCCTCAGCCCAGACTGGGAAGAGTATAGTGCACTGAAGTCCTAAATAATTCAGAGATCCCTACGATTTCTGTGCAGCTGGAGATGAAATAGATGTAATGATACAGGGAGCTGATGGGTTGTGCTGAGAGAAGCCTTTGTACACATTGATGACGCTTGAACTGCAAACCATGCAAGAAAAGAGAATGCTTGCAGATTTTTCCACGTCTTTTTACATTTTATTTTGGAGCATAAAGACTGAAGCGGTGCCGAGAAAAAAGGATCAGTGTAAGTAACTTGTTCAAGACCGCAAGAAATTGTAGAGAGTTGTGGATGTAGCCCAGTCCATCACACAGACCAGACACCCCATCTGAAGAAGGGTCTTGACCCATTCCTTCTCTCCGGAGATGCTGCCTGTCCCGCTGAGTTACTCCAACACTTTGTGTCTATATTCAGTTTAAACCAGCATCTGCAGTTCCTTCTTACACATCCCCACCACTGACTCCAGCTATACTTTGCGATGCTTCAGAAAAGCAGACATTATAATCCAAGACCTGCCCCACACCAGCCATTCCCTCTTCTCCCTGCTCCCATTTGGCAAAAGGTTCCACCAGACTCGGGAACAGCTTCAGGCTTCAATAAGCTAGGGTACTGTCCGATTAACCTCTATTCCATTGCCGACCCTGGAACTAATGTGCTACAATGCTGAGAACTATATTCTGCACTCTGTATCTTCCCCTGTATATGTACACTGTGGACGGCTTGATTGTAATTCATGTAGTCTTTTCGCTGACTGGATAGCACGCAACAACATTCAGCTTTTCATTGTACCTCGGCCCGTGTGACAATAATAAACTAAACTTGAGTTTATTATACTTGAGTTTGACTTAATTGTATTTGTCTAGAGTATTATATAATTTGAACGGATAGCATTTTATGGGCAGCCCAGTGACCCAGGTTTAATGCTGACCTTGGGTGCTGTCTGAGTGGATTTGCACTTTCTACCTGTGACCATGTGGGTTTCCTCTGGGTGCTCCGGTTTCCTCCCACATCCCAAAGTCGTGTAGGTTTGTAGGTTAATTGGCCCTCTGTAAATTTCCCCTAGTGCGCAGTGAGTGGATGAGAAAGTGGAAAAACATAGAACTGCTGTGAACACAGGGTGATCGATGGTCGGCGTGGACTCGGTGGGCCGAAGGGCCTGTTTCCATGCTGTATCTTTCAGCCATGCAAAACAAAGCGTTTCACTGTACACATGACAATAATAAACTTGAACCTGAACCTGTGGACTCGATGGGCTGAAGGACTTGTTTCCGTGCTGTATGGCTAAATGATTGGTTATGTTGCAGCTTCTGATTCTTTGATGTTGTTGCTTGCAGGTGAGAAGTTCGATCGAGGAAAATCCATGGGCATGAAACTGGAGTGTCCATCGAAGCTGTAACCTCTGAAGCTGATACCCATTCCAGACTGGTCCTATCCACATAAACATACAAAGCAGAAAACGTGTTTATGTCTCTACTAGGGGTGGTGGTGGAGGCAGATACGATAGTGGCATTAAAGTGGCTTTTAGTGTGGAACATGAATAGGCAAGGAATGAAGGGATGTGGATCATGTGCAGGCAGAGATTAGTTTAACCTGGCATCATGTTCGACACATACATTGTGGGCTAAAGGGCCTGTACCTGTGCTGTACTGCTCTATGTATAAGAAGGAACTGTAGATGCTGCTTTAAGCCGAAGATAGACACAAAACGCTGGAGTAACTCAGCGGGACAGGCAGCATCTCTGGAGAGAAGGAATGGGTGACGTTTCGGGTCGAGATGTCACCCATTCCTTCTCTCCAGAGATGCTGCCTGTCCCGCTGAGTTACTCCAGCCTTTGTGTCTATCTTCTGTACTGCTCTATGTTCTATTCTACAGGTAAGATATTCAGGCATCGGTGGCCTGGGAGTGTGGCCCTGGTGTGGCTTAGACATCCCAATACGAGACTCAGTGAATATTGATTTAACAGCACTGGGCCTGTACTCGCTGGAGTATTGTGAGTATTTGGCCCCATATCTGGCTTTGGAGAGGATCCAGAGGAGGTTTATGAGAATGTTCCCAGGAATGATTGGGTAAACATATGATGAATGTTTGACGGCACTGGGCCTGTACTCACTAGAGTAGAAAAGGATGAGGTGGGACCTCACTGAAACTTATCAAGTCATGAAAGGCCTGGATAGAGTAGATGTGGAGAGGATGTTTACACCAGTTGGAGAGTCTAGGACCAGAGAGCACAGCCTCAGAATAAAAGAAAGGTGACGAGGAGAAATGTCTTTAGTCAGAGGGTGATGAATCTGTGGAAGGGCAAGTCAATTGGGTATTTTTAAGGTGGAGATTGGTAGATTCTTGATGAGTAAGGATGTGGGGGGTTATGGGGAGAAGGCAGGAGAATGGGGTTGAGAGAGAAAGATAGATCAGCCATGATTGAATGGCGGGGTAGACTCGATGGGCTGAATGGCATAATTCTACTCCAATTACATGAATTTATGATAGAACAATGTCTTCAAAACAAACCTTCCATTCCTCTCCAGAAATAGTTATTCATTCATTCATTGTATCTGTAGGAGAGCGTGGATGTTTACAACCACACCGTGCCTCCAATGGTAAGCCTGTATAACTTTGAGACCTTTAAGTGGAGTGGTGGCCAGTGCAGGATCCGTGATGGTAAACAGAGACAAAGAGTCACACACATGCTACATGGAGTCATTAAGTCCTACGGCCAGTGCTCTTTTTGTAGACAATATCAATGAAAAATTAAGCAACATTAAGAAGCGGCACAGTGGCACAGCTGGTAGAGCTACTGCCTCACAGGGCCAGAGACCCGGGTTCGATCCTGACCACGGGTGCTGTATGTATGGATTTTTCATGTTCTCCCTGTGACCAAGTGGGTTTCCTCCGGGTGCTCCGGTTTCCTCGATTTGTTGGTTAATCGGGTCTTTGAAACATGGCCCCCTAGTGTGCAGGGTGTGAATGACAAAGTGGGATTACGTAGAACTAGTGTGTACTGGGGCTAGATGGCCGGCGTGGACTCAGTGGGTCCCAAAATACTCCCGGCGTGCATCCTAATTAAAAATCAGGCCACATTTATTAACAATTCTTTACCCATAACAACTAAAATATATAAAATCAAAGTATGGAACCAATACGTTAAAATGTGAAAATCATATATTTTACTTTTTAGAGATGACAGTAGACGTATTGTCATTAAAAACCTACAGAATCAGGCCCTTCGGCCCATCGCATCCATGCCAACCATTGTACTTCCCCTGCACTAGTCCCATTGTCCTACAATCAAGCACAGAGAACACACTAAGCTAATCGCCTTGCTGTAGATCAGCTGGATTGGCAGGCCCAAACGCAACCCAAAGCTGAAGATTGACACAAAGTACTGGTGTAACTCAGCAGGTCAGGCAGCAACTCTGGAGAAAAAGATTAGGTGACATTTCCAGGTTGGAACTCTTCTTCGGACTAAAGGTAGAAGTGAGGGGGGTCGGGGGGGGGGGGGGAATAAACTGGCGGCGAGAACAGGGCGGAACAATTCAAGGCCAGCAACAGATGATCACAGGAAAGGTGGAGCCCATAATGGCCCCTTTTGGCTGGGAAATTATGTGTCAACTTGGGAAAATGGGAAGTACAAAGAGATCTGGGGGTCCTTGTTCATCACTCACTGAAAGTAAGCAAGCAGGCAGTGAAGAACGCTAATGGCATGTTTGCCTTCATAACAAGAGGAGTTGAGTATAGGAGCAACTATGCAGTTGTACAGGGCCCTAGTGAGACCACACCTGGGGTATTGTATGCAGTTTTGACCTCCAAATTTGAGGAAGGATGTTCTTGCTATTGAGGGAGTGCAGCGTAGGTTCACGAGGTTAATTCCCAGGATGGCAGGACTGTCATATGTTGATAGAATGGAGCGGCTGGGCTTGTATACTCTGGAATTAAGGTTGAGAGGAGATCTTATTGAAACATGCAAGATTATTAAGGGATTGGACATGCTAGAGGCAGGAACCATGTTCCCGATGTTGGGGGAGTCCAGAACCAGGGGCCACAGTTTAAGAATAAGGGGTAAGCCATTTAGAACGGAGATGAGGGAAAACTTTTTTACCCAGAGAGTTGTGAATCTGTGGAATTCTCTGCCTCAGAAGGCAGTGGAGGCCAATTCTCTGTATGCTTTCAAGAGAGAGTTAGATAGAGCTCTTAAAGATAGTGGTGTCAGGAGATATGGAGAGAAGGCAAGTTGTGCTGGTTGTGAATGATCAGCCATGATCACAGTGAATGGCGGTGCTGGCTCGAAGGGCCGAATGGCCTACTCCTGCACCTATTTTCTATTGAAATATGTGCCAACGAGAGGGATCCAAGGATGCGAACAGTAGAACTGGTAGGACGACTAAGGTGACGGGAGGGGAGGGGGAAGCTGAGTGTTGTGTTGATGCAAAGAACTTCGGGTGTTGGTTTACAAGGAAGGACACAAAATGCTGGCGTAACAGCGGGTCAGGCACGATCCCTGAAAAACATGGATAGGTTTGGGGTGGGGTCCTTTCTTCAGTTTGAGGAAGGGTCCTGACCCAAAATGTCATCCATCTATGTTACTCCAGCAATTTGCATCTTTCTCTGAATGTGTATGTCTGTCTTGGTATCAAACCATAGACACATCATCAGGATCCAGGCACCAGGCTGGGGTTATGTAGGCAGGCTCTACTTGGAAGCATGTATGTAATCTGGATTTGGTTATAATGTAATGTACAGTAACACCTTTGCTCTCACTATCGTTTCGACCCACTGTCATTACTGGCCATCTACACCATTAACCTCACCACTTGTTCAATCTCGCTCAGTTTTTGTACGGTTTGATTTCATACCATGATTGCAAGACTGCAGTGCACACCAGCCTGATATACAACAATATATAATCATAATCGGACTTGGGTAACCTTTCCCTTGAGTTTATTGGTGTTGTACATAAGCCTAGCTGTGGTGTAAGTTGTGTTCACAGGCACTCAACACATCCTTCCTTCCGCTGCCATTGAAGCTTTCGTTTCGGTGGAACCCCTCGTCACGCATGGGCCTTGGACAGATCTACGCGCTTTCTATCTTACCATTCCGCGATGACTTTTGGCATTTTGCTGCCGAACATTGGATGTGCAAAGACATTCACCCCAGCACCAACCCACCTCTTCACTGCAAGCACAGATCCTGAATGATCACTTGTAAATCCAACCTATGGTATTTTCACCTGAAGTCTTTGTAGAATGTCCTGACTTCTGCCCGAATGTATTTATGCAGAAACATTTGCTAGTGAACTATGTATATTTTTTCATATTATGAAATGTGAATTATTGGTGAAAATCAATAAATGAATACAATATGTTTTAATAATTCAATTCAATGATTCAATGATACGTTAGTGCCACATGGAGTCATACAGCCTGGGGTGGGAGATTGCAACCTTCACGTGGTCCGCCCTGTTTCGACAAATGCAATCAACCCGGCGTGCACAATCAAGTAAGATCAAATCGAACAAGTTGTCCTACAACTTTAGGCTGTGCACGCCATACGCAAGAAGAAGAAGATCCAGCCTGGAAACACGCCCTTCAGCCCAACTTGCCAACACCGACCAGCTTGTCCCATCTACACCAGAGGACAAAGGTTTAAGATGAAGGGGAAAAGATTTAATAGGAATCTGAGGGTTAGCTTTTTCATGTATGGAACAAGGTGCCAGGGGAGGTAGTTAAGGCAGAGACTACCCCAACGTTTAAGAGACAATAATACAGGTACATGGATAGGACAGGTTTAGATGGATATGGGCCAAATGCAGGCAGATGAGACGGGAGTAGATGGGACTTGATGGTCGGTGTGGGCAGGTTAGGCTGTTTCCACTCCGTATGACTATGATTCTACGGAAATGGAAGTGGATCAATTCAACATTGGCCTGTTGGGTCCGTCCCTCCCTCTTCCTGCTTGGCTTGGTGATGGACCAGGATCACCTGATGGAAACCGGGAGCATGTTGTGTGGGCGGCCTCATTTACAAATGCATCACGCCAGGGCACTGCGTGAGGCAGCAATTAAAATCCTCAACCCAACAGAGACGTCATTTAAAAAGTCCAAAGAACACTTAGCACTGATTGAAATTGCAGTTTGTACCTGGAAGTTATTTATAGACTATTTATATCAGCAGGGAAAAATATAATCAAATACATTTCTACAGCGCCTTCCATGTAAAAGAAAATCTGAAATTACTTACATTTGTATAGCACCTCACTTGTACGTAAGGCTTTGAAACCAATAGATAACATTTTTGAGTGTTGTTGCTGCTTTTAGTGAACAAGTGCACCCCTGATTTGCATGCACGATTTGCATTGATAGAGCTCCATTCAAATCTCTTGAGGCCGGCATTCTGGTGCAGCAGTAGAGTTGCTGCCTAACGGCGCCAGAGACCCAGGTTTGATCCTGACCACAGGTGCTGTCTATATGGAGTCTGTACATTCTTCCTGTGACCACATGGGTTTCCTCTGGGTGCTCTGGTTTCCTCCCGCACAACAAAGACATGCAGGTTCGTAGGTTAATTGGCTTTGGTAAATTCCAAAACTGTCTCTAGTGTGTAGGGTAGTGCTAGTGTAAGAGGTGATCACTGATCGGTGCGGACTCATTTGGCCGAATTAATTACAATCAAGCCGTCCACAGTGTACAGATACATGATAAAGGGAATAATGTTTAGTGCAAAATATAGTCCAGAAAAGTCCGATTAAAGATAGTCCAAGGGTCATCAATGAGTTAGATAATAGCTTGGGAATATTTAATGTCCCCACTCCTGCTTCATTCTCATTTTATCCTCTCTGCTGTTTTGCAAATTTACGAAGATTTGTTTGCTGTGTTAAAGTATTAATTAACAAGTTCCTTACAGCGCCAGAGACCAGGGTTCAATCCTGACCACAGGTGGTGTCTGTACGAAGTTTGTACGTTTTCCCTGTGACTGCAAGGGTTTTTTCTCCGGATGCTCCAGTTTCATCCCACACTCCAAAGAAGTTCAGGTTTGTAGGTTAATTGGCTTTGGTAAAATTGTAAATTGTCCCTTCTGTGTGTAGGATAGTGCTAGTCTGTGGGATTGTTGGTCGGTGCGGACTCGGTGGGATGAAGGTCCTGTTCCTGCTCTGTATCGCTGAACTAAACTAAATTAAAAAGATATTGTGGGCCGAAGGGCCTGTTCCTGTGCTGTGCTGTTCAATGTTCTACAGGAGCAGCCGGGAATAAATAATGGGGCCAGTATATCTTGACATAGATATCGTGGGCCGAAGGGCCTGTTCCTGTGCTGACCTGTTCTAACACGGGAGAAGCTGACAGATTGGAAAAGAAGATTTGTTTTTGCCTTTTCACTCCTTTACGTAACTGGCCTGTTTGTTCCGTCTAGCAGCTAAGATGGAATCATCTGGTTGCCAGGCAACAAGCCCACAGTTCGGCGCTGTGCCGTACTAATGGGAAGATATGAGACTGGAGCCAGTGCGAAATGGACCCGCTCTCCTGCATGTGTGACGCACATATTTGGAATTAAATCGTACTGTAGTTAGCTTTGGGCTGTAGGGTAGAATGAATGCTGCAAATGAACACAACATTTTTCAATCTCCCCTCGCCTCTTCCTCCTACGACACTGATTCTCTCCCTCCACACACTCAGGCTCCTCCAAGAGCCCACCTTTCATCTGCCAACTCATCCCACTCTGCGTTTAAAGACAGGGACAATTTGACACCTGCAGGGGCTAGAACGCCAGCAAAAATCAGTCTTACCTTCATTTCAATTTTCACGCTGCCAATGCAATCTCGTCTCTGATTTGAAGTCCCCAGGTGCTTGATAATTCTCACTTTCATTCCCTCTGCTCCTTGCCATTAACACATGGTCTCTGTGTACCACACTTGTACGCAGTCACAGAGTTATACAGCACGGAAACACACCCTTTGGCCCAACTCGCCCGTGCTGAACAAGGTGCCTCCCTGTGATAATGCCGGCATCTGGCCCGTATTTAGCTTCGTTACGTTTATTGTCATGTGTACCGAGGTACAGTGGAAAGCTCTTATTGTGTGCTGACCAGTCAGCAGAAAGACTATGCATGATTACAATCGAGCCATCCACAATAAAGGGAATGGCGTTTAGTGCAAGGTAAAGTCCAGTAAAATCTGATTAAAGGTAGTCCTAGGGTTTTTAATGAGATAGATAGTAGGTCAGGACCACTCTCCAGTTGCATCTCCATTGAGTTTATTGTCACGTGTACCGAGGTACAGTGGAAAGCTTTTTGTTGCGTGGTATCCAGTCAGCGGAAAGGCAATACATGATTACAATTGTGCCATAGTGTGTAGATACATGATAAGGGAATAACGTTTAGTGAAATGTTGTTGTAGGAGTAGAGATTTAAGAGTGTGGAGCGATTGTAATATGTGTTTGTAGATCAGCTTCTGAGGCCAGCACGCAAATAGTCGCCTGGGTTGGTCGCCATCTTGGTATTGTTGATACGATGGTTCAGCTGCCTGATAACAATAATGGTGTCAAATAATGAGGTTCCAAGCTCCACTGTGACGCCCTTCTTCAGATCTGACTCGAAATGTCGCCTGTCCATGTCCTCAAGAGATGCTGCCTGACCTGCTCAGTTACTCCAGCACTGTGTCTTTTTTTTGTAAACCAGTATCTGCAGTTCCTTGTATCCACATTATCCACAATTTGTCAGCGAGGCAAAGCTATAAACACGGTTAATGTTTGTCACTTTCGTGCTTGTCACCATTTAGTGCCAGTCCGGCAGCAGACAAATGAAACACACACAATGGTATTTTTAGCTATGGAAAATTGCCATTGCTGACAAGTCAGGCAGGAATGACGCCATGCTAATTAGACTGCTCTTATGCACACTTTTTCAAAGGGGAAGGAGATAAAGTATAATCAAGTAGGCAGACCAGTGGGTAGTAGTGGAGTTGCTGCTTTACGATTCCAGAGACCTGGGTTCCATCCTATCTACAGGTGCTTGCCTGTACAGAGTTTGTACGTTCTCCCTGTGACCGCGTGGGTTTTCTCCGGGTGCTGCAGTTTCCTCCCACATTCCAAAGTTGTGCAGGTTTCTAAGTTAATTGGTCCCTAGTGTATCGGATGGAACTAGTGAATTTTGGTGGGAGATTGCAACCTTCACGTGGTCCACCCTGTTTCGACGAATACAATCAGCCTGGCGTGCACAAACAGAAGATCAAACAGAACAAGTTGTCTTACAACTTTAGGCTGTGCACGCCATACGCAAGAAGAAGAAGAAGAACTAGTGAATGTGTGATCGTTGGTCGGCGATGAATCGGTGGGCTGAAGGGCCATTTTTTTAGTTGTACCTCTAAACTAAACTAAACTAAACTAAACTAAACTAAACTGAATTGGTGTCAAGGATGCCTAATGGTCAGTGGGCCAAGGTTTGGTTTAATTTAGTTTAGTTTATTGTGACGTGTACCAAGGTAGAATTAAAGCATTTGACGGACAGTTTCCGTGCTGTGTGACTCCGCGAATAGGAATCCTATTTTGAAACATAACACCAAAGTTAAGTTTGAGGAAACAGACTGGAAACAGACCGGTGGTTCTCCCAGAAGGTGCAATTCTAAATTAAGCAACAATTTAAATACATTTGCATTTAAAACCGTTTGGTTACAAAAGGAGTGAGTTTAAACGAGAAGCAACAAGTGAGAGCAGACACAGGAAATCTTGATTTGGTTCTTCTGGGCCACAGAATCATATTCAGAAATATAAACTAACAACTCACGACACGACACGGTGGCGCAGCGGTAGAGCTGCTGCCTTTACAACGCCAGAGACCCGGGTTCGATCCTGACTATGGGTGCTGTCTGTACGGAGTTTGTATGTTCTCCCCAGTCCCGCATTGGTTTTCTCTGGATCTCCGGTTTCCTTCCACAATCCAAAGACATACAAGTTTGTAGGTTCATTTGGCTTCGGTAAAAAATTATAAATTGTCCCTAGTGTGTGTCGGATAGTGTAAATGTGCGGGGATCGCTGGTTGGTGCGGACTCGGTGGGCCGAAGGGCCTGTTTCTGCGCTGTATCTCCAAACTAATCTAAACTAAACTAAACTAAACTAAAAAGCCGAGAGATTAATTAAATCAGCGGGAAGCGAGATAAAAATATGTAGAAGCAATGAACTGCAGCCACTGGTTTACAAAAACAGACACAAAGTGCTGGAGTAACTCAGTGGGTCAGCCAGTATCCCTGGGGAACATTGATAGGTAATGTTTCGGGACATGATATTTCCCGAATAGTTCCGACCCATAATGTCAATAGACAATAGACAATAGGTGCAAGAGTAGGCCATTCGGCCCCTTGAGCCAGCAGCGCCAGTCACTGTGATCATGGCCAATCAGTACCACATTCCTGCCTTCTCCAAATATCCCTTGACTTCGCTATCTTTAAGAGCTCTATCTAACTCTCGAAAGCATCCAGAGAATTGGCCTCCACTGCCTTCTGAGGCTGAGAATTCCAGATTCATGACTCTCTGGGTGAAAAAGTTTTTCCTCATCTCCGTTCTAAATGACCTACCCCTTTTATTCTTAAACTGTGGCCCCTGGTTCTGGACTTCCCCAACATCAAGAACATGTTTCCTGCCTCTAGCATGTCCAATCCCTTAATCATCTTTTATGTTTCAATAAGATTCCCTTCTAAATTCCAGTGTATACAAGTCCAGTTTCTCCATTCTTTCAACATAAGACAGTCCCTTTATCTTTATTTTTAGAGATACAGAGTGGAAACATGCCCTCTCGCCCTCCAAGTCCGGCCAATCAGTGATCACCACGTAAATGAGCACTATCCTACACATGAAGGACAATTTACATCAACCTACAAACATGTATATCATTGGAATGTGGGAAGAAACCAAAGCACCCGGGGAAAATCCACACAGTCACAGGGAGAAGGTACAAACTCTGTACAGATAGCACCTGTAGTCAGGATCAAACCTGGGTCTCTGGTGCTATGAGGCAGCAACTCTACTGCAGTACCACTGTTGCTAAACCGAGCTGTGATGCATCCCGATAGGATGCTTTCTGCCGCGCATCTGTAGAAATTGGTAAGAGTTATTGGGGACCGTAAACAAATGTAATTCTGTTAGGGGCTGTGGATTATGAGGAGACATGTGCAGAAAGAAGTTTGTTATTGGGGAAACAGAAAATGAGAGGAAATATGGTCATTAATAATTGAAAAGTACTGACAGCACGGGTAGTTGGGACCGAACCCAGGTCTGGGGCTGTGCCACTGTGCCACCCTGATGTGTAAACTGAGAAAGGCAGCCATCCTATGAAACATATGACTGGGAGAACTCACTCTGCCGTATCGAATTGTTAGCAGAAACACCTGACTTGTGTCCCATCTCCATTTCCTTCTCACCAATTGAATAAACTCTCAGTTCCATCAGCTGCTCCTCCTGCTCCGAATAATGGAAATGACGGAGTCGATAAATAATGTAGAGTTTGGCCTGATTCTCTTTTGTACTCAAGGGGATGATATGCAAAAATGTTCCACTTGGAAATATTCATTGTTGCTGGATCTAAATAATGGAACTCAAACACAACAGCCTTATGGAATTGCCAAGGAGTAGCTGACAACTGCACTCTCGGGCAATTAGGAAAAAACGTTTCATCCTGGCCTCGTCAGTGTTGTCCACATCTGTCGAGTGAGTGAAACAAAACCTGAATGATAAAATAGGTGGAGCTGGAACCATAATGGATGGCACGGTGACACAGCGGTAGTGTTGCTGCCTTGCGGTGCCAGAGACCCGGGTTCGATCCTGACTATGGGTGCTGTCTGTACGTAGTTTGTACGTTCTCCGTGTGGGTTTTCACCGGGTGCACCGGTTTCCTCCCACCCTCCAAAGACATGCAGATTTGTAAGTTAATTGGCTTCTGGAAATTGTCCCTAGTGTGTACAATGGAACTAGTGTATGGATGATCGCTGTTTGGCACACATTTGGTGTTTCCACCCTATATTTATAAACTAAACTAAACTGTCTTCTGTAAATTGTAAATTGTCCCTAGTGGGTAAGATAGTGCGAGTGTACGGGTGATTGATGGTCAGCACAAACTCGGTGGACCGAAGGGCCTGTTTCTATGCTGTATCTCAAAAGTCTAATGTTTAAAGAAATAGATTATGGAGAAACAAGGAACCGCAGATGCTGAAATCTTGAGTAAAACACAAAGTGCTGGAGGAACTCAGCGGGTCAGGCAGCATCTGCAGACGGAATGGACAGACAACATTTTTGATCGGGAACCAACTTTAGACTCAACCTTTTGGATCGAGTCCATTCTTCTGATTATATTTGATTATATTTGAACAAATAGACTATATCTCATCTGAGCAAGGTGCTCGAGGTGTCAAAATACCTTTCCGTGACTTAACACTACTTATTCTGGTCATTGCAGGACTTCTGACTATGTTTCCCACAGTTCCCATTATATCAAGACCAAAACACAAAGCGTTGGAGTAACTCAGCGGGTCAGGTGGAGAGAATGGATATGCAACATTTCGGGTCAGGAGCCTTCGTCAGACTGATGGAAGGGTCCAGACCCAAAATGTTGCCAAATCAGTTTGAAGAGGGATCCCGACCCGAAACGTTCCCTGTCCATTTTTATCCACAGATGCTGCCTGATTCGCTGAGTTCCTCCAGCACTGAGTTTTGCTAACGATTCCAGATTCTGCAGTATTTTGTGGCTACATCTTTGCATGTCTGGGCTGTTTCTTTTGCTGCACCTTGGGAAACATTTGACAAGTTTGGGTTTGTTTTGGAAGTATTGTTCTGACATAAAACTCAGTGAAACAGTGGCAGCTCATTACCTGAGGACTCAGCGCTTGTTATTGAAATCTTGGAACAGTTTTCACATTCTCAGTCAAAAAACGCTTCCACGCCTGTAATTGGTAAACTCAGTTCTCGGTACTCCAAACAGATCTGGGAGCACATCTGGGTGTTACTTGAAGCACAAGCAAAAGTGCAACAAATTGGAGACCCTCGGACTATCTTTGATTGGACTTTACTGGCTTTATCTTGCATTTAATCATTATTCACGTCATTCCCTTTATCATGTGTCTGTACACTGTGGATGCCTCAATTGGAATTGTAATCAATTGTAATCTTTCCACTGATTGGTTAGCACGAGACAAAAGCTTTTCACTGTACCTCGGTACGTGACAATAAACTCAACTCAAAGGAAGCCATTCAAGGTTAATAATGGCTGCCTCGCCAACAGTCTGTCCGTCCCTTCTTAGTTGTTTTAATAGTATGTGTTAAATGTATGTGTTAAATGTATCGTTCTCCAGCAAAGGCCGCCAACTCCACGATGCTAGGCCGCAGTGCAGACGGAGACACAATATGGAATAAAATCGCATCTCCGTTGAGGTAAGAGATTTAAAAAAGTTTCCCCAACCCCCCGCCCCCCCATATAAAACAAGCTAAAGAACTCTATGTTCCTTCTAAGAGGGAATGCAGGGGTTACTTGAAATTAGAGAAACTTTCATGTCACCTAATTTCTTGCCAAATGTCACCAAATTTCCCTGCGAAATTCAAGCACCCGCAGAATCGTAAATCTCTCCAAATATGTCCCCAGCACTGCATTATTAATATTTTTTTGAATATCGCTCGAATGTAAAGTTTCTAAGAACATTTGTAGGGATTTTCAATATTTGCACTCAGCAAATTCAAACTAATTGGAGGAGGATAACGTTTTTCAAAAGTAGAACAAGAATTGTTGTCGGCCAGTCTGCCTCACACAGAATAAATCTTAAATCCCACGTTTCATAAAAATAGATTCCACGCCGTTCTGCTGTTGAGCACTGGCCTATTTTCCACACCGACATCGAAGATGAAGGTAGAACAATACAGAATGGGAACGGGCCCTTCAGCCCATAATGTTTGTTCCAAACACAATGCCAATTTGGAGAATCTCTTTACCTACTCGTCTAGAGTCTGTGTTTCAGTCCTGAGGGGTAGGGTGTTATGAGGGAAAGGGAAGATTTAGTATTTAGTGGGATTGGTGAAAAGTTTCTTCCCACCTGTTTTCAGGCAACTGAATCTTCCCACCAACTAGAGAGTGGTCCTGAGCTACCAGCTACCTCTTTGAAGACACTTGGATAATCTTTAACCAGACTTTACTGGACTTTACCTTGAATAAACGTTATTCCCTTTATCCTGTTTCTGTACACTATGGAGGGCTCAATTGGGATCATGTATAGTCTTTCCGCTGACTAGTGAGCACGCAACAAAAAGCTTTTCACTGTACCTTGGTACACGTGACAATAAACTAAACTAAACTAAAGGGTTGATTAATCAAAATGTGGCTGTCTTAAACTGCCCATGGCCCCAGAACTAGAAGTCCCTCTCAGCCCCTCCCTCTCTTATTAAGTTTAATTTATTTAAGGATACAGTGAGGAAACATGGTGTTCAGCCCAGCGAGTCCACACCGACCATCGATCACCCATTCACATTTGTTCTTTGTATCCCACTTCTTTCCCATCCACTAATATCACACGTTAGGGGCATTTTTTAACAGAAGCCAATTAACCTACAAACCCGCACGTCTTTGGGATGTGGGAGGAAACCGGAGCACCCGGAGGAAACTCACGCGGTCACAGACAGAACGTACAAACTCCACAAAGACAGTAACCAAGGTCAGGATTGAAAAGGAATGAGAGGCTGGAAACACCGCAACAGCGCCTGAGGAGAGTAAAGCCCAAGACACATCATGAGGTGATTTTCATTTGGCTTTGCCACAAACTCACATTCAAACACTCTCTCCACTTCAAATCTTATTGAGGGCTGTGTTGATTGATTGAAAGATACAGCATGGAAACAGCCACTTCGGCCCACCGAGTCCATGCCAACCTTTGATCTCCCATTCACACTCGTTATATGTTATCCCACTTTCCACTCCCTACACACTTTACTTAGGCAAATTAACTTGCGATCCCACCCATGTTTAGGATGTGAGAGGAAGCCGGAGCACCCGATGGAAGTCCACGCGGTCACGCGGAGAACATGCAAATTCCACACAGACAGCGCCCAAGGTCAGGATTGAACTCTGTAAGGCAGCAGCTCTACCAGCTGCGCCACTGTGCTGCCCAATCTTCCAATCTACCTCATTTCAACCCCACACTTTTGTTTTATCTGCACTTGCTCTGTGGCATTGTTTATTTTCTCTTTTGCGCTACCTGATGTACTCAAAATGAAGACACAAAGTGCTGAAGAAGGCTCCCCACCCAAAAAGTTACATATCCAGGGGTTATCTAGAGATGTGACATGTGGCAGCGCTGCGCACGCAGCTGCGGCTCGCCTGCAGTCCGTCTGTCTTTCTTCTTTCTTTGTCTTATCGTTAATGGTAGAGGTATGTTTTAGTCTATTTTTGGTTGTGTATTATGTGGGGGGGGGAGATACTTTTTAAAATCTCTTCCTTCAATGGAGATGCAACCTATTTTCGTGTCGTATCTCCGTTCGCGCTGAGCTCTAACATCGAGGAGCTGGCGGCCTCCAACTGCAATCGACCTTGAGGGCTCCGGTCGCACAGCCTGCGGACACCATCGCAGTGTCGCTGTGGCTGCGACTCGACTTCGGAGGCTTCGGCCACGGTCCCTGAGGACTGCAACATCGGGAGCTCGTAGGTCCCTGGTTCGCGACCAATTTTCTGGAGCTCCAGCAACAGCAGCTTCGTCTGCCCCGAATCGCCTCGGCGCAGCATTTTGACTGCCTGACCGTGGGAGAAGAAGCAAGGAAGAGATAAGACATTTTTCACCTTCCATCACAGTGAGGAGGTGCCTGGAGGAGAGTCACTGTGATGGATGTTTGTGTTAAATTGTGTTAATTGTGTGTTTTGTTGTTTTTTTACTGTAATGACTGCATGGTAACAAAATTTTGTTCAAACTTGTTTTTGAATGACAAATAAAGAAATTCAAATTCAAATTCAAATGACCCGCTCAGTTACTCCAGCACTTTGAGTCTTTGTTTGCAAATCAGTATCTGCAATTCCTTGTATCGCCTGGTACATTGATAGATGGTATTATCTACCTGGATAGCATGCAAAACAAGTGTAACTGTATCGGTACTCATGACAATTATATTCTATGAGGGATAACTCGACATGCGCCAACTGTGCTAAAAAAAATACCCCTTACATTTATTTTATCTGAAAGGGTAAAATAACGGGACCCCCAATTTAAAAAATGAAGTACTCGAGGATAATGCAAGAAGTTAGCTGCACCATTTTTACAAATTGGATAATAGATTTTGGTTCAGGTGACCAACAGAGGTGACTGAAGTGTTCAGTATAATAGACTCAGGAAGCAAGTAGACGTGTCCCTGGGAAAGGGGTGATTGTGTTGCAGGAAAGACAAAGTGATTAAATTAAGGTTTTTGGTTTTAAATTGTCAGTCTCAATTTTGTTTCAACAGTGAGCGCAACACAAATTGATGATCTCTGCGCAGGAAATGTATTCAGGATCTTTGAGATGTGATCTTGTCAAATGCCTGAACTAGACACAAAGTTTCACTTCATACTACTCTTCTAAATGTGGCACAGTGGCTCAGCGGTAGAGTTGCTGCCTTATGGCGCCAGGGACCCGGGTCCCATCCTGACCGCGGGTGCCGTTTGTACGGAGTTATACGTTCTCCCTGTGATCGAGTGGGTTTTCTACAGGTGCTCCGGTTTTCTCGCACACTCCAAAGACGTTGGTTCATTGACTCTGGTAAAAATTGTTAAATTGTCCCTAGTGTGTAGGATAGAGTTAGTGTGTGGGGTGATCGCTGGTCGGCGCGGAGTTGGTGAGCCAATGGGCCTATTTCCACACTGCATCTCCAAGGTCTAAAGTCTAAAGCAAAATTCCACAGGTAGGCAGGGTGAATGGGGCATAATATATTACTGGCTGCTGTAAGCAAGGTGGAGCAGGGAGCGTTATAATTACATTGATGTGATGTGCCAGAGATATGCTCTTCAGCTTTTGTGGCGGCTTGTATCCGGGCAGACGGCTCTGCGATTGAGTCGCAGCTGTCTTATTGTGTGCCGCCAACTTAATTCCCCCCCAAAATGCCAGCCTACTGTCTGTAACTAAGACATTTCTCTCGCGAAAACAGTAATTAGGCTTCGGGTCTGACCACACCTTGTACTGTTGTTGTAAAGAGGCAAATACAAGCATAGGTTACCTGCTGCTCAGAACAATGCAAACGGCATGTTAGTCAAATTAACATCAAAACCAAAGATCCTATAGCTATAGGATCTTTGATCAAAACGGAGGGAGCTTTGGTTCAAAATCCACTCACCCTCATACCTACTGCTCATCCCCTTCCTACACTGAAGGTGAACAACAAACTATTGTTTCATTGGGCTTGTTCCAGGATTAGAGAGTGATTAGTGCTGGCACCAGTCTGCTTGTTGGGTGACAGTCACGGCTCATGTTCCACGTTGTGCATTGCCACCCACAATTGTAAGCAGTTGCATTTGTTTTTTAGTTTAGTTTAGTTCAGTTCAGTTTAGAGATAGAGCGCAGAAACAGGATCTTCGGCCTACCGAGTCCGCGCCGACCAGCGATCCCTGTACACTAGCACTCTCCTACACACCAGGAACAATTTACAATATTTTACAGAAGCCCACTGACCTACAAACCTGCACGTCTTTGCAGTGTGGGAGGAATCCGGAGCACCCTGAGAAAATCCACACAGTCACGGGAAGAACTCCGCATAGACAGCACCCGTAGTCAGGATTGAACCCGGGTCTCTGGTGCTGTAAGGCAGCAGCTCTAATGCTGCGTCATTGTGCTGATACATTTTTAAGGTGACTTTTCGGGTCGAGACTCTTCTTCAGATTGATGTCAGGGGAGAGGGAGGTACATAGATAAGGAAGTGTAAGGTGTGAACACAGGACCAAGGGAATGAGGTTCAAGGAAAATGTAGACTGGATCATTGTTATCTGGGAGAAGAAAACATCAAAGCAAACAGAGATAAAATGTAGTGGGAGACAGTAAGACTGGTCGGAGAACTGGGAAGGGGGAGGAGGGCAACAAGAAAATGGCAGAATAGTTAAACGAGTATTTTGGTTCTGCCTTCACTAAGGAAGACACTAACAATCTCCCAGAAATACTAGGGGACCGAGGATCTAGTGGGAGGAAGGAACTGGAGGGAATCCACATTAGTCAGGAAATGGTGTTAGGTAAGCTGTTGGAACTGAAGGCAGATAAATAACCCAGGACCTGATGGTCTGCATCCTAGAGTACTCAAGGAGGTGGTCATAAAAATCGTGGATGCATTGGTGATCATTTTCCAATGTTCTCTCAACTCTGGATCAGTTCCTGTGGACTGGAGGGTAGCCAATGTAA
Source organism: Amblyraja radiata (assembly GCF_010909765.2). Lineage (NCBI taxonomy): Eukaryota > Metazoa > Chordata > Chondrichthyes > Rajiformes > Rajidae > Amblyraja > Amblyraja radiata. The sequence goes on along the minus strand of NC_045970.1, from coordinate 35,733,675 downwards.
CCCCACTTTTTAAGAAAGGAGGGAGAGAGAAAATGGGGAATTATAGGCCAGTTATCTGTAGGCCATCGGTAGTGGGGAAGCTGCTTGAGTCGATTGTTAAAGATGTTCCCAGGATGGTGGGACTGACATATGATGAAAACATTGGTCGACTGGGCTTGTATTCACTGGAATTTAGAAGGATGAGAGGAGATCTTATAGAAACATATAAAATTCTTAAGGGATTGGACAGGCTAGATGCAGGAAAAATGTTCCCGATGTTGGGAGAGTTCAGAACCAGAGGTCACAATTTAAGAATAAGGGGTATGCCATTTAGGACTGAGATGAGGAAAAACCTCTTCACCCAGAGAATTGTGAATCTGTGGAATTCTCTGCCACAGAAGGCAGCGAAGCCAATTCACTGGCTGTTATCAAGAGAGAATTAGATTTAGCTCTTAGTGCTAAAGGAATCAAGGGATATGGGGAAAAAAGTAGGAATGGGGTTCTGATTTTGGATGATTAGCCATGATCATATTTTAATGGTCTCGAAGGGCCGAATGGCCAACTCCTGCACCTGTTTTTCTTTGTTTCTACAGGTATGTAGGGTCTGTTTCCGAGCTGAGTGGTATTATGACTCTATATATGTATATGAGTGCGTAAGTAAGTGTGTATCTAGGAATACATCAGTGTTTTGGTCTTTGTGCATGAGTGTAGGTATAAGTGTAAAAGTATGTACACATATGTGTGACTAAGTGTGAACATAAAGTACTGGAGTAACTCAGCTGGTCAGGTTCTCCAGAACAGGAGCATTTCTGGAGAAAAAGGATGGGTGATGTTTTGGGTCGTGACCCACCATCAGACTCTCAGCCTGAGTGTATGTGATCGTGTGGGTGTGACTGCAGGCAATATACTGTGGCACCAGAATTATCTGATTAGATATAATGGGCTTGAGTTATCTGATAGGAGAAATGCTGTCGGCAATATCTTTATGCTTGGTCTCAATGTAGTATTTGAGCTTCTTAAACAATGAGCGTGTGTGAGACTCAAACTCTTGCCTAAGTGCCTTTGTAAGATGCAGTATTGTTCTGCTCAGGAGCAGTCTCTGAGGAACACTTTAGACTTTAGATTTTGGAGATCCAGCGTGGAAACGAGCACTTCGGCCCACCGGGTCTGCGCCGACCAGCGATCACCCCATACACTAGCACTATCCTGCACACACTAGGTACAATTTACAATTTTTACCCAAAGCCAATTAACCTACAAACCTGTACGTCTTTGGAATGTGGGAGGAAACCGGGGCACCCAGAGAAAACCCCCACAGTCACGGGGAGGACGTACAAACTCCGTACAGGCAGCACCTTTTCTCAGGATCGTACCCCGGTCCATAGTGCTATAAGGCAGCAACTCCACCCCCGTGCCACCGTCCTCCGACAATCCTACCCCCTCCCCCCTCCCCTCCCACTGTCACACCCCCCTAAGTGGAAGGATGGGGTTCTTCTTGGTTCTTCTTCTTCTTGGTTTCTTGGTCCTCTAAAATATTCCAAATGGAATTTAAACTGGAGGTGGTTGCTAAAACAATGGGCACTGTGTTGCTCTTTTAGGTTGTCATGGTGATTCTGGAGTAAAGTGTCTGATTTTCCTTTTGTGATGAGAACATTTAAAGAATATATTTGACGGCTTCCACATCTCCATGTTCTCTCGAGAGGCAGCCTGTCCCGCTGAGTTACCACAGCACTCTGTGTCCTTTAGTGTAAATCAGCGCCTGAGGTTCCTTGTTTCAGCATTTCAGCGGTCGGGCTTGGAGGCTGACACAGATTGTGTGAAGGCATGGATAAATAGAAACATAGAAAATTAGGTGCAGGAGTAGGCCATTCGACCCGTCGAGTCAGCACCGCCATTCAATATGATCATGGCTGATCATCTAATATCAGTACCCCATTCCTGCTTTCTCCCCATATCCCTTGATTCCCTTAGCCCTAAGAGCTAAATCTAACTCTCTCTTGAAAACATCCACTGCCTTCTGTAGTGTGGATTGGTGTGAAATCGCAGAATCAAATTATCACCAGGATTGCAGGCAAAATGATTGCGTTTCAGACGAAAAAGGGGACAGTGACAGATTCAGCATCTGGGGAAGGCCGGTTATGTAGAGAACTAAAACCAATGACAATGGAATTGTTTAAAAAAAAACTATTTATAGCAACAAATCCCTATTAATTATTCCCCAGCACAACCAGCATGACAGGTCTCACATTATTCACACGTTGCACTCCAGAATATAATTTTCTTAAAAGATATCTACCTAATTTGCATTTGAATGAATCGATACTAACTACTTCCACCATCTCCCTCGGGGCTTCCATTCTATAAATTAACTGTAACTCGCTGAAATAATGGCCCTGCAGGTTGATTTTAAATGATCCCACTTTGAGCTGTTTGTTCAGCTACGATATTGTTGGTCAGGAGACTTGCAAAGAACACATCTTTAACTGTCCCCGTTGCCTCAATAGCAGCATATCCTTGTGGGGTGACCCACACCACCCTGGCCACACTCTCATTTCACTCCCTGCCATTGGGGAGAAGGTACAGGAGCCTGGAAACTGTAACGTTCAGGTTCAGGAGCAGCTTCTTCCCTACAGCCATCAGACTATCTAAAAATCATCGAGCCACAGAGTCATGCAGAATGGAAACAGGCCCTACTGCCAAACTTGCCCACGCCGGCCAACATGCCCCATCTACAATAGTCCCACCTGCCTGCGTTTGGCCCAGATCACTCTAAACCTGTGCTATCCATGTACCTGTCCAAATGTTTCTTAAACATTGCAATAGTACCTGCCTCAACTGACTCCTTGGGCAGCTTGTTCCATACACCCACCACCCTTTGTGAAAACAAGGTTATCCCTCAGGTTCCTATTAAATCTTTACCCCCTCAACTTAAACCGATGACCTCTGGTTCTCGATTCCCCTACTCCAAGGACTAAAGACTCTGTGCTTTTACCTGATTTATTCCTATCATGATCTTGTACACTTTTATAAGATCACACATTATCCTCCTGAGCTCCAAGGATTAAAGTCCTGTCCTACTCAACTTCTCCCTATAGCTCAGGACATTAACTCCTGGCAACATCCTCGTCAATTTTCTCTGCACCCTTTCCAGCTTGACAACCTCTCTCTTGTAACATGGTGCCCAAAGCTGAACACACACAGTGCTGTAAATGTGGTCTCAACAGTCCTTTCTTTCTTGCTATATCTCTAAAACTAATTAAAAACTAATGATCCTCCATGATCTTATAACATTCTTGAGGGACTAAGTTTCCTATCCTGCTCCCACTTTGTGTCTTCACATGCTAAAGATCGACTGCCCCATATTTAAAGGGCTCAGGCAAAATGGCGTCCGTTGTGCTCTAATTTTCCTTTGATTCCAAGCAGTTGTGCAATCTCCCTGTGCGGAAATATCAGGGGTAGGTCTAGGCATGTTTGCATGGAGGGGATTTGATCAGACTAATACCAACTCTGCCACCAGACATTATTTCATCACTTTTTTGCTGCATTGACTGCATTCTGTCTGGTTGAGGACAAACTCTTTGCTCAGCATTTGGTGGGTTTCAGTGTGAGGGAACAGACATACAAGGCTCTTCACATGGGCACGTGTACTGGTGGGAAAGAAAGCAAGTCTCACGCCCAAACAGATCATTACACCACCTCAGGATGTTCCATGCAGTCAATGAAGTTTTTTTTAAAAACGTGTAATCAGTGTTGTACTGTTGGAGGCAAGGTAAATGTATTTATAATAAAGCTACCTTACAACCCAATGGTCGGAACATTGAATTCTCCAATTTTAGGTAACTACTAAAACCCTTCCCTCACCTTTCGTCCCGCAACCCCCCCCCTTTCCCCTCCCCCCTTTCCCCCCTCCCCCCCCGTTCCCCTCCCCCCCCCCCCCCCTTCTGTCAATTGTCCCTAGTGTGCAGGATATAACTAGTGTATAGTGATGATCGTTGGTCGGCGCGGACAGGCAAAAGGGCCGGTTTCTGCACTGTATCTCTAAACTAAACTAACCTCTACCCTTGATTGATAGACACAACATGCTGGAGTAATAACTCAGCGGGTCAGGCTGCATATCTGGAGAAAAGGGATGGGTGTCATTTTGGGTCAAGACCCTTCTTCAGACTGAAAGTAGAGGGGAGGAAACTGAAGGTAAAAAAAAGGCTAGAATAAATCAAGGCCAGCAACGGATGACCAGGGAAGGGTGGAGCCCATAATGGCCCATTGTTGGCTGAGGAAGAGGTCCACCCCTGATTGGTTGTGTACCACTCTGGCCAGGGCGAGGAACCTAAGGGAAGACCTCACTTCCGAATGACAAGCGGAAGACAAGAAAATGTGAAAAAGTTTACGTCTTAAAACGAGGAAATTGACAGACTGACAACTTGACAAATGAACAGATTTTCTTTGAGCTGTGATTCGACGAGATTGTTACATTTTCAGGTTCGATTTAAAGGCTTTGTATGAAACGTTTAGCATTGTCAGTTTGCAGTCAGTAACAAGCTTGACCTTGAATTGACTGCAAGATTTGTGAGGCAAATAAGATTATGATTATGGGACTGACTTGTTTTTGCAGTCAGATGCAAATCATTGGTTTCCATGAAGTGTAATTAAGACATTGAATCAGTACAGCTGGATTAATGTGCTGTGAGATTTGCTGGTCTTCTTGAGTTGAGCACTTGGAGGTCGTTAGATGCTGCCTGACCCGCTGAGTGACTCCAGCATTTGTGTCTATCTTCGGAGTAAACCAGCATCTGCGGTTCCTTCCTGCTAACTTGGAGATTGCTATCAGGTGAGTTATTAAAACCCAGTGCCTATTTCAGCAGCTGTTAGTTAGAAAGATGTCAGGGAATCAGCAGCAGGAAACCAGGGTATTCTGTAAATGTCCTGTGCAACATGTGCTTCTGATGCAACACCAATAAAGCGGCCTTATCCCAATTGCAGGCCTGGCTCGCCTGCCGCGGAACTGGGAACCCGCTCACAGAGGGAATCCACGGAGAGGAGGATGGAGGGAGATGGCGGTGGACGCCGGACAAAGGGCCTGGTAAGAAGGGTCTTAATTTCCGCGCCCTGAAGATTGGTTGTGGGAGACCCCTCCCCTCCCCCGGGAAAGGACTGGAGAGGGTCGTGCAAGGAGAGGGACGATGGTTCACAGGATGACTAGAATGGAGGCGATGGCTGCAACAGGCCTTTGTGGCCAGCTGCAGCTGGGACTGTAAAATGGCGTAAAAATGGCGGCTCTTGCATATGGGCTCAATGGGCTGCTCTGTACACTCTATGGGTTGCTCTGTACACTCAATGGGCTGCTCTGTACACCGGGCGATTGTGCTTATATTTGGTGATAGTCCTTCTGAAAAAAAAGTCTGATGTAAAAAAAGTATTTCACTGTAAAGATACAGTGAAATATTGGTTCACTTACCAAAGAAACCATTGAACCACTGAGTAAAGGGGTTATTGAGGGACAGACCCCATCTACCAAATAGGCATAAAATGAGCAGCTGGAGGAACTCAGTGGGTCAGGCAGCACCTGGCTCAGATGATGGGTCTAACCCGAAACGTAGACTGTCCATTTCCCACCAAACATGGCTCACTAATGCCTCTACTTCCTGAGAAGACTGAGGAAATTCGGCATGTCTCCAGTTGCACCATAGAAAGCATACTATTGGGTTGCATTACAGCTTGGTTTGGGAACTCTGCCCAAAACTGCAAGAAATTGCAGAATTGTAGATGTAGCCCAGTCCACCACACAGACCAGACTCCCCACCAGTGATTCCAGCTACACTTCAGGTTGCCTTGGCAAAGCAGCCAACATAAAGACTTCCCACACTGGTCATTCCTTCTCCTCCCTGCTCCCATCCAGCAAAAGGTACAGAAGCTTGAAAGTACGCACCTCCAGACTCAGGAGAGCTTTTACCCCTATTGTTTCTGAATTGTCCTTCCATAAGTTAGGGTACTGTCCGCTTCACCTCTACCCCATTGTGGCACAGTGGCACAGCGGTGGAGTTGCTGTCTTACAGCGCCAGACACCCGGGTTTGAACCTGACTATGGGCGTTGTCTGTGCGGAGTTTGTACGTTCTCCCTGTGACCTGCATGGGTTTTCTCCGGGATCTCCAGCCTCCTCCCACACTCTGAACACATACAGGTATGTAGGTTAATTGGCTTGGTATAATCGTAAATTGTCCCTGGTGTGCATAGGATAGTGTTAATGTGCTGGGATCGCTGGTTGGCGTGGACTTGATGTGCCAAAGAGCGTTTCCGCGCTGTATCGCAAACTAAACTAAACTAAACTGAGGTGCTCCAATGTTGAGAACTATAGTTTAGTTTAGCGTGGAAACAAGTCCTTTAGTCCACGCAGTCCATGCCGGCCATCGATCCCCGTACACTAATTCTATCCTATGCACTACGGACAATTTACAGACACCAATTTAACCTACAAACCTGAGGTTGATACAAAATGCTGGAGCAACTCAGCGGGACAGGCAGACTGAAGAAGGGTCTCGACCCGAAATGTCACCCATTCCTTCTCTCCGGAGATGCTGTCTGTCCCGCTGAGTTACTCCAGCATTTTGTGTCTACCATCGATTTAAACCAGCATCTGCAGTTCTTTCTTACACAACCTACAAACCTGCATGTCCTTGGAATATGGGAGGAATCCGGAGCACCCGGACAAAACCCACATGGTCACAGGGAAAACGTATAAAAACTGCGCACAGACAGCACCCATAGTCAGGATTAAACCCGGGTCTCTGGCACTGTAAGGTAGCAGCTCTACCGCTGTGCCACTATGCCCCCTTTTATTCTGCACTCTGTACATTCCCTGTGCTCTATTTATTGTACTTGAGTTTGACGTGATTGTATTAATGTACCGTATTATTTGATCAGTTTGGATCGCATGCAAAAAAAAAGCTTATCGCTGTACCTCAGTACACGTGATTATAATAAACGTAAAAATAATCCTAAATGCTGCCTGACAATGCTGAGTTCTTCTGCAGTTTGTTATTTTGCCCCCAATTCCGGCATCTGCAGACTCATGTTAATCAACAAGACATGCCTCTTGCCTTGAGGGCGGAATAATAAATTCAACAACTACAGATTACCAGCCTTCCCTGTTTCAAATGACCCTAAAAATATAACAAATAAGAACAAAAGAAAGCCATGCCTTGCATAAAGATCATGGCTGATCTTTCACCTCAAACACCATTACCCTGCACTATCCTCATGAAATGTCCAGAAATAGGAGAATCAAGAACAAAAGGACATAGACTTAAGTTGAGAGGGGAAAGTTTTAATAGCAACCTGAGGAATGACTTTAACAGAAAGAGTGGTGGGTATACGAACTGGCAGAGGAGTTAGCTGAGGCAGGTCTTCTCACAACAAGTAAAATAAATTCGGATAGGTTACATGGATAGGAAAGGTTTAGAGGAATATGGGCTAAACACAGCCAGGTGGAACTAGAGTAGATGGGATATCTTGGGCAACATGGAGGCTGAAGGGCCAGTTTGCGTGCTGCATGACTCTAAACCTATCAATGTTTGTTCCGGATGAACTCAATAAAGGCTTCTAAGGTAGAGACTTCTTAAGATCCACGGCCACCTAAGTGGAGACAATTCTCCTCCTTTCAGCCCTGAATGCCATACTCTAGTTCTGAGCTCCTAGTTCTAAAGGAGGGGCAGGACAGAGCA